>NC_087201.1:90842456-91011155 GCF_015104395.2 Macrobrachium nipponense
GAAAGTGAGCATTACAGTGAAGTGAGTTCCCCCAGTGTTGTGGAGGGGGCGTTTGATCGTCCCTGCGGACGCTCCCAGGCCTAGACCTCTTCCAAACTCCCATGCCCAGAGGAGAAGAAAAGTCGAAAGCCTTAAGGAGGTCGTGGGGGGGGGGAATCCCCAACGGTCAGACGTCCCTTCAGCTAGCTCTGTTTTGTGGCGAGGCTGCTCAAAGGCGCTCTAGAAAAAGCGTCCTTCGTGAGTGTTTCTCATCCTCTCCCTCTCCCCTCACCCTAAACGAGGGTGGAAGGAGTCGAATTTATCGAGCCTCTGAAGCGTCATATGAAAGAACCCGAAATTGATTCGAGCCCAGAGCGTTTTCTCAGATGACGCTCTCTTCTATTAAGAAGGGGAAGGTGGCGTCAGCGTCACCCGACGAGTACGCAGAAGTACCCTTTCCTACTTCTCCCCCGATTGATGACGAAAGGCGTCATGCAGTGACGTGGGAGAAGCTTCAAGGAGAATTATTATGGCAGTTCAAGAGCAACTGGCCTCTCTAGTGGGAGTTTTGTTTTAGCGCCTCGAGGGAAAAGGACGTTGCGCTTCCAATCAAGAAGTCTCTTCCTCTCTCCCCTGCTAAGCGTAGAAGCGTCATGCAGACCGTGAAGCTTCTAAACATATTACAGAAGCTTCGGATTCGAGAGCGAGAATCGGTTGCTTACGAAAGTTACGTAACGCCAGAGAGACGTGAGACGTCTTTTAGACATGAAGCGTCTTGAAAGCTGTTGGTAGACGTGAAGCTCCAACCAATATTTTGGCGCCAAGTAGGACGCCTTTGAGAGCGGAGCGCTTCCAGGCGCAGAGTCATCCGGACGTCAGCAGCCAAGTAAGCGGGAGGCGTCAGCCAGGACGCTTGGCGGACGAGAAGCGTCATCCAAGCGGGAAGCGTCTTTACTATTTATCGATGTAGAAGCCCTGAGCTTTTGGGCTGCCTTCCAAGGCTATTAAAGCGGGGAAGAGGAAAGAATACCATTCCCTTAGCCCCTCTCCTATTAGGAGTTTGTCTCCTCCAGAGGAGGAACGTACAGAGGTGGAGCGGAGACTCATTTAGATCCCGAGTTGGAAGGAAACTCGGATGAAGAATATCAAGGAAGAGAAGGACTGTCGAACTATAAAGTTTTGACTGCCTTGCTTCTAGAGGAGTATGGAGACGAATTGACTCCTGCCGCTCCTCCTTCTCCGCACTCTCTGTTGTCGAGTGCTAAGACGAAGAAGTCTTCGTCTTTTCTCAAAATGAAGCCCACCATTTCAATGAAGAGGGCTCTACAATCCTTAGACTCTTGGATGAAGTCTAAGAAGGACTTAGTAAGAACGGTCTCTGCATGCCTCCAGCGAGACTAGCTGGTAAAAGAGGCATTTGGTATCAGACGGGAGAGAATATGGGTATTGCTCTCCCGTCTACGTCAGAAGCAGACTTTTCGACCTTAGTTGACGCTTCACGTCGACAAGTCTCAACTCGGCACGGATTACGTGGGGCATTTCTGAACTGGACCATCTCCTCAGGGACTCTTTCATGTATTGGAAGTTTTCAACTTCTTAGATTGGTCCCTTGGGGTGATGTCCAAGAAAGCCCATGATTCGGAAGGAATCGAACCGGAAGCCCTTTTGTGCATATTGTCTTGTATAGACCAAAGCGGTACAGGATGGCTCTTTTGAAATCTCCTCTTTGTTTGGAGCAGGTCTTCTAAAAGAAGAGGAACGGTATATGGTGCCGTTTTTAACCAAGGGCAGTCTTCCCACGCTCAGAGGGCAGCGCTGCTGTATTCGCCTTTGTCTTGACTTTTTGTTCCCTTCTCAGTTGGTGAAGGACATTGCTCATTCTTTTAACTGAGAAGGCGACTCAGGATCTTCTGACTCAGTCAGCAAGGAAGAAGAAGCCTGCTTCTACATCTGACAAGAAAGGACCGAGTACTCGGTTCAGCCCTTTCGAGGTGGTCCGACCTCCAGACCTCCCGCAAGAAGGAAGGCTCCGGAGAAGAGAGGTAGGTTCCTGCCTTTCGTCCTTTAAAAAAGGGAAAATGAAGCTTCTCTCCTCCAAGCACCAGTAGGTGCCAGGCTCCTGGGATTTGTGGAGGCCTGGACACTTATAAACACAGACGCGTCATCGTTGGCTATAATAAGGAAGGGATATCTTATCCCTTTCCTGAACACTCCTCCCCTAACGTCAATACCAAGGGAAAAACTAACAGCCAAGTACAAGGATCCTGGTCTGAGGGGATACTCTTCGATCGATGGTGGAACAAATGTGGGACAAGAGAGCGATAGAACTAGTACTAGATCAAAACTCCCCGGGGTTTTACAATCGCCTTTTTCTGGTTGCGAAAGCCTCGGGAGGCTGGAGACCAGTACTGGACGTCAGCTCTCTGAACAAATTTATTCGGAAGGAAAAGTTCTCCATGGAGACTTCTGCTTCAGTCCTGGCGTCATTACGACAAGGAGATTGGATGGTGTCTCTAGATCTCCAGGACGCCTACTTTCACGTCCCGATCCACCCTTCATCGAAGCAAGTACCTCCGTTTTCATGACGGGGGGAAGGATCTTTCAGTTCAGAGCCTTGTGTTTCGGCCTGTCCACAGCTCCTCAGGTCTTCACAGCCTGATGAAGAATGTGGCGAGGTTTCTTCACCTCAAAGGAGTAAATATCTCTCTGTATCTGGACGACTGGCTCATCAGGGCCAGATCAGAGAGACAGTGCTGGAGGACCTGAAGTTAACTTTAGATCTGATCAAAGCGTTGGGATTGCTCGTGAACCTCGAGAAGTCGCAGCTGACCCCCAGACAGAACTTAGTCTATCTGGGGATTCGGATGGATTCTCGGGGTTTTCGAGTATTTCCTTCGCAAGAGAGAATCGCAAAGGTTTGCGGATAGTCTCTCTCTTCTTAAGGAAGGAACATACGTCGGCGAGGGAATGGTTGAGCCTTCTAGGGTCCCTTTCCTCGCTCGAACAGTTCTTCCCCGCTAGGAGACTTCATTTACGTCCGCTTCAATTCTTCCTCAAGAAGTCTTGGAGTTGGAAAACTGGACAACTTTCGGACGTCTTTCCCATTCCAGTGGAGATAAGATCGCACCTGGAATGGTGGTTGCCCCCTCTGGAAGAGAACAAAGGGATCTCTCTAAGGACACAGAACCCAGACCTAGTGTTGTACTCCGACGCGTCGGAGAAAGGTTGGGGAGCAACATTAGGCTCGAAGGAGGTGTCAGGCACCTGTGGGAACCAGCGCAGGTGACTTGGCACATAAAACCTGCAAAGAGCTCTTCGCCAGTGCATCTGGCTTTGAAGAGTCTAGAACCTCTGGTGTCGAACAAAGTGGTGCAAGTAAACGTGGACAACACCACCGCACTTGCCTACATTCGAAAACAGGGAGGGACTCACTCCTCGTTCCTTTACGAACTGACGAGAGACCTTTTGCTTTGGACGTCTCACAGGAAACATCTCCCTTCTGACAAGGTTCGTGCAGGGAGTAAAGAATGTGAGGGCGGACAGACTCAGCAGGAGGGAACCAGGTCCTTCATACAGAGTGGACCCTACACGAGGAAGTGTGTCAAAGACTCTGGTCGCTGTGGGGGACACCTCATGTGGATCTCTTCGCCACATTCATTTCCAAAAGGCTGGCAGTCTTTTGCTCGGTCGTGGAAGGATCCAAGAGCTCTTATGGTAGAACGCCTTCCTGCTAGATTGGTCTCGAGTAGACGTATATGCTTTTCCTCCATTCAAAATCCTGGGATTAGTAATAAAAAAAAGTTTGTGGGCGTCAAAGGAGACGAGGTCCTCTTTCTCCTTTGACGCCACAAACTTTTTACTCCTTTGGCCGGCCCAAGATTGGTTCACGGAGGTGGTAGAGTGGATCGTAGACTTTCCAAGATCCCTACCAAGAAGGACGGATCTTCTCAGACAACCACACTTCAAGAGGTACCATCAAAAACCTCCCCGCTCTCGCTCTGACTGCCTTTCGACTATCGAAAGACTCGTCAGAGCGAGAGGGTTTTCTCGCGAAGTTGCAAGCGCGATCGCAAGAGAGCACGCAGAACCTCCACTACGAAAGTATATCAATCGAAGTGGGAGGTTTTTAGAAGGTGGTGTAGATTCTAAGAAGTTGTCCTCCTCCACTACCTCTATAGCGGAAATTGCTGATTTCCTTCTATTCCTGAGAGAGCAATCTCATCTAGCTGTATCCACAATAAAGGATACAGAATATGCTCGGCTGTCTTCAGGAATAGAGGATTAGATCTGGCAGATAATAAAGATCTCCACGATCTCATAAGGTCATTTGAGACTTCAAAGTCGAAGGAAACCGGTCCCTCCGAACTGGAACCTAGACGTGGTTCTCAAGTTTCTTTCATCTGAAAGATTCGAACCTCCTCATCTGGCTTCGTTTCGAGACATCACCAGAAAATGCCTATTCCTATTATCTTTAGCTACGGCAAAGAGAGTTAGTGAATTACATGCTCTGCAAGATAAAGTAGGTTTCAAGGGAGACTCAGCTATTTGCTCGTTTAAGACACTGTTTTTTAGCTAAGAATGAGAATCCCTCGAATCCCTGGCCTAAGTCATTTGAAGTCAAAGGCATATCGAGTCTCGTAGGAAGAGAAGCAGAAAGATCTCTATGCCCTGTAAGAGCTCTAAAGTTTTTACATTCAGAGAAGCATTCAGATGGGAGGCTCTAGACAAGGTCTTTGGTGCGCTGGTAAAAGACCCCACAAGACTGATGTCCAAGAATGCGCTGGCATTCTTTGTGAGGAACGTCATTACAGACGCGCAAACAAGGTCTGTTCTGACGAACAGTTACGACTGTTGAAAAGTTAAAGCTCATGAAGTGAGAGCAGTAGCGACGTCTCTCTCGTTTCATAAGAATATGTCGCTTAAAAACATCATAGATACGACATTTTGGAGATGCAACTCAGTATTTGCATCTCATTACTTGAAAGACGTTCGTGTGACATATGAGAAGTGTTTTTCTCTAGGTCCGTTCGTATCGGCGGATACGATTCTGGGTACGGGAGCCGACACCAATCCTTAAAAGTATATACTTTTCTTCTTTTTGGATATGGTCTGGAATCTCTTCGAACAATGGAGGACTTGGTTTAGCACGGGCGGCCGTCTATGTTGTTCAGTAAGAGAATCTTGTCATATCTAATTAGATGAGTATAATTTTTTTTAGAAAATTATGTATGTGTGCGTAGTGGTTTTGAGTTACGGTTGTTGTGACGAGTTCGGGGATAACTTGGAACAATCCTTAGTTCTAACATATGGTTAGGATCAGGTGGTCGGGATTGGTTGTGTGCTCCTTCATAAGGTGTATTGTCATATAAGTGGATCAGCACCCATTGACAAAGTCCTTTCAGGCTCTGCCGAGTAAGCGGGATAAGGACCCCATCGGCAGACCCACAAGAACTCTTGGCCATAGATCATATATCTCGCTAAAGTTTTTCTTGAGGTGATGCAGACTACTGGGCAAACACCCACGAAGTCTACCACCTATCAGGTAGGAACCAAGGTTTTATTTATACCTACAACATATGTTGTTTACCTGTCTATTCCATATAGTAGCTGTCTCTTACCCTCCACCGAAAGGTGCCAATCAGCTATGTATATATCTGACAGGTAAGTTGATTGTATGAAAATGATATTGTTATGTTACAATAAAGTTTCATACATACTTACCTGGCAGAATATATACAATTAAAGGCCCACCCAGCCTCCCGCAGGAGACAGGTGGAAGAGAGAAAATATGATAGAAAACGGGTGGGGATGGTTCTAGTCCTGCCGCCCAGGGCAGGCGGGTAGATCACCTGACCTACCTGTAGCGAGTGGCGCGAAATTTGAATTTCTGTCGGGGAGGACGACGGAGTCTTAGCTATGTATATATCTGCCAGGTAAGTATGTATGAAACTTTATTGTAACATAACAATATCATTTTTGTTGCTTATATTTATCTACAACTTTTTTCATTATGAAAGCATCAAGTTTAAATAAACCAAGTTAAATTTAGAACATTTCTATTATTTGACTTGATAAAACAAAGATTCAATGATATTCCTCTTAACTGTGTCATTACATGGGACTAAGGCTCTTGCTTGACTCCAGTTAATAGGATGGTCTAAATCTCTCATATGTACAAATAATGCATTCGATATTTGCCCAGTTCTCACAGAATATTGATGTTGCTTAAGACGCTGTGAAAGAGATTTGCCAGTCTGTCCGTAATAGATTTTATCACACTTTTTGCAAGGAATTTCATATATGCAACCTGGAAGATCTTTAGGAGAATTTTTGATTACTAAACTCTTGACATTAATATTACTGAAAACAACATTTATGTTAAAAAGCTTTAAAATTCTAGGAATATCTAAAAACCTTTCATCATAAGTAATTTTAGAATGTTATGCTTACTAAATTCAAGTTTGTCATTAGTTGAATAAAATGTTTTTCTAGCTCTTTTCCATGCCACATCTACAAAAGTCCTTGGGTATTTAAGTTTCAATGCAATATCATAAATAGTTTTAATTTCAGCGTCAATAAACTGCGGGCTACAGACACGTAAAGCCCTTAGGAACATCCCAGAAAAAACAGAGAATTTAACATTTTGATGGTGATTGGAGTAGTAATGAACAAAAGAGGCAATATTAGTTGATTTTCGAAAGACTGAAAAGGTGAAATTTCTATCATTTCTATGGACAGTTACATCAAGAAAATTCAAATTACAATTTCTTTCTTCCTCTACAGTAAATTTTATAGAAGGGACTAAATTATTGAGATTATTAAGGAATTCCTGGAGATTTTCATGAACTGGCCAAATACAGAAGATATCCACATATCCAAACCAAATAACTTTTTGGGGCAAAATTCTTGGTAAGAGTTTTTTCTCAAAAAATTCCATGTAAATATTGCTAAGGACAGGAGATAAGGGATTACCCATGGCCATGCCAAACTTTTGTACAAAAAATTCCCCATTGAAACAAAATTTACTATCTTTGATACATAACCTTATGAGACTAATGAGATTTTCTACACTTAAGGGAATGTCATGACGCTCTAATTCCTCTTCCAAATATTCAAGTAAGTCATCTACAGGCACTTTTGTAAATAAAGAGACAACATCAAAACTAACCATATTGAAATCATAATTCAAATTTAAACTATTCAATTTGTTTATAAAATCAACATTGTTTTTAACATTCGTGTTAGAAATATTTCCTACCAAAGGAGTAAGAATTTTTACAAGCCATTTAGATAAATTATACGAAACTGAGCCCACTGAACTAATGATTGGTCTGATAGGGTTATTGATTTTATGTGTCTTGACTAAACCATACATGTAAGGTAGGGAGGCGCATTGCGGTGTAAACTGTTTAATTAAATGGTCCAAGCCCTTCAAAATAGATTTAATTTGTTTATTAAAATGGGAGTTAATAAACAATAGTACTAACCCCGGTGATAGGATCAGGTGATCGGGATCAGTGTCGTGCTCTTTGATAATGCCATTAGGCAAGGTGTTTTGTCATGTAAGTGGATAGACCCCATTTAACAAAGATCCTAAGGTTCTGTCGAGTAAGTGGATAAGACCCCTTTGACAGACCATCAAGAACTCTTAGCAAGAGGTCACTACCTCGCTGAGGCTCTTGAAGCGATGCAGGTGCCTAGGCAGTAGCCATGAAGTCTTTTGCTAACACAGGTAGGAACCAAGGTTTTTTATTTTTATTACCTACAACGTATGTTGTTTACCTGTCTATTCAGTAAATAGCTGTCTCTTACCCTCCGCCAAAGGTGCCAATCAGCTAAGTATATATCTGACAGGGAAGTTGAATGTATAAAAATGTTATTGTCATGATACAATAAAGTTTTATACATACTTACCTGGCAGATATATACGATTAAAAGGCCCACCCAGCCTCCCCTCAGGAGACAGGTGGAAGAGAAAATCTGAATTAGAAAACGGGAATGGTTCCTATTCCCGCCACCCAGCGGCGGGGCGGTAGATCACCTGACCTACCTGTAGTGTGTGGCATGAAATTTGAATTTCTGTCGGGGACGACGGAGTCTATAGCTAAGTATATATATCTGCCAGGTAAGTATGTATATAACTTTATTGTATCATGACAATAACATTTTTCTTCCTTTTCCATTAATCGGATGACGTTGGTTCCTCCTATTCTGCCTGAAAGGGAAATTTTATTCAGATTCCCTCCTCCTTTCAATGTGGTGAATCGGGCTAGATAAATTATATTAAGTTAATGATTATTGATATGGAATTTTTATAATAAAATTAATATTGATAATACTTACCTGTATAAGTTACTAGTCCCACCCACCCTTCCCACAATCTACCTTTCACAAATGATTTTCAAGGGAAGGTTTTGTAACTGTCAATGGCAGTGTTGTCAACTGGTGGACAGAATAGGAGGTAACAGGGTTGCCAATGTGGTAATGGAGCTGTTTTTGGGGATTTAGGGCTAGATAAATTATACAGGTAAGTATTATTAATATTAATTTTATCAATTTTCAATCATTAATTTCATTATAAAAATTCAATTTTTTAACCTTCAATAAAAGTATAGAAGACAATAACAATGGTTGTCTTTCAGGTCCTCTTATGGAAAATGAAAGTGCCCTTCTCTTGGGGCCCCTAATGCCCCCACTCCGCAGTATTGATGACCAGTGTGACAGCACCAATACCCGAAGCAGTAATGGTCGTGGGGGAGCTGTTTTGCAGCCCTCAAGTGCCCCCACATCTCCACAGCACAGACATAGTGGATTAACTTCACCACCTCCTCTCTCACCTTTGCCTCTTGGAGCATCGGTTGCATCTACATCATCGGATCCCAACTTTCATGCAACAAGTTTAAGGGAAAGAAATGCTGTAATGCTTAACAATGAGCTCATGGCAGATGTCCATTTTGTTGTTGGCCAACCAGGTAATGACTGGCATTGTCGGGTAAAGTTTCATTCTTTGAATTGTCTGAAAATTGGTAATTGTTTGTTCATTAGACCTCAGTTACACTTTGCTGTCAAAGGGTTTCTAATTTGATACCAGCTTCTAAACACATTCTTCTTTCACCATTAAAGAATATTTTACAGCTATCATCCTTTTTTTGTTCCTATATGATATACAAACCCTCGGTCCTTTAAATAAGGAATTACTTTCAGTGTATGTTGGAATTATATCCGTTAAATTCTTGAACAAGGTGGTTAGGCAGTAACTACAGTCTGGTAGGTGGGTAGGCATGGCTGCCCGGATGTAAACTCTCCACTTTGCTTTTGGTTGTCTTCCGATGAAGACGTATTTTTGTGAGCTCTTGCTGACTAGCCATTAATAATTTTCCCGGTGGGATCTTTAATGTTTTATCTCTTAAATAAATATGTATACAGGCAGTCCCCCGGCTTACGACGGGGGTTCCGTTCTTGAGACGCATTGTAAGCCGAAAATCGTCGCAAGCCGGAACATCATAAAAAATCCTAGGAAAACCTTACTTTGTTCATGAAACTTACCTGTCTGATATATATATAGCTGTATTCTCCGAAGTCCGACAGAATTTCAAAACTTACGACACACAGTGGGATATCAGGTGGTTAGTACCCATTCCCGCCGCTGGGAGGCGGGTATCAGGAACCATTCCCATTTTCTATTCAGATTTTCTGTGTAGCCGGTACTGTCAACACCTGTTTTCAGTACCTCTGTCTTAGGATTTTGCAAACTTCATTGCAGCTTGAGTATCTGATTGTCTTTTTGGTTTATTGACTTGGATTTGTGGCTAGGCATACGCTATCGTGGATTGAATTGATTTTGGCTTTGACTGTTCTTTGAATAAGATGTCTGGATCTAGTTCTGCTAGTTTCAGAGTGTGTTGTGTGCAAGAGTGTAAGGTGAGGCTACCGAAAGCTTCAGTAGACCCTCACTCGGTATGCACGAGGTGTAGGGGGCATGTTTGTTTGTTGGATGATAGATGTAAGGAGTGTGAGAATTTGACTGATGCTGAATGGAAGACGTATGATTCATATGTACGCAAGTTAGAGTGTGATAGAATCAGGAGGTCTTCCTCCAGGAGTGCTTCAGTGAGCAGAAGTCAGGATAGTAATTTGTCTCCTGTTAACCCTTCTGTAGACTTTACTTTACCTAACCCTGTGGAGTTGCCTTCAGGCCCTGAGGTTGTGTCTGCGGAAGGTAATGCCCTTTCTGTCATTATGGAGTCTATCCGTAACCTGGAGTCTAAAGTGCTTGCGCTCCAATCTAGTGTTGTGAAGTGTGGTGATGGTGTTAGTGCCCCTAGTGTTGTGGAGGGGGCGTCAGATCGGCCCTATAACGCCTCTAGGTCTAGACCTGTGTCGGACTCCCAGGACAAATGAAGTGGGCATGTCGAAAGCCGAAGGAGGGGGACTCCTCACCGATCTGGCGTCCCTTCGGCAGAACCTGATGACGCTTTCTAGGCTGCCAAGGATCGGGCACGGGCACGAATCCTTAAGGATTGTTTCTCGTCCTCCGAGGCGTCCTCCCCGCACCGGGGTTGGAGCTCTCGGAAGGACTCTCACCCTCTTAAGAGAGGTTTTAGAGAAGAGGACGCTTCACGTCCTCTTTCTCGACCTGCGTTCCAGTCGTCTCCTGAATGTTTCGAAGACGCTCCCCCGCAGAAGAGGACCAGGACGTCATCGGAGGAGGACGCTTTTGAGCGCCCCAGTCGCTCTAAGGTTGTTCCTGTGAGAAGGAAGAAGGCGTCCCCTTGCCCCTCGTCTTCTCACAGGATCAGCCCTTCACCTGATCGGGAATCTTCTCCATCTAAGAAGATTCTTCTGGACATGCAGCAGCAGTTGGCCTCGTTTTTTGCCAAGAGGGAGGCAGAACCCCGTCGCCGCAGGAAGGATTCGAGGCTGCCTATCAAGAGATCCAGGCAGTCTCCTTCTCCTTCTCCTCGTTCGTTGCCCTCTTCTGCTTTGTCGCCTTCTAGATCCCGTTTACCATCCCAGCGCTTAGCTAGAAGTGTTGATGAGCGTTCTGCACACACTCTAGACCGTAAGGCTTGTCTTGGCGACGATCGCCATACATCTTACTATGACGCTCCTCGTGCCCTTCCTGACGCTCGGCGTGCGGCTCGCCAGGACGCCTATCAGGCTGCTTGCGTTGACGCTTCTGTTGTTTCTGCGTCCCGTCAGGAAGCTCGCCAGGACGCTTTTCTTGACGCTTGTCGCTCTACTCTTCAGGACGCTCGCAAGGATGGTATTCAGGACGCTCGGCGCGCTTCACATCAAGGCGCTCTTCAGGACGCTAGCAAGGACGTTTTTCAGCACGCTCGGCAGGACGCTTTTTCACCTGATCTTCGTGAAGCTTCGGAGTTTGTTGTTAAGCATACCCGACCTTCTACTTCGGACCCTCCTTCGGATAGGAGACCTCTGTTACGAGCGGGGCCTCAAGGTTTGATTGCTTCGCGGTCTGTTAAGGACTCTTCTGTTGCTCCCATGGATGAGGGAGAGTCTTCGGGTGAGTCGCAGCCTGCGGATGAAGAGGAGCCTGCTTCGTCATCATCTTCATCTGATTACAAAGTTTTGGCCCGCCTTTTGAAAGACTTGTTTGCCGACAAGTTTCAGCCCGCGGCCCCCCACTCTCCTCCATCGCAGTTGGCTTCGTCGAAGACGAGGAAAGCGCCAGGTTTTATCAAGATGGCCACTTCGCTTTCTACGAAGAGAGCATTCAAGAGGATACATGACTGGATGGACTCCAGGAAGGCCCAAGGCAAGACTTCCTTTGCCCTACCTCCAGCGAAGTTAAGCGGAAGGGCGGGCATGTGGTACGAGATGGGAGAGGAAACGGGTTTGAGAGTTCCTTCGCTCTTCCCAGGGCAATTTTGCCAGTCTGGTAGACGCTCCTAGGAGGTCCCTCCTGTCCTCTGCTAAGGTTTCCTGGACGCTTTCAGAGTTAGATCACCATCTGAAAGGGCTGTTCAGGACGATGGAGGTGTTTAACTTCCTTGATTGGTGTTTGGGAGCCCTGGACCTACAGTCTTGGAGTCTGGACTCTCTTTCCCTTGAGGAGCTATCCAGCGTCTTAGCCTGCATGGATAAGGCAGTCAGGGATGGTTCCGATGAACTGGCCTCTCACTTTTCTACAGGGCTTCTTAAGAAGAGAGCCTTGTACTGCAATTTCACGGCTAAGTCGGTATCTCCTGCTCAGAGGGCAGAGTTGTTGTTGGCCCCTCTATCAAGTCATCTCTTCCCACAGTCGATGGTGAAAGATTTAGCAGTTAGTCTTCAGGAAAAGGCGACTCAGGACCTCCTCGCTCAGTCTTCTAGACGCCCTGCAGCCCATCCTACTACTCCTCTTGCTCAAGCTTCCAAGAGGCAGAAGCCCTTTCATGGCGGTGCTTCCTCGAGAGTGTCTCCTCGAGGAAGAGGTCTCGCTAGAGGCAGAACCCCTTCAAAACCCAGGGGGAAGAAGTGACACGTCTGGCCTTCAGATGCCTGTCGGAGCAAGACTCTTATCTTTTGCAGAAGCATGGAAAGTAAGAGGGACGGACAGCTGGTCCCTCGAAATCATCGAAAGAGGATACAAGATCCCTTTCCTCAGAACACCACCATTGAGCATGAAGCCCATAGATCTGTCGCCCTCCTACCAACCTTCGAAGCAACAGATTCTGTTCGATCTGCTCGAACAAATGCTCGAGAAGAGAGCCATAGAACAGGTTCTAGCACTAGATTCCCCTGGCTTCTACAACAGGCTGTTCCTGGTTCCGAAGCAGTCTGGGGGTGGGAGACCTGTCCTGGACGTCAGCAGGCTGAACCTTTTTGTCAAAAAGGACAAATTCAAGATGGAAACGTCTCAGTCTGTTCTAGGAGCCTTAAGACCAGGCGACTGGATGGTGTCTTTAAATCTCCAAGACGCCTACTTTCACGTCCCGATCCATCCTCAGTCAAGAAAGTACCCGAGGTTTGTCTTGAAAGGACAGGTCTTCCAATTCAGAGCTCTCTGCTTCGGGCTAAGCACAGCTCCGATGGTTTTTACGCTTCTCATGAGAAATGTGGCGAAATGGCTTCATCTCGCAAGGATAAGAGTCTCGCTTTGCCTAGACGACTGGCTCATTCGTTCATCGTCGAAGTCGAGGTGTCTGGAGGACCTTCATATGACGCTACAACTGACGAAGGCCCTAGGCCTACTAGTAAACTTCGAAAAGTCCCATCTGATCCCTACGCAGTCCATCGTATATCTGGGGATTCAGATGGATTCAGCGGCTTTTCGAGCTTTTCCATCCCTGGAACGTCAGCAGAACTGCTTAGAAAAAGTGTCAACCTTCTTGGGGGAAGGAAACATGCTCGGTGAGGGAATGGATGAGTCTGCTGGGGACCATTTCCTCCCTGGAGAAGTTTGTTTCCCTGGGGAGGCTGCACCTCAGACCGCTCCAGTTTTTCCTAGCGGAGAACTGGGAAAACAAGGAAGACCTAGATGTGACGCTTAACATCTCTCAGTCGGTCAAGGATCGCCTAAAGTGGTGGCACGATCCAGTAAAGCTAGCAGAAGGATTGTCTCTCAGCCTTCTGAGCCCCGACCTAGTGTTGTTTTCCGACGCGTCCACTGCGGGTTGGGGAGCAACACTGGGAAAGGAAGAAGTGTCAGGCATCAGGAGAGGGGAACAGATGTCCTGGCACATCAACCTAAAAGAATTGGAAGCAATTCGGTTGGCTCTCCAGTTCTTCGAAGAACGAGTCTTTGGCCGAGTTGTCCAGATCAACTCGGACAATACCACAGCTCTCGCGTACATCAAGAAGCAGGGAGGAACACACTCTCGGTCCCTGTACGAGTTAGCGAGAGAGATCCTGCTGTGGGCGAAAGCACAGAACGTAACGATCCTGACGAGGTTCGTTGCAGGAGTTCAGAACGTACATGCGGATCTTCTCAGCCGTTGGCAGCAACTTTTCGCAACCAAGTGGACTCTTCATACAGAAGTTTGTCAAGAGTTGTGGAGACTATGGGGACGTCCCTTAGTAGATCTCTTCGCAACATCGAAGACGAAGAGACTTCCTCTTTACTGCTCCCCGGTTCTCGATCCGGGAGCAGTAGCAATAGACGCCATCCTATGGGATTGGACGGGGATGGACGTCTACGCCTTTCCCCCGTTCAAACTCCTGGGAGAAGTAATCAGGAAGTTTGCGGCATCAGAGGGAGCGAGGATGACGCTGATCGCCCCGTTTTGGCCTTCAAGCGACTGGTTCACAGAGGTCATGTCCTTCCTAGTGGACTTCCCAAGGACCCCGCCCGAGGGAGTCGATCTACTCAAACAGCCCCACTTCGAGAGGTTTTTCAAGACCTGTGGCAAGAGCAATTGCCAATGCAAGGAGAGCTTCCTCTCTTGCAGTGTACCAATCAAAGTGGGCTGTCTTCGGAAATGGTGCGGGAAGAAGGGTATTTCCTCCACCATGACCTCTGTGAACCAGATTGCTGACTTCCTCCTTCATCTGAGAATTGTTGACAAACTGGCAGTTCCAACGATTAGAGGATAGAAGAGCATGTTGTCGACGGTCTTTCGACACAGAGGTTTAGATCTGTCTAACAACAAAGACCTTCACGATCTTTTGAGGTCTTTTGGAACCTCGAAAGTGGCGCAACCTAAGATTCTGTCTTGGAACTTGGATGTCGTCTTAAAGTTCCTGATGTCGAGTCCTTTTGAACCTTTACATTCTGCATCGTTAAAGGACGTGACAAGGAAGGCTTTAGGGGACATAATGCAGTATGTTCATTAAGCCCTTCGTTCTTAGCAAAGAACAAAAACCCGTCCAACCCTTGGCCTAAGAGCTTTGAGATCAAGGGGATAGCAGAGATTATCGGACAAGAACCAGAGAGAGTTCTGTGCCCTGTCAGGGCTCTCAAGTTTTATTTAGAAACAACAAAAGAGTGTCGAGGTCCTTCGGACAATCTGTGGTGTTCCGTCAAGAGACCAGACTTACCGATGTCGAAGAACGCACTGGCGTTCTTTTTGAGGAGTACAATCAAGGAGGCTCATTCGTCCTGTTGAGATGGTGATCTTGGACTTTTGAGAGTTAATGCTCACGAGGTGAGAGCTGTCGCGACCTCGGTGGCATTTCAAAATAACATGGCACTCAGTGACATCCTGAGTGCCACTTTTTGGCGAAGCAACTACCTGCGGGATGTGAAGACAACATATGAGAACTGCTGCTCGCTAGGGCCATACATTTCCGCAGATACAATCTTGGGAGCAGGAAGTAGCACTCATCCTATCCTTTAGAAAATGGTTAGGTGAGCTTTTAAATTTTTGTATTGGTTTATGGTTGTTGGGTCGACCGCCTAAGGCGGACTTCCCATTCTTTAGCATAAGTTATGTGGGATCAACTTTTGATAGGCTTAGTCAGTTGGTGGTTTTTTGCTTCGTTGCCCTCAGAGTATGGTCAATATGGTCTAGTCATATTGTGGTCACGCCCCCCTTGACAGATCATCTAGAACTCACCAGCTATACAGGTCACTACCTTGCTGGATACTCTAGTAAAGCAAAAGCAGACTTGGGTGACAGTAATCACGAAGTCAGCTATGCTAACAGGTAAGGAACCAAGATGTCAATCATCTGCATGTAATTTGTTTCCTAAATCCTATTCTGTCTCTTCCCACCTCCAATGGTGGGATTCAGCTATATATATATATCTGACAGGTAAGTTTCATGAACAAAATTATATTGTTATGATACAATAAAGTTTGTTCATACTTACCTGGCAGATATATATAATCAAGTACCCACCCACCTCCCCTCAGGAGACAGTGGCAATAGAAAATCTGAATAGAAAATGGGAATGGTTCCTGATACCCACCTCCCAGCGGTGGGAATGGGTACTAACCACCTGATATCCCACTGTGTGTGTCGTAAGTTTTGAAATTCTGGCGGACTTCGGAGAATACAGCTATATATATATCTGCCAGGTAAGTATGAACAAACTTTATTGTATCATAACAATATCATTTTCACATAAGTGACTTACTGAACAGTTACATAGCTTATAGCTTCTTACCTACGGCAGTCGAAATTCAAATTGTTGGCGCCAGCGGCGTTGCTATCTTAAGTATAGGTGATACAAGACCCGCCCACATCCGGGAACCCTGGGTACTGCTAGCCTTCTACCGTCAATTTTTTCGTTTCTGCCGCTCACGGGGTAACACCTGTGAGATTTTCGCTGCAGTCTCCTGCGTCGCCATTTTGGATTTTGGTTTTTGTTTGGTGATGTACAAGTTTTTGGTTTTTTCTTGCCAGTTAGCTATCTCTATTCAGTTTTTCGTCATTATTGCTAATTATGTCAGATTCTAGTTCATCTGCTGTAAGGTTTTGCAGCGCTGGCTGCAAAACAAGATTAGCTAAGTTAAGTCCCGATCCGCACTCTAAGTGCACTAAATGCAGAGGACAAAATTGTAATGGTATGGATGTGACATGTGATGAATGTAAAGAATTGGATGAACAGGGATGGAAGGCGGTTAGATCGCATGCTGAGAAAATGGAGAAAGATAGGAAGAGGAAGGCAGCGCTTAGGGCTAGTAGTAAGAATAGGTTAGAAACTACTCCTGTTCCTTCGGAGACAAATAAGTCTTCTCTTGCCTCTCCTTTATTAGAGAATATTTCTCCAATTAATAGTCCTCCTACTTCTCCTTTGATTACCCCTGTTCAAGTTGCCCATGTTTCCGAACCCAACACCATTGCCTTGCTTGAGTCTAAGATGGATAAAAAGTTCAAAGTGTTAGCTGAATCAGTTATGAAGTTAGGAATGTCTTTTAAAGCTTTCGTAGATAGTACAGTGAAATCTAGTGCAGTGCAAAGTGTTAATGTTGCGCCTGAGGAGGTGGTTGTCCGTTCCCCCTCGACTCCCAGACGAAGGTCACTGTCCCGCTCCCCCGCAACCGGGAGAAGACATACCGGAGGTCGGAAGAAGTCTGGGGGAGTTTGCCCACGGTCAGCCGTCGACTCCGTCGACTCGCGGGTGTCGTCCAAAAAGATGTGGAAAGGTGTTAGTGTTTGTGATTCTCGTCTGTCTTCTGATTCGGAAGTGCAATCGCCAGTGCGCAAAAGGCGAGGTGATTTGGTGTCTCGACCGTTAAAAAGACATTAGATTCTTGCGGGTGATTCGTCACCGACTCCTGTTAAGAAGTCTAAGAGGCATTGGAGTCCTCAACCTTCGTGTAGTTTTGCTCCGGATGTGATATTTAGTGAATCTCCTCCGCAGTCGCATTTTTCGGCTAAAAGCAATGGCTCTCGGACTAAACTTCGTGATAATTCACGATCGCTCGACTCTCCCAAGCGAGTCTCGGTCGCAGTTTTCGGCTCAGTCGCCTCGTTCGACTCCGTAATTACCTGTCCATAGAAGCGTTTATTCGCTCGTCTTTCTGTTCGACTTCCCCTCGCGCCTCCCCCAAACCAAACCCATGAGTCGATAGGAATTTCGACTGGTTGTTCGCCTGTGTCGACTCGTGGTGCGGAGACTTCACCTGTTAGAAAGAATCGTTCTTCGACTGAAAGACCATCGACTTCTACAGTGTTAGACGATTCTACCTTAGCGCCATTTAAGAAGCATTTCCAGGATCTTATGAGTTTGTTGAAATCCTCCACCGGGGTAGAACATAAGCCTGATTTCGACTCTGCTTCCGTGCAGTCTGAAGAGGAAGCTTTGGATCAAGATGACAAGGATTCGTCGGCTTATTCGAGTCTTCTTAAATTTTTCCTGTCCACTTATCCAGATTACTTTGAACCTGCTTCTCCGTCTTCACCCCCTTCAATGTTCGTTAAAGATAGGAAGACAGCGTATTTGTGTCTACCTAAACTGGTTCTTTCTCAGTCCTCGAAGCAGGCCCTTAAGGAGTCAACAGAGTGGCTTTCTAAGTAAGAGGGAAAACAGGTAAGGCTTCGTTTGCTTTCCCACCTTCTAAGCTTCAGAGTAAAGCGTATCGCTTCTACGCAACTGGAGAAGTTCCTTCTTTGGAGTGTCTGCCTCCTCCCAGGGAGACTTCTCCGGTTAGTGGACTCACACCGAAGAGCAGCTTTTTCGTCAGCTAAAATTTTATTTTCTTCTTCAGAGCTGGACCATTTGGTGAAGAATATTTGAGGTATTTAGTTTTTTGGACTGGACTATTGCCTCTTTAGCTCGCAAGATTGAAGACTGTCAGTCTTTAGAAGAAGATTTTGCCACAGACTGGTTAGGAGTTCTGTCCTGTGCGGATAAGGGCTGTTAGAGATGGTTCAGGAGAATTAGCAGCCCTTTTCACAATGGGAGTGATGAAGAAGAGAGAAAGGTGGTGTTCTTTCGTGTCTAAAGGAGTCACTAATAACCAGAAGTTGGCTCTCATGTTTGCTCCTCTCTGTAAATCTCATCTTTTCCCTGAAGAAACCATTCAACAAATTCTATCGGATTTAGAAAAGAAATCTACTAATGACTCCTTCTTCAGTCTTCCAGACGTCCGAAAGAGCCTACTCCGACAGGAGCTAAGTCTTCTCTCTTCAGAAGCATCCCTTTCGAGGGAATAAACCTAAGTGGCAACGACCCAGGACTAATTGCGTCCACAGTACAAGTCCTCAAAGAAACCTCCCCCCAAACCTTCGGACAAGTGAGAAGCCGTTCCTTCACGTGCAAGTAGGGGCAAGACTCCATCTTTTTGGGAAGAATGGAGTCGAAGAGGTGCAGAGCAATGGTAGTTCAAGTTCTTCGAGAGGGATACTCGATTCCTTTTGTTTTAGATCCTCCTCTCTCCGATACACCAATCAGCTTAACAGCATATTCTCCAGGATCAGAGAGAGCTTTGGCTTTAGCAGCAGAGGTCAATGCACTCATCAAGAAGGGAGCAATAGAGGAAGTCCTCGACAGTTCTCAGGGATTCTACAACAGACTCTTTGTAGTTCCCAAAGCCTCGGGAGGTTGGAGGCCAGTGCTAGATGTAAGCGCATTGAACCTTTTTGTGCTGAAGACAAAGTTCAATATGGAAACAAATCATTCTGTGATGTCGGCACTTCGCCCAGGCGATTGGATGGTGTCCCTGGACATGAAGGAAGCCCTAACTTTCCATGTCCCTATTCACCAGAGTTCAAAGAAGTTCCTGAGATTTGTGTTCGAAGGGAGGACGTATCAATTCAGAGCCCTTTGTTTCGGCCTTTCGACGGCCCCTCAGTATTTACTCGTGTTCTTGCTCCATTGGGGAAATGGCTGCATATGTTGGGCATAAATGCAGCATTTTACCTGGTCCGACTGGCTTCTCAGATCGGGTTCGAGGACACAGTGCGTGAAGGATTTACGGAAGACACTGTCATTAGCGAGTCAATTGGGAATTCTCATCAACCTGGAGAAGTCTCAATTAGTGCCGTCCCAGAAGATCCCCTATTTGGGGATGATTCTGGACTCTCAGACTTTCCGGGTTTTTCTGTCCCCGAAAAGAATAGAATCTTGCCTCAAAAAGTGAGCCAATTCCTGAACCGTCAGTCCTCCTCCGCCTTGGAATGGATGAGTCTTCTAGGGACGTTATCATCAGTAGAGACGTTTGTAAAGTTGGGTCGTCTTCACATGAGATCTCTTCAGTTTTATCTCAAAGCGAGTTGGTGTCGGAAGTCTCAACTAGACACGTATTCGTTCCCAGTGTCGGAAGAGATCAAGAACGACTTGAGATGGTGGATGTCGAGGGAAAGATTGCAAGAGGGTCTCTCCCTGACATTAAGTAACCCAGACGTAGAATTATACTCCGACGCATGGACAGAGTTTGGGGAGCTCTCCTAGGGACCAAAAAGATCTCAGGATTATGGGTCAGAGAAAGAGAGGTTGAATCACATCAACATGAAGGAGTTGAAGGCGATTTGGTTCGGTCTGCAAGCATTCGCTCCTTTGGTCGTGGAAAGAGAGTGGCAGTATAACTCCCGACAACACCACCGCTCTATCTTATATCAGGAATCAGGGAGGAACCCATTCATTCTCCCTCAACAAAGTCGCAGAAGATCTCCTTCTCTGGTCTCAAGATCGGGATATTTCCCTCGTTCCGAGGTTTGTACAGGGGAAGTTAAATGTACTGGCGGACGAACTCAGTCGAGTAAACCAAGTTCTTCCCACGGAGTGGACATTGCAAGACAAAATTTGTCAGGAACTGTGGAAACTTTGGGGAAGACCTTCAGTTGGATCTGTTTGCCACGTCGAGGAACAATCGACTTCCGATCTTTTGTTCCCCAGTTCCAGATCCTCTTGCTTGGAAGACCGACCCAATGCTTCAGGATTGGACGGGTCTAGACGTTTACGCCTTTCCCCCATTTGGAATGATCAGAGAGGTGTTGAACAAGTTCCTCTCACATCAAAATGTGTCAATGACGTTGGTAGCACCATTCTGGCCCAGGAAAGAGTGGTTTCCAGACTTCTCAAGTTGGTTATAGACCATCCCAGACTTCTTCCTCAGTATCCTCGGCTACTCAAACAGCCCCACTTCGACAGGTATCATCAGAATTTGTCCGCTCTGTCACTGACAGGGTTCAGACTGTCCGGAACTCGTCAGAGCTAAGGGTTTTCTGCTAGAGCGGCAGAGGCTATTGCTAACTGTCGAAGAAGCTCTTCTGCCAAGCTTTACCAATCGAAGTGGGGAGTCTTTAGGACGTGGTGCAGAAGACATAATTTCTCGTCTTCTAAAACCTCTGTGACAGAAATAGCTGATTTTTTGCTGTATCTTAAAGAAGTTAAGAACTTGTCGGTATCGACAATTTAAAGGGTACAGAGCTATGCTGTCCTCAGTGTTTAAGCATAGAAGGCTTGACATCTCCTCTAACCAGGATATTGGAGATTTAATTAAATCATTTAATACAGTAAAAGTATCCAAGAAGGATAGTGTGGACTGGAACTTGGACGTAGTTTTAACTTTTCTGATGTCTTCACGATTCGAGCCACTTCGTGAAGCGTCTTTGAGAGATGTAACGAGGAAGGCACTTTTTCTCTTCGCTTTGGCTACAGCAGGAAGAGTGAGTGAGTTACAAGCCATCCACAAAGAGGTGGGGTTCAAAAATCGTAAATGCGGTTTGTTCTTTTGTTAACGAATTTTTTATGCAAAGAACGAATCTCCCTCTAACCCATGGCCTAAATCTTTTGTACTTAAGGGATTATCTAATATAGTGGGTCCGATGGATGAAGAATATTTACTATGTCCTGTCAGAGCTCTGAAATGTTACCTGTCAAGGACACAATCCGTTAGAGGTAATTCCGACCGACTTTGGTGTTCGGTTAAGAATTCTGCAAAACCCCTCTCCAAGAACGCTATTTCGTTCTTTTTGAGAAGTCTGATACTGGAGTCACACTCTCAAGTCCAAGATCAGACTCTGAATGCGCTTAAGGTGAAAGCACATGAAATACGTGCAGTGGCGACATCCTTAAGCTTCAAGCACTATGTCGCTTTCCTCGATTCTTCAATCTACGTTTTGGAGATCGAGATCTGTGTTCGCCTCATTTTACCTGAAGAATGTAGAGGCTACCTATGATAGTTGTTGTAAATTGGGTCCTTTGTCGGTAGCAGGCATGGTGTTGGGAAAGGAAACATAGGGGAAACTTTCTATCCTCTACTGTTCTCCTCGCCTTGTTATAGGTTGTTGAGTACGTGGGCAGACTGGAGGCTCATAGTACTTTGGAGAACCTCCGCAGATCATTATTTATTACTTTGAGTGATGTAAGGGCATTATTTTTGGTATAGGTGATGGTCTGTTGTTTTTTTTATCTGGTTTTTGAAGCCCAGGGCAAGGGCATTATCTGTTTTTTAATATTTTGTCAACCAACGGTCTTGTCCATGGTTACAAAATCCCACTAAGTAGGAACGACCCTGGCCTATACTGCCACGTCTCCTACGAGTGATGAGAGCGCCAACCAGAGGCAGTATTCTCCTGCAGCTGCTCTCTCACAAGGTAGGGTACTGCAACATTTGCTGTTTAATGTGGTCTTACTGTCATTTTTATGTAGTCCATCTACCCTCCTTCTGGGTAGTTTGGATTCAGCTATGTAACTTCGGTAAGTCACTTATGTGAAAATGATATTTTTATGATAAAATAAAGTTTCACATATACTTACCAAACAGTTACATAATCAAAGCCCACCCACCTCCCCACAGATGGACGTGGCGGCTAAACGAAAATTGACGGTAGAAGGCTAGCAGTACCCAGGGTTCCCGGATGTGGGCGGGTCTTGTATCACCTATACTTAAGATAGCAACGCCGCTGGCGCCAACAATTTGAATTTCGACTGCCGTAGGTAAGAAGCTATAAGCTTTGTAACTGTTCGGTAAGTATATGTGAAACTTTATTTTATCATGAAAATATCATTTTTAATGGTTTTGGTGCATTGAAAACTATGTAAACTGAATTCTTATTGCATTTTTCATAAAAAAAAACCTTCAAATATTGATTATTTTGCATTTTTGGTGTCATATTTCATCTGCCAGATGAGTGTTGTAGGCATTGTAACCCTGGAACATGCGTCGTATCCCTGGAAATAATGTCTGATGAATATAATTGAGAAGCGCCTTAACCTCGGAACGTCGTAACCTGAACCCGTCGTAACCCCGGGGACTGCCTTATACTGTGTTTGGTATTAAGTATTAATTTTATTCAGTCTTACCAAGTAATTATTCAGCTGTAGGATTCCTACGCCCTGCAAACTAACTTTCAAATTTCCCGGTGGCACCGCCATCATTAGCACAGGTAACTAGTTACCGCCCACCTTCGGTAAATGGGTATAACATCAACACACCTCTTCAATTGGATTTCTGCCTGCTCCCGAGTAACATTGGTAGCTCTGCGGGCTTTCTTCGTCATCTTTGGAGGGTTTTTTTCTGTTCATGGATTATTTTTGACGTACAAAGTTTTCAGTGTATTTTCAAGGAGCTAGCTTAGTTTAGTTACTCTTTTGAGTTTAGTTGCTGCCTGTTTTTCTTGATTATATCAGATTCTAGTTCATTGGGAGTGAAGTTTTGTGCCGAAGGCTGCAAAACTAGATTAGTGTGGGAAGTTTATGACCCTCACTCCAAGTGTAGAACTAAGAGAAAAGCAGCAATTAGGGCAGATAGTAAGGTTTCTGTAACTCTGCTTTCTACCCCTGTGTTAGCAGAGATCGCTACTCCTGTTTCTTCTCCCTTAAGAGGTCATCTTTCTCCTATCCTCAGTCCTCCGACCCCCCTCTCTTCCAACTTCTGTACCAGCTTCCCATGTTGCAGTTTCCGACACCATTGCCAGCTTCAAATCAAGGTTCGAGAGGAGATTTGAAATTTTGGCTAATACTGTTATGGAGTTAGATTCTCTCTCTCTCTCTCTCTCTCTCTCTTCTCCCTCCTGCTCCTCTCTCTCTCTCTCTCTCTCCTCTCTCATCATCGTCTCTCTCTCTCTCTCTCTCTCTCTCTCTCTCTCCTACTCTTCATCGTTATTTATTCTCTCTGTCTCAGAAATAATTCATAATTTCACTCTTGAGGGTCAAATATATGATGTTGCCATTCATTGGTCTCTCTCTCTCTCTGTTATTTGCTGTAGGTATATATTTTTAATGGTAAAATGTTTAAGATGACTTTAAAATGATATTAATATATAACCTCAAAGATTAATGTAGTAATAGGTTAGTAATTTTAGGTATATTTGAAGTAGGATGTTATTAAAGGTATACATTTGGCATCTGAACTTTCAAGATAGGCAGTTATAAGTATTTTTAGTGGTGGTTTTAACTATTCGCAGGTTTTAACTATTCACGGGGGTGTCTGGTACACATCCCCCGCGAATACGGGGGGAACACTGTATATTCAATTGAATTTACTCTCATTCCAGTCTTAAAAGCTTGCATTTATGACTGGTTTTTATGCCTGTTTCTCCTCAATTTCTACAGGAGTCAAGGAGGGCCCCCACCCCGATGATCGTTTGATGAAATTCGGGGGTCTCACCGAGCGCTTAAAATTTTTTTGGAATATCTAGCACTCTTGAGTGTTTTGGTCTTCTACGATCTGCAAACACTTGGGCGAGAAGGGAATTCCTGATAATTGTTACTGTGATAACCAGGAATCTTGCTGAATGCTCGAATTCCTTAGAGTTTCTGGCATTCTCAGAGTGTTATGATTTTTCTGTAATTTCCAAACACTCGAGTGAGACAGACATTCCCTGTAACTGTTATTATGAAAATCGAGAGTCTCCCTAAGCCATTAAATTCCTTGGAATTTCCAGCACTTATAGGGTGATTTGGTTTTCTGAGATTTTCAAACACTTTGGCAACAGGTATTTCCGATGATTTTTGCAACAATCGGGAGTCTCGCCAAGCGCCTGGATCCCTTGGTTTCGTTGGCACTCGCCGAGTGCTTGGCTTCATCATATTGCTGAGTACCAGAACGAGAAAAAGCTCCCCTGATTATTGTCATACAAGAGTTGGGTGTTTCTTGCAGAGCGTGGGAATTCTTACAAATTTTAACGCTCGCCGAGCACTCACTATTATGAGTGCTTGGATGGTGAGACGAGTCTTTACCAGTGCAGATGAGTCCACTTCTCAGTCTGGTTTGGAGTTATGTAGAGCTTGGAACTGCATGCAACACCTTCTGAGTGAATGGTAAAGTACTGCCCTTGTGTATTGGACCTTAGGGTTCAAACACGTAGGACAGTAGACACAGAATCCCACTTGTTCTTTTTCTCAGAGCTTCGACCTCGATGGAGTACAGTTAATTGGGAAGAAGTGATAGTTCTTTGTTGATGATTACCAATCATAATTATGTAGTGGTGATCTCCTCAGCTGGGCTCGGCTCGACTAGACAGCTTGATCTGCCGATCGGAGTGCTTGGCTCTTACAAACGAACTCTGTTCTTGATCGGTGCGGTTCCTTGCCATGACATAGCACCCTCCCTTCCTGTGTTGCAGCGAGTTTTCAATCATCTGACGCCTCCTAATCTCCCTCTTCAAAGGTTTCCACTTCCTAAGAAGAGGAAGGTATTCTCTACCTCTTAGGAAGTCTTGCTTCGAAGCTTCGAAGGGTCTGCACCCTTTCCAAGGAGAGGAAGTAATTGGCTGTCTCTTCAGCTCACCTGCTCCTTCTGGAGCGGGAACCTGGAAGCTCTCCACAAATATGGTGTCTCAGGAGCCCCAGGAGTTCAAACCCAGGTTCATTCTCCTGTTTCTGGTTCCAAGTTTGGTGCTCATGGAACCGGGGCTGCCTCATGTATACTCATGTATGGGTGAGTCCGAGTGGTACGTCCACAGTCAGTGATAGGTAGTCTTCTCTCCATCACGATAATGCGAAAAATTTTACTGCTCTACATACGAAAAGTTTTCAAGATACGAAAGGTTGTTGCTGTAAAGTCCCGAGATTCGCCCGGGACCACCGAGAACAATTTTAAAACTCCCGCGCCGCCAACTGAGTAAACTCACCACCATCCTCCCGCTCTCCCATTGGTTCCTGATGCTAGTCACCCCATAAGGTCCTGCTCTCCTATTGGTCAGCATCTACCCCTTGTACTTTAAGTATTCTATTGGTAAAAGGTTGCTGTAAATTGAAAAACTTATTCATGCAATACATTTAATAAAAAAAAACATTAGGTAAAGATAGAATAAAGAATAGAAATTAATGGTTATTATACTGTTGGGTAGTTTCAGTAGTTGAAGAGAGATAATGAAAATTTATGGCTTACTGTGTAAAAGTGATTGTTGGCGATCGTTTGATACTCGTAAGTGCTGGATGTAAACAGACGTTTGGAAGCTTTTTTTTGTTTGTTTATTATAGTTAATGGTTACTTAATAATTATTTGAAATGAGTACATGCAATACATTTAATAAAAAAAATTGTGAATTAGATATCATAAAATATAAAATAAATCAGACTGCCAACAAATACGTATTTTTTAGAATTCTTCTTCTGTTTTATTATTACGTTATGTATACGTATGTTTCAGACTGCCAACAAATATGTATTTTTTAGAATTCTTCTTCTGTTTTATTATTACGTTACGTAACGTATACGCATGTTTCATTATAGCTGTCAGTAACTCGGTATCTTCATTAGGTAAAGATAGAATAAAGAATAAAAATGAATGGTTATTATACTGTTTGGTGGTTTCATTAGTTGAAGAGAGATACTAATGACAATTTATGGCTTACTGTGTGCTAGGAAAAATGATTGCTTGGCGCTAGTTCGATACTCGTAAGACGGGTAAGAGCTTAATGTAAACAATCGATTGGAAGGTTTGTTTTTTGTTTGTTTGTGTATTATAGTTAATGATTAATTAATAATTATTTGAAATGAGTAAATACTGATTATTTATACATTTTATTGGCATATTCTAAGCTTTTAGCTCTTAGGTTTAGATGTCAGAATCATAGACTAGGCTACAGTAGCAACCGCTAACATAGGCTAGGCTTATTGCTAAGGGACATATGCTAAAGTCCTAATATATGCAGTAAAAATGGGGTTGAACATTACATGCAGTTGAATATTACTCAAGTATGTACAGTATTTTGCCTTTTTGGAGTCATATTTCTTCCGTCGGATTGGCGTCGTAACCCTAGAACATGTGTTTTAGGCCTGGAAATATAATTTACTGGGGTGTTTTTGGAGGGCTTGGAACGGATTAGCCATTTTACATGTAAAATGTGTTCCAAGTTACGAAAAACTCATAATACGAAGGCCGTCTCGGAACGGATTAATTTCGTATCTCGAGGTACCACTGTACTAGTATATTTCTCTCAAGACATCCTTCTGTTATCAGTTGCATTGTCCGAGTAGTAGGCACATATCTGTAAGTTAACTCCTCTGGTATGTGACCGAGACAAATAGTACCTTTTGTTAATTAACCTGTAACTTAGGACAGCCTTTTGGGCCTCCTAAGAGTTACTGGTTTTGATTTTGAGATGACTAGTGGTATTGTTTCCCAACAACACCACAGCGTTTCCATTATCACTGAACAAGAGGATTTCTTCCCTCACATTTCGGTTAAAATGCAGATGCTCAAGTGTATCTTTTTTGCGCTCGATGGTTCTAGCCGAATGCATTCCTTCATGGAATGCACTACCAGGCAACTCAAGACGACAATAAGTTGAAAGAGCGGTGTGTGGCGCTGCCTCAGTACTGCTTGCTCTCTGAGATATTTCAGTTTGGTATTGCAAGAATCGGCATATTGTCTCACTACATCATTGGCAAACAAAATAGACAATTTGTATGGTTATTCTTAGAATAACCCTTCAAAAGGCAGTTGTCATGTTGTAACTACGTCTTGTATTGGATGGGATGCGTGACAGAGCAATCAGCTGACATCTGTTGACGAGTCCAAGTCCTTCATGATCTGTGCTGTGAATTTGTATTGGTTTATCCAGATCACTCATTACTTTATCCTATTAGTGTGTTGCTGTACCCATGACGGATCAACACCCTTCATTGAGTGTCGATGCCTTTATCCACTTCAGACTGCCAATGCAGAAGTGTCCAATGACACATCTTTCTCAGAGTCTTATGGGATCGTGAGAGACTTTTCTGCAGCTGGATAGTCCAGTGGATGGGTACATTTCATCACTCCAAAGAATATGTCGGACCGTAAGATAGATGAGGTCTCATTGCGACCAGATTTATATCTTTCTTACTTCAGGTCTGCCCACAGGTCCATGGAACCTCTTTTCCTTGGACCGGTGGTGGATGCTTGCAGGTTGTGTTTGCTTACCCAGCACCTTCAAAAGGACAAGTTGCATCTCGCCTATGGTGTGCGGGATGCGAGAGTGACTGGCCTCTCCACTTTCCCTACCTCGTCCTTCTACTCCTCTTCCTTCAGTTTGAGGATAGGACTCGAACTTACACAGGCTGGTCGGGCGATTGATGCAGTAAGCTTACACATCAAGCTTCCTTTCTATTTTTCTTATCAGAATCATAGAAGCAATCCCTTTCCTTCCTCTAGCAAGGGGGGAAAAGGAGACTGACAGTAATGCAAACCCTTCCCAGAACTTTGCATTGATGCCTCCGACTCTAGATATTCTTCTCAGCCCTTTGTTGGATGAGTTACAATTCCTCCCTCATTTCGAAAAGGCATATAACTCCTATACTCCGATTAGGTTGTCAGAGGAAGGGTTTTCGTCCTCGCTCCTATGACCAGGAGAAATTGGCCAGGTGTGTAGAACTCCAGTCAGTTCTAGAGGCTCATTCACATTCCTCTCACCAATCAGTGAGTCTTCCTTATGTAAAGGACCGAGGTTTTGTATATTGTGTAGGAACAAATCTTAATTTTTGAAAGTAAATTGTATTTTTCATAACTATACAAACCTGAGGTCCACTTCATGCCACCCCTCAATCTGAAGCTGGGCCGAAAGGGAAAGTGGAGTTTTACATCTGGGCAGGTGGGCCTACCTGCCTACCAGATGGTAGTTACTGCCTAACCTTGTTCAAGAATTTAACGGCCGTAATTCCAGCCTACACTGAAAGTAATTCCTTGTATAAAGAACCTCAGGTTTGTATAGTTAGGAAAAATACAATTTACTTTAAAAAATTGTGATATTGTGCTTGTTTTAGCCTTATCTACAGTAGAAATCTTTTATACCTGTGTCATTCTCTGTGAAACCTTAAACAATTTCTTGGACAGAAAATCAATTCATTCACTTTTCTTGAAGACGTAACTGTAAAATATAAACTTTTAACTAGTTGCAAACAAATAAAGCTCAAAATTCAATTTCTATGATATGCTCATTTTACACCTACTTACAGCTAGAGCTATTTTGTCCTCCTGGATAAAACTGTCTTAATATTGACCAACTATCAGCTACTTTGATTTTGGTTTTTCAATTTCCTCACCATTAGCAAGCTTACATTTTATGTTAGATGGCCAGTTTTATGTTAACAAATAATAATAGACCTTATGATTTTTGTGTGACAAAAGTATGCAAAATAATTTAAAGTATTTACTTATACTAGTGCATTTCTCTTCAATACAGGCAGTACTCAGAAGATACCAGCTCATAAATATGTCTTAGCAGTTGGCAGTAGTGTGTTTTATGCTATGTTTTATGGTGGGTTAAAATCAGAAGAGGAAGTTCAGGTTCCTGATGTGGAACCATCAGCTTTTCTCACTCTATTAAGGTGAGGCAGTATTTGATTCATATGTACTACTTTAAAGTTCATTACTTTATACATTTAACTTACCTGTCAGATATATACTTAGCTATTTGACTCCGTCGTCCGACAGAAATTCGAATTTCGCGCACGAACGCTACCTGTAGGTCAGGTGATCTACTTTACCTGCCGCTGGTGGCAGGACTAGGAACCATCCCATGTTCTATCATATTTTTTCTGTCGGCCATACTGGCAACATCGTTGTGGGTATCTCCGGCTGGATTCGTATTTTGCATCGCAATTGATCTTCGTTGGACTTCTCGGTGACGTATTTGCATTGATTGTACTGCATACGCGATTGTGGACCGTTTTTGGAATTTGATTTGGATTGTTCAACATGATGTCTGATTCTGGAAATGTGGTGAGAATGTGTTTGAATGCGGGTTGAAAAGTTAGGAGGATGCCGAAGGCATCACTTGATCCTCATACTCATTGCAGGAAATGCAGGATGTAAATTAAATGTTCTTTTGGTAATACTTGTAATACTGCAAGGATTTGAGTGAGGAAGAATGGAAATCTCTAACCTCATACGTGAAGAAGTTAGAAAGAAACAGGGTGAGGAGGTCTTCTTCCAAACCTTTATCTAGTTCTAGCGGGGTTATTAGTAATATTATACCCTCTTCTCCTTTTACTGCCCCATCTAATGTACCTGCTCCTTTATTAGAACACACAGATTCGGCATCTGAGATAGCGAATCTTAAAGCCGCTCTTCGAAAATGGAAACAAAATGGCGGCCTATGAAGGTAAGCAGTGTAATTCTAGTGCTGGGTGGATAGTGATATAAGTGTCCCCAGTGCAGTGGAGGAGGGGGCGTCTGATTGTCTTCACAACGCTCCCAGGCCTAGACCTCTTTCAAGCTCCCAAGCCCAGAGGAGAAGGAATGTCGAAAGCCGTAAGGAGGTTGTGGAGGATCCCAACAGTCAGACGTCCCTTCGGCATTTTCTGTATCGCCACAGAATGCCAGAGAATGTTACAGAAAAAGCGTTCTGTGTGAGTGTTTCTCCTCCTCGGAGAATTCCTCACCTAAAAGAGGGTGGAGATCGGCGGATCTTTCTCGCCCCCTTAAGAGACGTTTGGATGAACCCAGGATTACTTCTAGTCCTGAGCGTTTTCAAGAGGAGGACCATCCAGTAATTAAACAACCGAGGGTAGACAATAATGAAGAGACTAAAAGAATCCTTCGCACTATGCAGGATTCTATCACTTCTCTTGTGGGAGTTCTGTATAAAGACCCTCCAGAAGGAAAGACGATTTCCTGCCTATTAAGAAGTCTAGGCTATCGAGGGTTCAGACTCGCCATAGTATTTTGTCTTCCTCTGATTTGGAATCGGATTCATCAGCCTTGCATAGGCCCGAGCAGGATCCGTTCTCCTGTCAAACGCAAGCACGAGACGCCAGACAAGAGCGTCGAGTTTGCGAGACATGAAACGTCAGCCAGGCGCGAGCGTCAAGATAGGCGCGTCATGCCATCCAGAAGCAGACGCCTCCCAGGAACGAGGATCCAGGCAAGAGCCAGGACGCTACGAGGCGCGAGACGTCAACAAAAGCAGGACACCTCTCAGGAGAGAGTCGTCAGGCAAGCGTCAGGACGCTCCAAAGCGGTTGACGCCAGCCAGAAGCATGACGCCTCCCAGGAGCGAGGTGCGAGGGCAAGAGCCAGGACGCTTCGAGGCGCGAGACGTTCCACAAGAAGCAGGACGCCTCTCAGCGGTTGTCGCCAGCCAGCGCCAAGGACGTCCCTAACAGGTGGTTGAAAGGCAACCAGGAAGCGGGGGAAGCCTCCCAACGGGAAGCGGCTTCCTCCTGATAGAGAATCGGTCAGGCAAGCGCGAGGACGCTCCTAAGCGGTTGACGCCAGCAAGAAGCAGGACGCCTCCCACGGGAGCGGCTTGGTCTCCTGATAGAGAATCGGTCAGGAAAGAGCGATCTCCTTCTAACCTGGAACTGGAAGAGATTTCTGAGGAAGAAGTTTCAACTAACGAGGGACTTTCCAATTATAAAGTTTTAGCCTCGTTACTTCTAGAGGAGTTTGCAGATTCTCTTAGTCCTGCAGCTCCTCCTTCGCCGAGATCTCTGTTTTCGAGCACAAAACCCCAAACTCCTCGGCTTTCTTAAAGATGAAACCGGCGATCTCATGAAGAAAGCCCCTCCAGTCTTTAGATTCGTGGCTTTTATCTAAAAAGGAAACTTTGAGAACGGTTTATTGCTCTCCTCCCTCCAAAACTGACGGGGAAAAGAGGCATTTGGTATAAGACAGAAGAGGCGATGGGATTGATGCTCCCTTCGTCGGCAGATTCAGATTTCTCGAGTCTTGTAGAGTCTGTGAGAAGACAGTCTCTCAATTCAGCAAAGGCGTCCTGGAGTATGTCGGAGTTAGATCAGCACTTTAAGGGAATTTTTCACGTCTTAGAGGTATTCAACTTCTTGGATTGGTCTCTTGGGTGCTGGCTAAGAAGATGAGTGAGCCAGATTTTCTAGATCCAGAAACTTTGCACAGTGTCCTATCTTGCATGGATAAGGCTGTGCAAGATGGTTCTGGTGAGTTGGCGGCTCTTTTTGGATCTGGATGTTGAAGAAAAGATCTATTTACAGTTCCTTCCTAACGAAAGGAGTTTCTCCTTCTCAGAGGTCCGCTTTATTATTCGCACCTCGATCAGAACATCTGTTTCCTTCATCTTTAGTGAAGGATGTTGCGAGATCCTTGTCGGAAAAGGCTACGCAGGACCTTCTGTACAATCTACAAAGAAAAGTAGACCTGCAGTTAAGACTCAGAAGAAGGTGGCTCGGACTCCAGTGGTGCCCTTTCGTGGAGCCCCTTCAACTCGATCAACTTCGGAGAGAAAGACCCTTCGACAAGCGAGGGAGGTCTTCCTTCCGCTCTTTTAAAAAGAGCAAATAGCAGCCTTGTCCTCCAAGCACAGGTAGGGGCCAGACTTCATACTTTCTGGATGCCTGGTCCGTAAGAGAAGCAGATCCCTGGACTCTTGTCTGTCCTACAGAAGGGGTACATCATTCCCTTCGTAGACAGACCTCCTTTGGCAACATCTCCAAAGGATTTGTCGACGAGTTACAAGGAACCCTGGACTGAACGAGACTCTCCTTCAGACGGTGGTGTCGATGAGGGACAAGAATGCTATAGAGCTAGTGCAAGATCCTTTCTCCCCGGGGTTTTACAACCGCCTTTTCTTGGTTCCAAAGGCTTCGGGGGGATGGAGACCCGTCCTAGATGTAAGCGTCCTGAACAGGTACGTGGAGAAAAAGAAGTTCTCCATGGAGACTTCAGCTTCAGTTCTGTCTTCCCTACGTCAGGGAGATTGGATGGTATCCCTGGACCTTCAGGATGCTTACTTTCATGTTCCGATTCACCCATCGTCAAGAAAATATCTAAGATTTGTTGTTCAAGGACAAATCTTCCAATTCAGGGCCTTGTGCTTCGGCCTATCGACCGCCCCTCAGGTATTTACGTATCTGATGCGGAACGTGGCCAAATGGCTTCATTTAGAAGGGATACGCATCTCAATGTATCTCAACGATTGGCTAATCCGGGCCAAGTCAGAGAAACGGTGTTTGGAGGACCTACAGTCTACTTTGAACCTAGCAAAGACGTTAGGATTACTCGTGAACCTCGAGAAATCGCAGTTGATCCCCAGTCAGAACTTAGTCTATTTGGGGATTCGGATGGATTCTCGGGTTTTCGGGCTTTTCCGTCCCAGGAAAGGATTGCTCGGGGATTACAAAAAATCTCGAGCTTCCTCCAGAGAAAGAACGGAGTTCGGTGAGGGAGTGGTTAAGTCTTCTGGGAACCCTTTCCTCACTAGAACAGTTCATTTCGCTAGGAAGACTCCACCTTCGCCCTCTTCAATTCTTCTTAAGAAGAATTTGGAGTTGGAAGAACGGACAGCTTTCGGACACTTTCAGTATTCCTCTGGAAGTAAAGAATCATCTGAAGTGGTGGATTTTTCCCTTAGAAAAGAACGAGGGCTTGTCTCTAGAAGTTCGGAACCCAAACCTAATCTTTGTTCTCAGACGCTTCAGAGAAGGGATGGGGAGCGACCTGCTAGGACAAAAGAAATATCAGGCCAATGGAGGAAGGATCAGCTAGACTGGCATATAAACTCCAAAGAACTTTATGCCGTTCTTCTAGCTCTAAAAGCCTTCGAGACACAGGTGTTAGGTCAAGTGGTACAGGTCAACTCGGACAACACCACAGCGTTGGCCTATATCAAGAAACAAGGGGGAACTCACTCTCTTTCTCTGTTCCATATAACAAAAGAGCTGTTGTATTGGGCAAAAGAAAAGAAAGTGACTCTCACAAGATTCGTGAAAGGAAGGAGAAGAACATCAGAGCAGGACAGGCTAAGCAGGTTAAACCCAAGTTCTCCCCACAGAATGGACCCTTAACATTCAGGTGTGTCAAGCTCTGTGGTCCCTGTGGGGCAGTCCACATATAGACCTATTCGCCACCTACCTATCCAGAAGGATAGAGAACTTTGCTCCTTAGTGGAAGACCCGAGAGCGATAGCGGTGGACGCCATGCTACTGGACTGGTCAGGCCTAGATGCCTACGCATTTCCCCCCTTCAAAATGTTAGGAGTGGTGTTAAGAAAGTTTGCGGCATCAAGAGGGACGAGACTAACACTCATCGCTCCCTTTTGGCCGTCTCAAGATTGGTTCACAGAGGTACAGGAATGGACAGTGGACTTCCCAAGATCTCTTCCACACAGGAGAGATCTTCTCAAACAACCCCATTTCGAGAGGTACCATCAAAACCTCCCCGCTCTCGCTCTGACTGCCTTTCGACTATCGAAAGACTTGTCAGAGCGAGAGGCTTTTCAAGCAAAGCTTCAAAAGCAATTGCTAGGGCCCGGAGATCTTCAACTATTCGGGTCTACCAATCAAAATGGGATGTATTTAGAAGATGGTGTAAGAAGAATAAACTGTCCTCTTCCAATACCTCTGTGACCAACATAGCTGATTTCTTGATTTTCCTTTAGGGAAGAATCAAAATTATCAGTTTCTACCATTAAAGGTTATCGAAGTATGCTTTCGGCCGTATTTCGAAACAGAGGTTTGAGAATTGCAGAAGATAAAGACCTCCACGATCTTATTAGATCTTTTGAAACCTCAAAAACCTTTTCTCCTCGCACTCCGAACTGGAACCTAGATGTAGTTTTGAGATTTCTATCATCTAGTAGATTTGACCTCCTATCAACGCGTCGTTTAGAGATCTAACGAGAAAATGTATTTTCTTGTTGTCGTTAGCGACTGCGAAGAGAATTAGTGAAATACACGCTCTAGATTCTCGAGTAGGATTTAAGAGCGATGCGGCAATTTGTTCTTTCCAGACTCTGTTTCTGGCTAAGAACGAGAACCCCTCTAAACCCTGGCCAAAGAGTTTTGAAGTTAAAGGACTTTCAAATCTAGTAGGGAGAGGAATTAGAAAGATCTTTATGTCCGGTTAGAGCTTTGAAGTTCTATTTAAAGAAGAAGAATGAACTAAACGGATGTAAACAAAGCCTGTGGTGCGCAGTTAGGGATCCTAGTAGACCCATGTCAAAAAATGCATTAGCATTCTTTGTGAGGAGCATTATTACGGATGCTCATAATGACTGCACTGAAGACTCTTTCAGGACTCTCCGAGTGAAGGCTCAATGAAGGTTATCAGAGCGGGGTAGCCACTTCATTCGTATTTCAGAAGAACATGTCTTTAAAAGACATTGTGGATGCGACTTACTGGAGGTGTAATTCAGTGTTCGCATCGCACTATCTCAAGGACGTTAAAGTAACATATGAAAAGTGTTTCTCTCTGGGTCCTTTTGTATCAGCCGATACAGTGCTGGGGCTGGGAGCACATAACGATCCTTAGAAAAAATTTGTATTTGTTCAAAATTTTGATAGTACATAGATCTACCTTGTGAGACGAGTTGTTGGTTTTTTCTGCTGATTAGTATGCTTGCTGGCGTACGGACGTCCGAGCTTGGATCAGTGGGGGGAATCAGAGAACGTCTTACTGAAATAGATTGTACAAACATTTTTTTTTAAATTTTTATTTTTATTTTTGTACTTTACTGTACGAATGTTTGTGTTTCGAGTTTGTGGTCGTTTGCAAGAGGTTAGGGGATAACTTCTTGCAATCGGGATCGATGTTGTGCTCCTTGTATAAGGTCTTGTCAAGTAAGTGGATAAGCACCCATTGACGTAGTCCTTCCAGGATCTACCAAGTAAGCGGGTAAGACCCTTTGGCAGAACCACAAGAACTCTTAGCCATAGATCAATATCTCGCTGAGGCTCTGAGACTGTCTAGACTCCTGGATTGTATTCATGAAGTCTTCAGTCTAAACAGGTAGGAACCAAGGTTTTATTTATTTATTACCTACAACGATAGTTGTGATTCCTGTTTGATTCTATATTTAGCTGTCTCGTTCCCACCTCCAATGGTGTGAATCAGCTAAGTATATATCTGACAGGTAAGTTAAATGTATAAAAATGATATTGTTATGATACAATAAAGTTTTATACATACTTACCTGGCGCCAGATATATACAAAAATTATACCCACCCTACCTCCCCTCAGGAGACAGGCGGTATAGAAAAAATATGATAGAACATGGGGATGGTTCCTAGTCCTGCCACCCAGCGGCAGGTAAGTAGATCACCTGACCTACAGGTAGCGTGTGCGCGAAATTCGAATTTCTGTCGGACGACGGAGTCAAATAGCTAAGTATATATCTGCCAGGTAAGTATGTATAAAACTTTATTATTGTATCATAACAATATCATCTTTATGTATTAGGTCATAATAAGAGATTAGTAAATTAAAGATCTTGGGTGAATAGTTTTTACTTTGGTACAGTTTATTTAGAATCTTTCAGTTATATTGGGTAGACTGAGGATCAAAACTGGAAGTTTAGTGTAGTAGAACTTGTTGCTATATATTTGAATCCTTTGAGATTTTTGTGGGCTCAGGGCTCATCTCTGTGAAAGCACTTATTGCTCTAATTTACTGCTTATGGATTTGGAGATGATTATCCTTTATCACTTTCTGCAAATTCTGTTTGGATGATAGTGCTAGTTGTATTTTATTTTGAAGCCAAATTATTTTAGTATGTTAAGACATAAAAAAAAATATATGAATGTTAGATGATGTGCTGAAGTTAGCCAAGGACAGATTTTTAAAAATTTTGTTAAAGAATAAAAAACCAATAGATTTCTTATTCTTTTCGCACCATCAAAAAATTAGATAAATCCTTTTCAGTGATATTTATGTTATTGCCATATAGGCTTCCAGTTATTGTAAATAAAAGGCTATGAAAAATATATAAAGAAAAATTAGCAAGTTTTTTGTGTGACTTGCTGCTTACATGCAGGGGAAATAGAGTACAGTTGTCCTTCTTGACTTTGGATACAATTGAGATGCTGCTCATCATTCTAACATTTATTTTTAGTTAGTGATTTGTTTTAGTTGTAAGGGATGATATTTGCGTGATGTTCTAAAAATTTTAAAGGGTTAAAATTGGACTTTTTCAATTTATTTTGAAGTAATGTAATGATTTTTTAATTTTTTTTGTTTTTAAGGTACCTGTATTGTGATGAGATACGCTTGGAACCAGATACTGTGCTGGCCACACTTTATGCTGCCAAAAAGTACCTTGTCCCTCACTTAGCACAACAGTGTGTTAAATTTCTGGAAGTCTCTCTTACTGCCCGCAATGCTTGTTTGTTGCTTTCTCAGTCTCGCCTCTTTGAAGAGCCAGAACTAATGACACGATGCTGGGAGGTTATTGATGCCCAGGTAAGTAGTAATATTGCAATACACCACCTGAACACCTGAATTAGCCCTGGTCACCTGACCAGCCCAAACAACACCCCACAAAATTACCCAAACTTAGGGAAAATTTCAACTGCCAGCATTACCAACGCTGCAGGTAAACATTGTTTACTGATTCACCTGTCCATGGTTGGCAATGCTGATGCCGGCGACCAGCTGCAGTGACTACATACGTCAATCGCTTTCTGTTTGCTCACCTCATTCACCATTCGTTCCTCAGTCGAAAGTTGATGAGGAACCTTTTAAACCAAACCAAGCAATGTTCAAGGAACTTTTCTCTACCCAACCATTGGTTTCTCATCCATCATATAAGTTGCCTTGGTTTGGGCATGTTGTACAAGCCCTGAGGAAGGCAGACTGTTGGTTAGCTGCGGTAGTGGTTGCCAGGTAAGCAGGATTCAGCACTTATTCCCAGTCGTAAGCCCTATTATGGTGTAGGTTTCAGAGCACCTCTTAACAAGTCGGTGGAGGCTCTCCTTCCCAAGCTCCCTGTTGGTTTGTTCCCACATGTTATACAAACCATCGATCCTTTACTTAAGGAATCACTTTTAGCGCCAGCTGGAACTTGGTCATAGGATTCTAATAACAGGGTAATTAGGCAGTAACTGCTTGTCCGATAGTCGGGAGTCCCACCCGACTGGACGTAAACATTCCACTTTACTTTCAACTGCCGTTGTGTACAGACGTTCTCACTCTGCCTGGCTCTGTCATGGGAAATTGTGAGATCTTTCTTTATTGTTGTGTTTGTCTGGTTTATGAAATTTGTGTTTGCTTTGTTATGTTACAAACCCAAAATTTATATGTGCCTTTCGCCTCCTTTGCGCATGAAATGGGAGGCGGAAATTGCGGAATTTCCACTCGAAAGTGAACTTAAAGCCTCACTTCTTATGCACTAAGTACTAAGAACTCAGGTGTATGGAGTTAGGGAAAATACAATTTCATACAATGAACTTACCTGTCAGATATATACTTAGCTAAGACTCCGTCGTCCCCGACAGAAATTCAAATTTCGCGCCACTCACTACCGGTAGGTCAGGTGATCTACCTGCCTGCCCTGGGCGGCAGGACTAGGAACCATTCCCGTTTTCTATCATATTTTCTCTGTCGCCGGTGGTATCAACATTGTTGTTACTACCTCCTGACTGGAATTCGCTTTTCAAGACTTTTTTGATCATCTATATTGGATTTCTTGGTGACGTACTGGATCGTTGTTTTGGCATTCGCTACTGTGGACTGGATTTGGACTTGCTTTTGATTTTTCTGATAGAATGTCTGATTCAAGTGTTAGTGTGAGAGTGTGTGTGAATGTAGGCTGCAAGGTGAGGATACCGAAGGCTTCGGTTGATCCTCACACTGTATGTCGTAAATGTAGGGGGTTTGACTGTTCTTTGGCTAACACCTGTATTGAGTGTGAAAAGTTGAATGCTAATGAATGGAAGACTCTAACTTCTTACTTGAAGAAGTTAGAGAGGGATAGAATTAGACGGGCTGCACAAAAGAGTGTGAGTACAAGGCCTATTGAGCCTTTTTCTGAGTCTAACTCTCCTTTTATTAATGATTATGATTCTCCCTATGTATCTGAATCCTCACAGGCTTTGCATTCGGATTCGGCTTCGGAAATCGCCAATCTGAAGGCTACTCTTCGTAAAATGAAGACAAAGATGGCGGCCATGCAAGGTAAGGGAAGTGATTGTGAATTACTTAGTGAAGTGAGTGTTCCCAGTGTTGTGGAGGGGGCGTCTGACCGTCCCTGCGATGCTCCCAGGCCTAGACCTCTTCCAAACTCACATACCCAGAGGAGTAGGAAAGTCGAAAGTCGTACGGAGGTTGTGGGGAATCCCCAACGGTCAGGCGTCCCTTCAGCAGGTTCTGTTTCGCTACAGTCTGCTCAGGACCGCTCTAATAGAAGCGTCCTACGAGATTGTTTCTCGTCGTCCGGTTCTCCTTCACCTAAACGAGGGTGGAAGGACTCGGATCTTTCTAGGCCACTGGAAAGGCATTGGAAAGAGCGCGCGTTTGACTCGAGCCCGGAACGCTTCTCGGAGGAAGCTCCTTCTTCTATCAAGAAGGCTAAGCTGGTTTCGACGCCTCCTCGAACAGTATTTGAGGATCGCACTCCTTCGAGTTCTCCTGCTTCTTCTATTGAAGAGGACGCTGGTGTGGCTTCCAAGAGGATATTGCTTGCAGTATAAGAGCAGATAGCCTCTTTGGTGGGAGTTCTTTCGAGGGATCCCCCTCGCAAGAAGGACGCTAGACTTCCTATTAAGAAGTCTCGTCTTCTTTCACTGGCCAGAACGTGAAGCGTCCTCCGACATGGGACGTCTTCCAGGCGCGAAGAGTCGTGCAAGCGTCAGGAGCTATCCGAGCGAGTTGCTCTAGATAAGGATACGCTCAGGCGCGAGGCGCCAGTTAGGCGCGAGGATTCAGCCAAGCGCGAGGCGCCAGCCAGGCGCGAGGATTCAGCCAAGCGCGAGACGCCAGCCAGGCGCGAGGAGTCAGCTTTGCGTGAGGCGCCAGACAAGCGCGAGGCGTCAGCCAGGCGCGAGATGCCAGCCAGGCAACAAGCTCCAGCCAAGCGAGAAGCGCCAGCCAAGCGCGAGGCGCCAGCCAAGCGCGAGGCGCCAGCCAAGCGCGAGGAGCTTTCCAGGCGTGAGAAGTCAAGCAGACGCGAGACTTCTTTTAGACTTGAGAGAGATTCTGTTCACTCTATGAGTCCCTCTCCTAGTAGGAGTTTGTCACCAGTAGAGAGAGAACGGGATGAAGATCCTCTCGTTTTTCAGGCTGATTCTCCGCAAGGTGTAGAAGGAGATTCGGAAGAAGAGGGTAACGGTAGAGAAGGAGTCTCTAACTATTGAGTTCTGACAGACCTTCTTTTGCAGGAGTACGGAGATTCTTTGACTCCTGCGGCTCCTCCTTCGCCTCGATCACTGTTTTCGAGTGCGGTTGTACCAAAGTCTTCGTCGGTCTTGAAGATGAGACCTACGATCTCTATGAAGAGAGTGCTACAGTCTCTAGACAAATGGATGTTGTCAAAGAAGGATCTGGGCAGAACCACCTTCTGTATGCCTCCAGCCATACTTTCTGGCAAGAGAGGTTTCTGGTACCGAACTGGGGAGAACATGGGTGCCTTCTCTCCCAGCGGCAGCTGAAGCGGACTTTTCAACCTTGGTTGATTCATCGCGGAGACACGCTTTGAATGGAGCTCGTGTGTCTTGGGCGATTTCGGAGACGGATCATCTCCTCAAGGGCCTCTTTCATATTTTGGAAGTGTTTAATTTCCTAGACTGGTCCCTTGGGGTGATGTCTAAGAAGGCTCATGACTCGGAAGGTCTAGACCCCGAAGTCATTCTGAGTATTCTTTCTTGTATTGACAAGGCAGTACAAGACGGATCGGGAGAAATCTCCTCTCTTTTTGGAGCGGTACTCCTTAAGAAGAGGAGTATTTTTAGTTCTTTCTTAACCAAGGCGGTTTCTCCCTCACAGAGAGCAGCCCTGGTTTTCTCTCCCATGTCTGACTTCTTGTTTCCTTCTCAGTTAGTGAAGGACATTTCTCGATCACTGACTGAGAAGGCGACACAGGACCTTCTCCTGCAAACTGCAAGGAGAAGAGACCCCTTGTTTCGGTTACAAGAAAGGACCGACTTCTACGGTTCAGCCCTTTCGAGGAGGCCCTCTCTCCAGAGCTCCCTCTAAGAGAAGAGGTCCTGAGAGGAGAGGTAAAGCTTCTTCCCGTCCCTTTAAGAAAGGGAAGTGAGACAGACAACCTCCAAACACCAGTGGGTGCCAGGCTTCTCGAATTTGCAGACGCCTGGTCACTCATAAACTCGGACGCCTCTTCGATGTCCATAATCAGGAAGGGATATCTTATCCCCCCCCCTTCCAGGACAGTCCTCCCCTAACGACCATTCCGCGGGAACTGTCAGCCAGATACAGGGACCCTGTACTGAGGGATACTCTTCGTCTGATGGTGAATCAAATGTGGGACAAAAGAGCTATAGAATTAGTTCTAGAGCAAAACTCTCCGGGGTTTTACAATCGGCTTTTCCTGGTTGCGAAAGCCTCGGGGGGCTGGAGACCAGTGCTAGATGTCAGCGCTCTGAACAAGTTCGTTCTAAAGGAGAAGTTCTCTATGGAGACTTCGGCCTCAGTCCTGGCGGCTTTGCGTCAAGGAGATTGGATGGTGTCGCTGGATCTCCAGGACGCCTATTTTCATGTCCCGATTCACCCTTCGTCGAAGAAGTACCTCCGTTTCATGACGGGGGGAAGGATCTTTCAGTTCAGGGCCTTGTGTTTCGGCCTGTCCACAGCTCCTCAGGTCTTCACAAACCTGATGAAGAATGTGGTGAGGTTTCTTCACCTCAAAGGCGTCAACATCTCTCTATATCTGGACGATTGGCTCATCAGAGCCAGAACAGAGAGACAGTGTTTGGAGGACCTTTCTTTGACCCTAGACCTGATAAAGGCGTTGGGACTACTCGTGAACCTCGAGAAGTCACAGCTGATTCCCAGACAGAACTTGGTCTATCTGGGGATTCAGATGGATTCTCGGGGTTTTCGAGTATTTCCTTCGCAAGAGAGAATCGTGAGAGGCTTGGAAAAAGTCTCTCTCTTCTTAGGGAAAGAACGGACTTCGGCGAGGGAATGGTTAAGCCTTCTAGGCACCCTTTCCTCGCTCGAACAGTTCTTTCCTCTAAGGAAGACTGCATCTTCGTCCTCTTCAGTTTTTCCTAAGGAGATCATGGAACTGGAAGACGGGACTTCTCTCCGACAGTTTTCTCCTTCCAATGGAGATGAAACCACACCTGCAATGGTGGTTGTCCCCTCTAAAAGAGAACAAGGGAATTTCTCTGGAAGTTCCGAACCCAAGCCGAGTGTTGTATTCAGACGCATCGGAGAAGGGTTGGGGAGCAACACTAGGACCGAGAGAAGTGTCAGGCACCTGGAAGGCAGCACAGGTGTCCTGGCACATAAATTGCAAAGAACTTCTAGCAGTTCACTTGGCGCTAAAGTTCTTCGAACCCTTTGTGACAAACAGTGTGGTCCAAGTGAATGTGGACAACACTACCGCCCTGTCCTACATTCGGAAGCAAGGAGGAACGCACTCCGTGTCTCTATACGAGATAGCAAGAGATCTGCTAATTTGGACCTCACAGAGGAACATCTCCCTCCTGACAAGATTTGTTCAGGGTACGAGAAACGTCAGGGCGGACAGACTGAGCAGGAGAAGCCAGGTCCTTCACACAGAATGGACTCTTCATTCAGAGGTGTGTCAGAGTCTTTGGGATCTTTGGGGCACTCCTCACGTAGATCTGTTCGCCACATTCCTTTCCAAAAGGCTGGAAGTCTTTTGTTCAGTGGTGGAAGACCCAAGAGCTCTCGTGGTCGACGCCTTCCTGCTAGACTGGTCTCATGTGGACGTGTACGCTTTCCCCCCTTTCAAAATCCTGGGACAAGTGTTGAGAAAGTTTGTAGCGTCCAACGGGACAAGATTGGTTTGCAGAGGTGCTGGAGTGGACAGTAGACTTCCCAAGATCCCTTCCAAAAAGGATGTATCTTCTCAGACAGCCACACTTCGAGAGGTTTCATCAAAACCTCCCCGCTCTCGCGCTGACTGCCTTTCGACTATCGAAAGACTTGTCAGAGCGAGGGGTTTTTCTCGCGAAGCTGCAAGCGCTATCGCTAGAGCCCGCAGAGCTTCCACTAGACGAGTCTATCAGTCGAAGTGGGAGGTATTCAGAAGGTGGTGTAAGTCTAAGAAGTTGTCCTCCTCCAGTACCTCTATAACCGAATCGCTGATTTCCTTTTGTTCTTGAGAGAGGTCTCTCACTTATCTGTATCGACGATCAAAGGATACAGGAGCATGCTTTCGGCAGTCTTCAGAAACAGAGACCTAGAGATTGCTGATAATAAAGATCTGCACGACTTGATTAGATCGTTTGAAACGACAAAATCTAAGGAACTAACTCCTCCCAGCTGGAACCTGGATGTAGTTCTCAAGTTCCTTTCGTCTGACAGATTTGAGCCTCCCCATGTAGCTTCGTTCAGGGATATAACAAGGAAATGCTTGTTTCTCCTATCTTTGGCGACAGCCAAAAGAGTTGGGGAACTTCATGCCCTGGAAGATGAAGTCGGCTTTAACAGAGACTCGGCCTTCTGCTCGTTTAGAACTCTTTTTCTAGCGAAAAATGAAAACCCATCGAATCCCTGGCCCAAGAGATTCGAGATCAAAGGCTTATCGAGTCTAGTAGGGAGAGAAACAGAAAGGTCTCTTTGCCCGGTAAGAGCCTTGAAGTTCTACTTACAAAGAAAGAAACAAATGGGATGCTCTAGACAAAGTCTTTGGTGTTCGATTAAGGACCCCACAAGAATCATGTCTAAGAACGCATTAGCTTTCTTCATTAGGAGCGTCATTACAGATGCTCACAAGTTCTGTCCTGACGACTCTTTTCCGCTTTTAAGAGTAAAAGCCCATGAAGTTAGAGCAGTGGCGACGTCTCTCTCTTTTCAGAAGAATATGTCGCTAAAGAAAATCATTGATACGACATATTGGAGGTGCAATTCGGTATTTGCATCTCACTATCTTAAAGATGTTCGCGTGACCTACAAGAAATGTTTTTCTCTGGGGCCTTTTGTATCGGCGGATACGATACTGGGTACGGGAGCAAACACCAATCCTTAACTTTGTACATACCTTCTACTAGATATGTTCTAGATTTCTGCTGACAAAGAGGGCTCGGTGCTGCACTGGCGGCCAGTCACTGTTGTTCAGTAAGGAACTCTTGTGATATCTTTTAGAGGAGTATTAAAATTTTTTTTGAGAATTTTTGTATGAATGCGTTTTCGTTTCGAGTTATGGGTTGTTTGTAATGAGTTCGGGGATAACTCAGAACAATTCTATATACTAACATGGTGGTTAGGATCAGGTGGTCGGGATTGGTTATGCTCCTTCATAAGGTGTGTTGTCATAGAAGTGGTCCAGTACCCATTGACAAAGTCCTTTCAGGCTCTGCCGAGTAAGCGGTTCATATACCCATCGACAGACCCACAAGAACTCTAGCCATAGATCTAATATCTCGCTAAAGTCTTGAGGTGATGCAGACTACCGGGCTACAGCCACGAAGTCTACCACCTATCAGGTAGGAACCAAGGTTTTTCTTTTATACCTACAACATATGTTGTTTACCTGTCTATTCCATATTAGCTGTCTCTGACCCTCCACCAAAGGGTGCCAATCAGCTAAGTATATATCTGACAGGTAAGTTCATTGTATGAAAATGATATTGTTATAATACAATAAAGTTTCATACATACTTACCTGGCAGATATATACTTAGCTAAGACTCCGTCGTCCCCGACAGAAATTCAAATTTCGCGCCACTCGCTACCGGTAGGTCAGGTGATCTACCTGCCTGCCCTGGGCGGCAGGACTAGGAACCATTCCCGTTTTCTATCATATTTTCTCTCTTCCACCTGTCTCCTGCGGGGAGGCTGGGTGGGCCATTAATCGTATATATCTGCCAGGTAAGTATGTATGAAACTTTATTGTATTATAACAATATCATTTTCCTTTTCAAGAATTGTGTGTTTCCCTTACTAATATGTCTTTTGCTCCCTCAGGCGTGTCTGACCTCACCATAAGGAACAGGCAGGTGTGGTGGATTTGGGCTTACCTGGCACTCCCTCCTCCAGGGGCCCCTGAACCATGTTTCAGCAGCCCCTGTGACTCGTGGGAAAGAGGAGGACGACAATGACCATGTCAGTGCCTGTGTATGTGGCACCACCATATTTGGCGTACACCCAGCGTGTGACGTCTATGACTCCCTCTGCTATGGTGTTATTAGTGCCACATATTTTGGAAGTGGAAATTTCTGCCTCCTCCTCCAGGCTTTGTCATCCTTGCTCCTCCATCTGGTGGTGAGTGCCCTAAGGTAACGCCCTCCACCTGAAGATGCCCTGGGCAAGTAGAGATGTCTGACATGCTGATGAAGCTGATGAAGAAGAGGTGGAGGAGAAATGAAAGATATTGTCGTCCTTCTCCCTTCGTCGTCGTCGTTGCTGCCTCCTCTTAGACTTCTGAGGCTCCCCTGCCAAGGAAGAAGATGCTCTCTCTCTCTCTCTCTCTCTCTCTCTCTCTCTCTCTCTCTCTCTCTCTCTCTCTCTCTCTCTCTCTCTCTCTCTCCAAGAAGTTTTTTTTCCAGAGACTTCTAAGGGCCTGTCTCATCATACCTGGTGAGACAGGTGGGCCTTCTGATGGTCCTCCCATTCCCTCAGGAATGGGAACCTCTTCGCGTTCCAGGGGCGTTCAGGGCGGGGACCTCAGAGGTAATAGCTATTGCTGATTCTTCTGCTCCTAGTCCTAGAGGCCTGCCTCTAGGACCAAGTCCATTTCAGGTGCTCATTCGTGAGTTCTCCGAGTGTATGCTCGCCCGCAGGTGAGTGTGCAGCTAGAGTTGGTGACGCTGAGTTCGCTTATTGTCCCTTCTGGAGCACATTGTGGAAAGAAGGTGAGATTTGCTCAGGTAACTCTCGCCTTGCCCATAATCGTTCATACAGCAATCGGTTGGGCTGGGGGCAACTTCTTGGCACCACTGGTACCTCTGCCCCTGGTTCAGGAGGTTCGTCCCTAGGACCAGGACTGTTTCGGATGCTCGTTCGCGAGCATCTCCGAGTGTTCACTCGCCTGCAGGTGAGCATGCAGCTTGAGTCGGTGACGCTGAGTTCGCTCGTTGTCCCTTCTTGAGTATGGTGCGGAAGGAAGGTGAGAATTCCTCAGGTTACTCCTGCCTTGCCGATGATCACTCCTACAGCCAATGCTCGGCTACTGGGGCCAGACTTCTCGCTACTAATGGTACTTCGGCTCCTGGTTCTGGAGGTTTGCCTCTGGTACTGGGACCGTCTCGGGTGCTCGTTAGCAAGCAACTCCAAGTGTGCACTTGCTGCAGGTGAGCATACAGCTAGAGTTGGTGACACTGAGTCCACTCGCTGTTACGTCTCGGGCACAGTGCGGAAGGAAGGTAAGAGTGGCTCGGGTAACTTTCGCATAGTTGATGATCGCTCATATAGCGATCGCCCTGATCACAGGGCTGACGTGACGGTACAATACACCGTCCTGTCTCGAGCATGGTATGGAGGGAAGGTGAGAGTTGCTCAGGTGACTTCCGCCTTGCTGACATGATGATGGTCCAGCAGGACCATACACGCAAAAGACCAGTAGGGGGTCCCCCTGTCGGTCTTTTGGAGTAGCGTCAGATTCTTCTGAGACTTTAATATGTCGTGAGGATGGTGCCTGCTCTTGTCAAGTCTAATATTAGATGCTATTCTGCACCCGATTGATGGTTACATAGCATGACCAGACAGTCTGGATCTCTAGTAGTGATTTCCCAGACAGTCTGGAGCGTCAATACTGTCCTTGAGGGAGTGTTTTCCCGTGGGGAAAATGCCTTCTTAGACCCGCAAGCCGATCATCGCCATTGTTTGGTGACCGCTCGCAGCCTGCAACTGCTATTAGTTCTGCTAACAGACTGAGCGGGAGCATCAGATCTTCCTCATCTGGCTCCTCAATCTTCTCACCATCCAACGAGAGGAATGAGGTGATAAAGGGGTACCATGGAGATTGAACTCCCCATGGTTTGGCCACGAGAGCAGAGGTGCCTGGCATCGTCTTGGCACCCGAGTGGGGATATGCACGAGTGGTTTGGGGAGATCACGGGGGAAGTCTGACGAGGCTCTTCCTTCGGAAGGAGGAGCAGCTAGGGAAGGAATTGCCCTGAAAGGACTTGACGGTCCTTCTTCCCTGAACTCAGTGATTCCAGAGATGAAGGGGTTCCTTGCAGAGGTCGCAGTGCTGATTTGTCAGCACAGTGACTTTGGGGAAGGATCGATGGTTACTACTGCTGATCGCCCTTCGCAGGGAGTGATTCTAGTCTTTCTTGTCTGCAGTGTGTTGGACCGGCGAACAATCTTGTCACAGGACAGGAGAGTTCGTGCAGGTCCAACATTTGGACAAGTTTGCTTCCCCTTCCTCTGCCTTGTCTGTGGCACTTTATGCATCCTCAGAGAACCCTCTGCTGACTAACGGGTCTCCTGGCTGGACCTTGGTTCCAGCACAGTAGCCAAGGCTGTGGCTTCTTTGGAACTGATAGTTCACTTGGAAGGATGGGCCTTCATGAGACTCAGTCGGTCTGGTGGTGGGGTTGTTTCCTACCTGACCCACCAGACTACCAACCAATGCCCACCTGATTCTTTAAAGGAAGGATGATGTCCGTACTTCTATGCCCAGGGTGGCTGGTATAGAGTTGGCATGGGGTCTGAAGATGGACTGTAACTGGGTGCCTCCTCTCTCTTCTCAGAGATATGGTGGACAAGCGGAGGAATAAAGAAACAACTGTCTTGTCTTCTAGGCAGTTGCCAAGATAAGCAAATCGTCTTGCGCAACTGTGGCTATGCTTTGAAGCCAGGCTAGCTAGTCCTTGGGACCCCAAGACCACTTTACGTCATAGGGGACACGAGGAGGCCCCCCCCCCCCCCCCCCCCCCCCCCCTCTCCCGCTCCAGGAGGGGAATGCAGAACGCCAACCATGCTGAACAAGAAGGCTGTGATAATTGTTCGAGAGTATTCATCAAGTTTCTACAGCTGCCTCTGCTTGAGGGAAAAGGCTACGAGGAGCTGGAAACCGGTGGTATCTCCCATCCTTTAGCCAATTCGCTCGACAGACTTGCGTCACAATGGAGGCGGCAGGCTTCATGCTCGCCTCCGTCGGGGAGAATGATTTTATGCTTTCAGTGGACCTGAAGGATGAGTATTCTCGGATACCCGTCCATTGGTCCTACAGGAAGTACCTCTGCTTTATCCTCAAGGGCACGGGGTTCCAATTTAGAACAATTGGCTTTGGATTCTCAACCGGCCCTCAGGTTTTCACGTGAATGTCCACACCAGTATCAGCTTGGGCCCACTCAGTCGGGATCCATCTCTGGAGGTATCTCGACAAGAAGTTGTACTGGCAAGTCATTACTCCCAGTTACTAAGAGTAGAGATAGTTTTTATCTCAACACGGTTATGATCTGAGGATCGTGGTAAAGTCGAGAGGACAGATCTCTTCCCCAAGCAGAGGATAAAGTACCCGGACAGGCTGATCGAGGGATCAGCAAGTTTGGGAGGGCAGCTCATCTGTTTTCTGTCTTGACAGGAACAACCAGCTCAGCTTAGCAGGCCGTGATTAATCTCCTGTCGTCCCTGAGAAGTAGTCCCTTACAGGAGTTCTTCGCCTTTGGTCTCTGCATAGAGATGGAGGGGGTGTAGTGCACAAACCTAGAATCTGCAATCCTTCCTCGTACCTCTCACAGTGGAAGCGAAGGAGTTAGCTTATTGACGGGATAACAGGAAACTCATAGTATGAGAGGTAATGAACACATTCCTTCAGGAAATGTCCTGGAATGCATCAAAGGAGGGGAGAGGCGCACACCTGTAGGAACTGGCAACAGGAGTGCAGGATTGACACGACAAGCACATCGTCAGCAGCCTGAATCTTAAGTCGGCATTTTTTCAGCCCCATAAAGTTTAGGGTTTGAATGATGAGACACTCATGGTGTTGATGGGCAATAGCACCACAGTGGTGGCATACGTCAACACGATGAGGGGGCGCCTATTGTCCCCCCCCCCCCCCCCCCTTTGCATTGGTTGACAGTGCAGATGCATGAGCAGACTACAGTTCACTCAATAGAGCTGTCAGCCAGGTAAGTTCCTGACACGAGGATGGAATGGCAGACAAGCTCAGCCGCCAGAATCAGGTGGATGGATGGGACAAATGTTCTTTCACCCAGATGGAGCGGAAAGACTGCTTGACCTATGGTGCGTCCAAGCGGCGATCTGTTCGCCATCCGGCACAACATAAAACTCCCAGGATTCTCCTCTGTCGTGCTGGACCCATAGGCAGCTGCAGAGGGAACGTCCCAATACCTGTGGAACGACCTCGAAGTCTACGCCTTTCCCCGCTCTGTCTGATTTGCAAGGCTATCAGCATAGCTCTAGTCACCAGCAAGTTTGGATGATACTAGAAGCCACCAAATGGCCTCAAGCCCTTTGGTATCCCGATCTAAGGGCCCTTCTCACTGGAGCACCGCAGGAGTTTTTCCCCCCATGGCACAACCTTCGAGTTCAACCGCACGTAGGTGATACCACTCGGCAGTGCTTTCCCGGTGTCTTCACGGCTGGCGGTTGTTGTCCATCTCTCGCGAGTGAGGGAGTTTCCCTCACCGAGTAGCAACAGAGACGGCAGGTTACTTCAACCGATTCCCTATAGCCGTGTACCAGAGAAAGTGGTTGGTCTTCTGTGGTTGGTGCTGTAGATGGGGTTTTCCGCTCAGAGCCACTCTTTACAGATCGCGGATGGCCTATCTCCCTTTGCTGGGAAGCTCCTCTCTGTCTCAACTTGCAAAATTACGAGCCTCTCTGAGAGTCTGCCTATAGGCAGAGAGCGGCGGTCATCACATGCTGGAAAGGGCGGTTGATGCAGGTAAGCTTTATGACTGAGCTCCATTCTTGCCCTTTGGTTAGGGTATTGAAGCGTATATCTGTCCCTTCCCTAACAAGGGGGGAAGTGGACACTAGCTGAGATGAAGTCGACAATGTATATTTGCTCCTTGCTTCTGACTATAAGTTCTTGTTTCCTATTCATAAGAGACCACACTGCCTCTCTCTTATGAATATGTCCAGAGGTCTGACCATTGGCCTTGCAGTTCTCACACTCCGATCAATCGGGTAGAGGCTAGGTTCCCCCCACCTTGCTCTTACGACCAGGGAGGGAACCTTGGTTGGGCAAACACCAATCTGTTCACAAGACTTAGATTCCTCCTACCAATCAGTGAGTCTTCCTTATGTTAAGGACTGATGGTTTGTATAACATGTAGGAACAAATCACAATTTTGGAAAGTAAATTGTATTTTAACTAACTATACAAACCTGAGGTCCTTTACATATAGGCCCACCTCATGCCACCCCTCAATCTGTTCCTGGGCCTAAAGCAAAGTGGAATGCTTACTTCCAGTCGGGCGGGACTCCTGACTATTGGACAAGCAGTTACTGCCTTGTTATTAGAATCTTATGACCGAGTTCCAGCTGGCGCTGAAAGTAATTCCTTATGTAAAGGACCTCAGGTTTGTATAGTTATGAAAAATACAGTTTACTTTCAAAAATTGTGATATTTCAGTGAGAGAAGTGGCTTTGCTTGAGGACACCTTTAGGAATCATTCCGAAGCCCGGTCTCACACTGTGGATGCTTTCGGGCCTCATGGGCTTTTTAAAACGGGACGGGTCTACTCCTTCGGATCCTGTTTTATTCGATAACCTTATTACATCTGTATCGATGGGGTTAGCTCATCAAGCGAATGTCTCGGCGAGTTGTACTACCTTTGTCGGAAAGAAGAGGAGGGAACTTTACCTTAGCCATCTCCCCTCTCATTTCCCAGAAATTCATAAACAGGTTGTGTCCAGGGCTCCTCTTGCACTCTGTGACAGTTTCTTCAAGGAGGAGGATGTATCCTCTATGGTCAACTTTGTTTCCTCCACGTCCGTAGTTGAGTCTCGGCAAGCTATTATCAAAGTGGTTGCTCAGAGTACTAGGTCCCCTAAAGGTGTGCGTGCATCTTCTCCAGCCAGGTCTCCCAAGAAAGTCAGGTTCTTGTCCAGACCTTTGTCTGCTTCCTCCAAACCCTCTTCATGACCTCCAAGGCGGACGGCTCTTGGAGGCCCATCATACATCTTTCGGGCCTGAACCATTTCATCGTTTCCATAAAAATTTTGCATGGAAATGACTCGGTGCTGAGGTCAATCTGAAAATACAACTGGATGGTGGGAGTGGACCTCAAGGATTCATACCTCGAAGTTCCGATACATCTGGAATCTCAAAGATTCCTTCATGTCTCCTTCTTTCTCTAGTCCACTGGAAACCTTCCAGTTCAAAGTCCTCTTGTTTCGGGCTGACCACAGCACCTCAGGTGTTCACGAGGGTGATGGCTCTTGTGCCTGCTATCATGCATCATCAAGGCTTCCGCATGAGGAGTTACCTGGACGATTGGTTGATTCAAGCTTCTTCCAGGAAGGAGGCTCTGATAGCAAGGGACTTCCTTCTAGAGCTCTGCGAGGCTTCAGGGATCCTCATCAATATGACGAAGAGTTCCCTGTCCCCTTCTCAGACTATTACTTTCTAAGCATGGAGGTTTAGACGCCTTGCTTGTGGGCATTCCTGACACAAGAACAAGTACAGTTGATTCTGAGTTAAGTCAAGCTCTTCCTCTCTGACAAGGCTCAACTTGTGAAAGAGTGAAGAAGTCTTCTGGGGAAGATGTCATCTCTGCCCTTTTTAGTTCCAGGCTCTCGTCTCCGGATGCATTCTTTGCAGGTACATTTCAGGAATTGCTGGGACTTTCAGGAGGAGAACACAGTGATAATCTGGGACAATTCCTGCCTTAAGGATCTTTGGTGGTGTCAGAAGAAGTTCATCTGACCACCGACGTTAGTCTTGCCCTCTCGATTCTGGACATCCATCTGTATTCAGGTGCCTCAAATCAGGGTTGGGGTGCAACCCTGGAGGAAGCTCAGGCCGAGGGCCTTTGGGAGGCCATAAATGTTTGAGAATTAAGAGCTGTAGAGGAGGCTTTGTTAAGCTTCAAAGATCTAGATTGGGGGAAAGTCATAGTGCTCTTTTCAGACATTGCTACGGCATTAGCTTACCTGATGAGAGAGGGAGGTAACAAGATCGTCAACCCTCAAAATGATTGCGCAGAGAATCCTGCACTGGTGCGAAAGTCGCAATGTTTCATTACTTCTGCAATTCATCGCGGTAAAGCTCAATGTCTTAATGGATGCCCTGAGCCGTTCAAAAGAGGTCCGAGGAAGCGAATGGACATTAGCGCAAGAGGTAGTCCAATTGTTGTTGAAGAGGTGGCTGGCCATGATGGATTTGTTTGCCACCAGAATGAACTGCTGTCTCCCAGCACAGATATTCTCCTGCTTACAATGGGTTTAGGTTCCGAAAAACTCATCGTATGTTAGAAAAATTGTATCTTGAATATAGCCTAGCCTACACTATCTTTACTAATAGGGTAGCGTACCCTACACTACACAGTATAATTATACATATACGGCATAGTAATTATCAATTTTAGCTAATTCTCTATGATCAATGCATATGGGCTCATGATAATTCACTTTTAAGAGAAATTGAATAACATTAACAAGTTAGCCTAATTTATACAATGATAGATACCACAGTAGATGGACTCGGATTCGGACCGATGTTGGCATAATTGAGCGATACATATCAGGCTGCTGACACCTGCATACTATAATTATGGAATAAAAACATAATGAATATGCATCTTTTTCATGAATCTTTTAAAAATTATACATTACTCTATCCCATTATATTGTATGTATTCTCATATTACGTATTGTATCATAAAATACTAACAAAGCAGTCAATGTTTTGGTTTGGAAATTAGCTAATAGCAAATACAAGTTTATTTCGTTGTAGTTAACTCAAGCGAATTGTTTTGCTTCTAGTTAGCATAAAAGAATATCTAGATACTTCTCTTATATAAGACAAGGTAATCATTTCTTTATAAGACGTGTTAGTTTTAAGTCAAAATATGAATTTAATACGTCTCGTTGGGAACTAAATTATTTTGTCATTAACGTATTGCTTTGTGGGCATGTTTATTGTGTAAGGAAAATTACGTAATTCTGTTTGTTATTTTCACTTGATTCCTTCGTGGTAGGAACTTTACCATTATGTTATTTATCTTTTATCGGTGTGAAAGCAGCATTCAACTGTATTCTTTCAAGACCTGAAGTTTTGATTAAAAAGATTCAACTTTATCTATGGTTCAGTTTGATCAGATAAGTTTATGTGAGTTTTATCTTTGTTACCAATACACAATAACAATCATTAGCAGCTCAAAAAGTGTTCTCAGCTTCAGCTACAACTTTGTTTAGATTTAAAAGTATGTTTCCTTGCTGATCTTTGATCTATAGTGAACAAAGTTGTTACCTAAAAATATATCAGTCCTACTATACATATCGTCATTTATAGCATTACTGCAGTAATTTTTTACTATTGTACGATGGTTGAAATACGAGCCAAGAGGATGTTGTTATCCAATTCAGTTGTACTTAGCAAAACGTTGTTTCTCATTTGGTTGTTCATGGCTGTACACATTTACCAAATGAGTAAAATGTTAAAACAAAACTTTCATAATTTTCTTTTGCAGTTTTTTAACTTATTTAACTAGAAGATGGGATAAGGTTAGGCTAATGTAATTGGTCTGCTGGGTTGCACCTGTTGAGCGAAATCTAAAAATACTTTCAAAATATTGTTGTATCAGTATTAATTGTTAACCCCATCGTAAAGTCGGATTATCGCAAGACGAATTATCGTAACTCGAACACTACCTGTATGCTTCTCTCCAGTAGCGGACGCTATGTTTTACGGGACGGATGCTATGCTCCATCCATGGGACAGTCTCCACGTATATGCCTTCCCTCCGTTCGGCCTCATTCATCAGGTCCTGACGAAGCTAAGAGGGTGCAGGAATACGGAGATTATTCTAATTGCTCCGTTTTGGCCTCAGAGACCTTGGTTCCCAGATCTCTTAATTGCTGTCCGAGCCACCGATCCTCCTGCCATAAAGGAAGGATCTTCTCAAGCAGCCCCATTTTCATCATTACCACAAGAACCTTCCTGTGCTCAAGCTAGCTGCATGGAGATTGTGCAGCAAGCAGCCCAAGATTCCAGTCTTTCAAAAGGAGTGGCTTAACTTTTTATGTGCCTGAGGAAGTCGACCAGAAAGTTATACCAGGTAAGGTGGGCGATGTACCATACATGGTGCAGGAGACAAAGGCATAGTATTTCTCGCCCTATGATAGCAAAGGTGGCGGATTTTCTTCTTTACCTCAGGAAGTCCAAGTATCTCTCTTACTCTACTATCATGGGCTATAGATCCCTGTTAGCGAACACCTTTAATTTTCATTTACCTGAGATTTTTAGTAGCAGGGTTCTTCATGATCTTCTTAGATCTTTTAAGATGGAATGTCCGATCGTTCTGCTTCCGGCTCTTTCGTGGGATTTAGCAGAAGTTTTGAAACTGTTAAGTTCACAAGCTTTTGAGCCTCTTGAGAACTTGTTTTACAGGAATTTACCAAAAGAGTGGGGGAAATTCAAACCATCTCTAGATTGATTTCATTTGTGAGGAAGGATTTGTATCTTTCTTATCTTCCAGAGTTTGTGGCTAAGTCAGAGTCAGAAACTAATCCTCTTCCGAGAGTGTTTAGGGTTTAGTCTCTCGAGGATTTTGTCGGAGATGACATTGCCCAGATGCGACTTTGTCCAGTGCAAGCACTTAAATACTACCTGTCATGCACTTCCAAATTATTGCCATGTCCGCAGTCCTTATTCGTTTCGCCCAGGAATCTTTCAAGACCAGTATCAAAAAATGCGATCAGCTTTTTCTTGAGGGGAGTCATTTCTCAATCCCTACCTGGAGACAATTTCGGCTAACAGTATTCTGCGTCCTAGAGCACATAGTATTAGGAGTATAGCGACGTCTTGGAAGTCAGTATCTGTATTCACTTCTTTTTACTTGAAAGATGTACATTTCGTTTTAGAGGGGGTTACTTGCTAGGGCCGTTCGTAGCGGCTATTACAGTGTTATGTTAGTTGGCAATTAGGTTGGGTTCGGTAGGCGAGGTTTTTTTTTCCCCCTGCATTTCTTAGATTTAGTTTGCCTACTCTTCATTTTGCAGCACCACAGCTCCCTCATCGCAATTAGTCAAGATTTATCACTTGCCTTCAGTGGACATCAGGAAAGATTTGCCCTTGGAACTTATTGTCCATACATGAGAGGCTAGACAGCCACATGGGAGATGTTCAGTTCTCCTCCATACATGAGAGATATATGATAACACATGGGAGGCTTCAGGAAGGATTTGCCCTTGGAACTTATCCTCAATACATGGGAGGCTGTACAGCCACATGGGAGGTATTTAGTTCCCCTCCACACATGAGAAGTTTATGATACCACATGGAAGGTTAGACGGGACCAAGATGAGACTTAGACTGATTAGACTAGCATAGAGGTATTCATTCCTTCCGTTTTTCTTACCTGAGCCATGACTGAAGGTGAGTTGACGGTATTAATTCAGGGTAAAAGTTTAATGAGTTCATACCAATGCACATTGGTTGGTCAGGCTGAAACAATGATTGACCCCACCTCCATTTAAATGTAAATGGGGCTAATTCAAGTGTTCCGGTGGTGTATTGCAATACGGAGTTTTTCATATTAAAACTAATATTGTTATACCTAATTGAACACCTGAATGACACCCCCCTCCGCCCCTTGTCAAATGATTAATGATTTTAGTGATTGATGTATGTAGTCACTGTCGGCCGGTTGCCGGCAACAGTGTTGCCAACCATGGACAGGTGACTCGGTAAACAATGTTTACCTGCAGTGTTGGTAATGCTGGCAGTTAAAATTTTACTGAAGTGTGGGTAATTTTGTGGTGTGTTGTTTGGGCTGGTCAGGTGACCAGGGCTAATTCAGCGGTTCAGGTAGGTATTACGATATTAGTTTTAATATGAAAAACTCCATTTTCTATCATAAGGATGATAATTTAAGTAAGAAATAATTATCATTGCAAACTTTTTTGTTGTCTGATTTCCCTTTTAAGGGAATAGACACAAATGAATTCTCTCCATTCTTCTCTGTCCTGTGCTCTTACTACTTGAATTCTCACCAGGCTTAGGTCTTCATCTGTCCTCTTTCCCCCATGATTTCCTGGGCCTTTTAACAAGCCATTATCCATGTATGTAGCATCATATATCCAGTGCTGTACTGACCCAAGTCAGTCTTTAAAATCTCAGTCTCTTTAGCCTCTTGATATCACATCTCTTGACCAGTTTCTCATTAGTGAAATGATCTTCCTGTTGCTTTCTGGCCATGAATCATAACAATGTGTATGGGCACACCTTTTCAGGGTATCTATGTTTCAAGTAAATGCCATGTTCCTGTTCAAAGGGTAGTGGAGTCTGTATGTATATATGGAAGTCTCTGCTGTTTATACTAATATATATTTATATTTTTTGTTAGTTTCCTTTTTTCTGTAGTTTAAGAGGACAGTTTATACAGTTAATTTATTATTGTTTCAGTTAAAATTTGGTCTTGTAAATCTGATATGAAATACTTTTCAAGGTATTTAAGGTAGATTCTATTCTTTGGGATATTCTTTGTTTCCTTTTTACAGCTGTACTGCAGCTTTTCATTTAGTATTTTCAGATTGTTTCATGAGTATTTGAAGTTTTAGACTTCCTTTGAAAGTTTGCATGAAAACAAGTTTTGTTCTTGAGCACAAAAGCTTTTGCCATAGTTTTTTCTTGTGATGCATTTTGAGGAATTATTGAATTATAGTTGTCAACAGTTTTAACAAATTACTGTATTTTCATATAATTTTCATGATTAAATGTACTTTTTGTTATAAAACTTAAAAAACTTGGGTATAAACATTTTTAGTTTTTTGTGTTTTAACTATCAAAATAGGCATTTCTAAGCATTTTTAGAGGGGTTTCAAGTATTCTCAGATTTTAGCTATTCCTGGGGGTGTCTGGTACCCATCCCCACGAATACAGGGGTTCTACTGTACACTATTTTAGACTGTGTTACATGTAAATAAACATTTGTTCATATACGAAACAAACCCTTGGTCTTAACATTACGATAAATACTCAGCGCCAGCTGGAAACTGGTGCTTGGTCACGAGACATGTGGAGCCACCCACTTACCCCTCATTAACTCGTGACCCCGTTAGTTATTTTCTTACTTACCGCCTATAAGTGAGGACATGCTTTGCTCCGTCCTTTTAAAGCCGGTTTAGTTTGTCCCCTGTTGTTTTCAATTTGTTGTTTGGAATTCCCGGGTATGTGAACATGAAGCCTTCTCATGCTGCGAGACTTCCTGGATATCATAAGAAGCATATAAATGCCCAGTTATTTTCTTCGACGGTTTCGACGTCGTAGTACTCATTGTGTAGTTAGTCGTAGGTGAAGAAACTCTTAAGGTACGGTTAATTCGTTACCTGTGCTTTGGAATATCGCATATTCATATGGATTGCCTGTAATCCAAAGCTTTGATGTATCTGGATGTGCTTTGGGAAGTAATTATGACCAATTGTGCTCCTTTCCCTGCGGGAAGAGGCGTGCATCGCCATCTTGTTTTTGTTCCAGATACGTGGGTAGAGAGGATGCAGGTGTGCGGTCGGCGTTAGGCTTATCAGGAGAACCAACCCAAGAAGGACAGTTGGTTTGATGTATAATGTCGTGTTGCCACCCAGGATCCCACGTGATGGATGTCCCTTTTATCCTGACATGCACTGAATGGCGGTCGGATGCGTCGCCATCTGTAAAGAAGCAGATAGGGCAACAAGGCAGCCTTTAATGTCAGGTTGCTATAACTACAAGAATAACATCAACAGCCTTGCACTAGAGTTGCTTAGTGACGTCATAAACATGGCGACTACCATGATGTCACTTCACAGCTTCGGCCTACACGAAGACATGCTTCCATTTTCATTTTTCGAGGTACATGAGTACTTTACAACTATGCTTTTGGATTGGAGGTTTTTAATGCACATTGTTTTTGAGAGAAATTAAAAGTGTTTTTGAGATAAATTACAAGCATTAGGAGATATAAGTCACATAATGGAAAAGACACAAGTCTTTCCTCTGTATCCTTCCGCTTAGGCGTCAAGCTTAGGTGACTGGCTTTGATGCCAGTGCGTTCTCCTGCCAATCCTGGAAAAAAAGGGACTTTGTAGCTGATCCTAGAGCCAAGAGGAGAAGTTTCTTCTCCATCTTCGAGCCAGGATTGTTACATCCCTATTATATGAAAGCACAAGAAGTAGTTGTAATTGTTGAAAAAGTGAATGATGGAAAGTTTGTCTAGTGTGGCTGCTGTGAAGAGTTGGAAAAGGCTAGAATCAGTGACTTTGTGACTGATCCTCGTGCCAAGAGAAGAATAATTTCTTCATCTTCAAGCCAGGACTGTCACATCCTTGTAAAGTAGAAATGCCACAGAAGGTTGTGTCTCTTGATCTAGGCTGCAAGAGTACCATAAACAGCCTCACGCTTCCACCAAGTGTGCTGAAGTCATAGCCAAGACCACTTGCAAAGGGCGGTAGTCATGACGTCACAGCCTACTGATTCTCGATTTTCATCGCTGCCTCTGGAACCTAATATGCTTTTTGACTCATTGGTACACACAGTAATGAAGAATAAACAGGATCTAGAGGTGAAAATGGCCAAGTAAGACAAAAAGAAAAGGCGTGATTCGTCTTCTTCTTTGTTGTCTTCTCTAGATGGTGTCATAGCTAAGTTCGATGGCATCACTGAGTGTACCAGTCAAGCGTTGGAGGATACGGGATTTCGTGACTGATCCTCGGGACAAGAGGAGAAGAGTAAATTTTTCTTCATCTTCGAACCAGGACCGTCACATCCCAATCAGCAAGAAAATCAAGAAGTCAGTGGCTGGTAAGCTCAAAGCAATCGGACGAAGCCGTTTACAAGAGTCCAGACGAGCGAAAGTGTCGACTGGGCTAGCGGCTGGTGACTACAAAGAGTCAAAGAGAGACTACAATGCCGTTGCTTAACTTGATACATACGCCGATGCTTTTACAAACGTTTTTACAAACGTTTTCCATGGACTCTAGATGTCAGAGTAATAAAATATGATAAAATTGCTCTCATATTTGTATATAGGATTGCAAACAGATACCTTCTCAAATCCTACTGACTATAATATTTTCAAGATCAAGCCATTAGCACCCATTAAAGATCAAAGGTGCCGAGGCCGTATGGTTGGACGACCATGACACATGAAAATAGATACCTTCTCAAATCCTACTGCCTATTTGTGATTGAGCCATCAGTGGCCATTAAAGATCAAAGGTGCCGTGGCCGTATGGTCGGAAGGCCATGACGTATGCAAATGGATACCTTCTCAGATCCTACTGACTATTCGAGATCGAGCCATCAGTGGCCATTAAAGATCAAAGATGCCGCGGCCGTATGGTCGGACGGCCATGAAGCACCCAGACGTTTGTCAGAGGGTAGGAGTGAGTTAACTTCTCCTGTGGCTGAACACAGTGCGTTAGAACTGGAGGGAAGAGAAAACCAAGAGTTTCTGGCTTCGTATGAGGAGGTGATTGATTTGATTAGTCAATTCAATAACCTTTCGGGGAGCATGGAGACACCTGCCAGCATGCTTCCCCCGGGGATTGACATGGTGTTTGGTTTGAAAAAGGAAACAAAAGTGTATGAATTACCTTGTTCTAGTCATTTAGAGTCCATTTTACAACGCGTAAAATGCACGGATTGATGGAAGGATATGGATACCTCTTAGTAATCGTCTGCAGCCTGAATGGTGGGAAGTAGGTAGCATATGTTGGGTTGACTCAAGAAAACTCCAAACCTTTACAGGTAAGGAGAATTCCCATGTTTTATATACTTGTTGGTATGAGCTGGTTTCTTCCTTTAAGAATATTGACCAAATGCTTTGACTCTTACACAAGTAGTTAAAGTTAATCAAAAGCTTGGTTCCTTCAAAAGTACTGTAGAACCATTCTTCCTAATGAAATGGAATGGGAACTTAAGTCAAAAGAAAGAGGTGAATGTCTTTCTTTCGTCACTTAAGGTAGCCAAGCCTAAGTAGGGCACTTGTAACCTAAGAGACTATAGCCAGGATAATTGGGTCATACCTTTTAGCCTAACAAGTGGTTATATTTGTAGCGTATTCCAGCTAGTTCGAGTCTACTGCTACTATCTTAGTTAATCTGAGTAGTAGTTCTTAGCTTAGACTGTCCGAACTAACTGGTTTGGTATGCATGTGCTGGCTTGGAGCAACTAATGGTTGCGGTTTGGCTTTCGAACCTGCATTCACTGTCTTAGATTAGTCTGAGTGGTACAGTTCTTAGCTTAGCCGGGTCCGCTTAGCCTAACTCATAGGTTAGGTGGTTCCGGCATACATGTCAACTTAGCCTAACAGTGGGTTGATGACTTAACATGATCTGGTTACTTGAACATGCACCGTACTATCTTAGGTTGGGCGAATTAGTAAGGTTATAAGTATAGCCGAGCATAGACTAGTGCCTAGGCTACCCATTTGAAACACTTTTACCACCTCAGCCTAGAAGGTTGTGGTTGTAGCCTAGCTTGGATAGCCCAAACTTTCTTGAACATCTTTACCCTAACCTAAGTCATTTAGTTTCTAGATTAAGCTAGTCTATACTAGCCTAGCCTAGTTAAGTGTACATCTCGGATGGACTTAACCTACCCTAAGTGATGGAGGAGTTAGCCTAGCCTATTGGAAGTGTTAACATAGCCTAACCTAACCAAACCAGGGTCTTAGCCTAATTGGAAGAGTTAACATAGCCTAACCTAACCAAACCAGGGTCCTAGCCTAATTGGAAGGGTTAACATAGCCTAACCTAACCAAGCCAGGGTCAACCTGGTCTTGCCAACTTAAAATAAGTTAGTCAATTCTTAATTGACCATACCTACTTAGACTAGTCCAAGTGGTTGTTGGCTAGGTTAACCTGGAATCTGCAAATGGGTCTCTTCCATACTGGTCTAGTTTCTATATTGAAGTCATGAACCTAACTAGAGGGTTTGAGCTTCAGTTGGCTAGAGCAAGGCATTAGTACCTCATTATATCTGGAAGGGGAAAGTGGGGAGTTTCCCATTCTTCAAGAGTGAGGTAGGGTGAAGTGACGTTGGGTACAATTCTGGGCTAGGTTACTCGAGAATAGCACTATGATGGTTTCTGGCAATATAGGAATTCCCTTTGGAGGGTAGCATATTGAACATACTGAAAAACTGTGCTGTTTAATAGCTCTTCTAGGGCTGAGGGCTGGCCTGAAGGATTGGATATTTTTTACATGGCTAGGAACCAATTGGTCACCTAGCAACGGGACCTGCAGCTTATTGTGGGATCCGAACCGCACTATATCGATAAATTATTTTCTATCACCAGAAATAAGTTCTCTGTTTCCGCGTTGGCCTAGATGGGAGAAGGACCTCGGACCACCGGTTTGGCAGATAAGTGCACAAACCACTCGTCCAGAGAGGAACTCGTATAATGGAAAACCATGTAATAGCTGTCTCAGTGGTTTCACCCTTCGAGGAGCCTGATGATTCCATTTGCGATATTGGGAACAACCTGGAGGTTACGCAAACTCTAGGTTCTACCTGTTCCGCCATGTCCCAGACGGAAGGATGGGTTCCAGTAATTAAGGAGGACCCAGGATGAGTGACTGATAAAGTTTATCGTAGCACAATCATCGCTACCAGGTTTGTGTGGGGAAGAGGCACCACCGATAGGTAGAATTAATATCTCAAGATCTGAAGGTTGACCAGTATCCCCTTTCGAACTTATAGTTCTCAGTTTTTGGGTGTAGAGTGTCACCTCAGACGTAACACGACTCCAAAGGTTGTTAGCTCACATATACAGAATGACTCTTTGGCCGTGACTGCCTGTATAGTGGACGTTTCTGTCTATTAAAGGCATTTGGTCAGTAGACAATGATCTGGTGGAGAGGTTGTCAGAACAGAGGGAAGAATCTCTGTAATTACATGTTTATATACATGCATGGTGATATACACTGGACTGGTGATTGGGCATGTGAATATCGCTTCACACTGACTAATCTTCAGATGAATCAGGAGCAGTGAACTGGATGGGGCACATAAGAACTCCGATCTGATAAGAGAAAACCTACTCTGTATCAGAATAGCCTCGACGGACTACCACCAGGCACATACATCAGTCACGTTACAGGAAACTGGCTGTGGATGGGGGGTCTTCCTCTGACCTTGGTAGAGTGGGAGTACTCAATAACCAGGGTTTTGACGTAGGCTCAAAAGTAGTCTGGAACATCAGTTCCAATTGGCCCCAGAATCCGGGATAATGAGTCAATGCAGCACAGGTCATGATGACAGATACATTTCTTAGTCATGCTTTGTACGGTGTGAGTATGTGTGAGGGACCTTCAGCAGGGCCGGCTTTGACTTGTCAAAGTACCCTGTGGTTATAGAAAGAACTACGTCACCTAGAACACTAAGGTGGTAGATGTAAAGGAACAGGCCAAGCAGAGGCGATCGGTCAAGCCTACTTCTTGTTTGTCAAGTTGTACCAATAAGGTTATACAGAAGAGAAGGTCATCAGAGGAATATGGGCCTTCTGGCATTTAAGAACATATCTGTTAAAATGATGGTGACGGTTGGTCTGTGACTGTATCGAAGCTCAAAATTGAGCAATTTTAAGGAGGTGTGTATCTGTTCATTGAAATTTGAGAGTGGGTTCTTTGTTATGAAAACCCCTTTCAATTTCCTGTATATATATATATAAGGTTGCCCAGAGGTCCTTGGACTCAATTTCCTTGGGTCCTTTGGTGGCTGCTCAACAAAAGGTGTAACTCATCCAGTACCCCTTGCTGGTCAGTTGGTATCTTGTCAAAGATGATGGTATGAACATGAAATGGAGGAGTTAACTGGCCTCTTTCCTTTTCAAATTTCTGTCTCCTTCTTTACTTAGGGCAGTAAGAAGAGAGTACCATCATAAGCTGGAACGGACAAGGTACAGGTGAGTGAAGTGGCCACACTGTTAGGGTTAGTATCAGTAAGATACCTATCAGTAGCAGGACATTCCTCTCTTTAGCAAGGGGGAGAGGAATGATAACAAACCTACATGAGTGGATGAATTGGTTTGTTAGGGGAACAGATCTTCTTATCTTCCTCGGACGCAATGAACTATGACATTGTGTAAAAACCCAGAAGTCTGACTCTGATATATGTCTTAGATTTGGAAATACTGGTCAGTTGTTTCGTAGAATTCTGGTATTCAGAAAACTGATCAAAGGTGGCAAACTCCTAGTGGTTAATAGTACTTACCTCCCACCAAGAGTAAGTCTATCCTAATGTTAAGACCGAAGGTTTGTTTCGTACATGAACAAATGACAAATTTGTAACTAATTTCATGAACAGCTTTGTTCATTGCTTTTTTGGCACTGTGAGTGCCAAATTGTAAAAAAAAATGAAAATGAATGTGAAAAAAATTTATTAAAAAATAATATGGTAGAGTCTTAGAGTTAATAGCTTATAATGATATAGGGATAACTGGCTTCAGGAATCCAGATATTCCTGATTGTTTCTTGTTTATGAGTCCAAAGGTATTGTTCTTTTGCTGTTGCCTGATATTTTTTTTAACTAAATACTTAGTTCTCCAAGAACACTGAAAAAAGACTTGTGTGTAGTATTCAGTATTATTTGTAGAATAAGTGGTAAAAATTAGGAAATAACCTTCAGTTACTAATGGGGCTTTATGTAGCTGGCACTCCCCATAAATGCAAATTTTAGGTAACATAAATCAGGAGAGAACACAATTCTATTTATTTTATTATATTGTAGATTTCAGGACATATTTGCTATATGACAAAATAGTTTTATTGCAAAAATCAACTTACTAACTATGATAGTTTCATAGTTGTTATAAAATAAGCAGTACTGTTTTTTTTCTTTTGCTGTTTTCTCAAAACTTTTTAAGAAATAAATGCTTCAGTCTCTAAGATGACGGAACCAAATTCAGTGAAACTTCTACAGCTTGTTGTTAGTATAACTTTATATCTATAGTACTAGGCGTGGAAAATTATTTTTAATGCAACTTTCTTTTTGCCATAATTTTGAAAAATTTTAATTTTTTTTAACTACAAAATTTCTGAACTTATAGGTCGAATATCAATATTTCCTCGCTTTTATTATTTCCGTATTAGTTGTATAAGTAGCTATGAAAATTTTAAGCAAATCCCTTTAATCATAAGATAGAACTAAGCACTTACTTTATGATAGTGCCTTATGACATTGGTGTGCCCTTAAGAAATCCTAGTCTTTACAGTATTACACTCTGCTTACATGGTTACTAAATGCAAATAGTGTATATGAGTTTGTGATAATGTTATGATATTAAAGAATGTAAAAATTCAGTACCTTTCTTTGAGTTTTATAATATTGAAGAAATGGAAAAATTCAGTACTTTTCTTGAATATTTCAGGCTGAAATGGCTCTACAGTCAGATGGTTTTGTGGATATTGACTTTCCAACCCTCACAAGTGTTCTCTCAAGAGAAACATTGAATTGTCGTGAGATTGTGTTGTTTGATGCAGCTCTGTCATGGGCAGAAGCAGAGTGCGTACGACAAGAAATTGAACAATCCCCAGAAAATAAAAGAAAGGTAATGTATAGAGAAGAAGTCATTAGTTATGGGTTCTGAATAGGGGATATGTTGAAAATTTGAGAGCTATATTGTGTGAACAGACTTGTAAATGTACATATATAAGTACATGCAACCACAAAAGTGTATGTATATATATTCATATACCTGTATTAGGCTTCAGTAAGACGGGATGGTGTAGATTCCAAACTCTGTAGTTTACAAAGTACAGACTTTCAAAGACATTAGTCTTCTCCTTCAGGTACTGATGCATTAATACCAAAATAAGAACACTGTATGTCTTTGAAGTCTTTTACTTTGTAAATTGAAGAATCAGGAATCCACACCATACCGTTATTGAAGCCTAATCCAAGTAATATACTTATGGGAAGGTTTCAATGTATAAGAAACATCATAGTGATCTCTAAGAATAGATGCAATCAAATTCTGGTGTATTGGGCTGGATACCAATAGGTTCATTTGCATGTGCAAGTAAACTGTCTCACTCTGTCTCAAGCTTTAGCACATGGTTTCGCAGTCTCCTATCCCACTTGGTGTAGATTAGAGACTTTGTTCATTAAAAGCAAATCTGTTAAGTCTTGAATATTAATAAACATTACCTTAATATAATTTATCTAGTCCTAAATCCCCAGAACCGCACCAAAATTTATCAGTTGGCAACACTGCCATTTAACAGTTACCAAACCTTCCCTTGAAAATCAGTTAAGTGGATAGCCAAGATGATTCAACTCTTCCCTCTCCCTCTGCTAGTAATATCAGAAATTGCCTGGTTTGTAGGACAAGGATGAGTAGCAGGGAGTGGACAGATTTGTGACTTGACTACTCGTTGCGACTTATGTAAGTCTTGGTCTGATGTAGATAGACGGCGTATGATTCCAGTGTAAAAGATTGTTTAAGGGGACCGTCCGCTATGGCGGATGACTTATCAACTTGAAAAAATAAAAAATCGTGTTATTATTACTATCTATGCAGAAACATGTCGTACATGCCTCCTAGAAGTTTCAGCCAATTATTGATACAAATAATGAAGATATAGCGGTTTTTAAATGATGACGTCATCATAAATGCGTCGTCTGCATGACATGAGTTTGACAGGATCGTCTTAGCGTGTTTATTTTTGCATATATACAGCGATTTTTTCAGATTTGTTTCAAAATTCTCATACGTCTGGCAGCGATGAAAGGTAGTGTGAGAGCTTTGGGCAGTTTTAGGCAAGACTCAACTTCACTCAAGAGAACAACTCAGTTACTCAACAGACGTCAGAGTGGTTGCATGCGCATGCGTTTGTTTACTTGCTGTTTACGTTGTCTTTATAACTTCCTAGTGAACTTATAGCAATGCCAAAGTTACCTAAGATCAAGAAGGCTACTAAGCAACTAAGGCTAGCAAAATAAGCGAAGGCCAGGAGTGTGCTGAGAGAAAAACATGAAAATTCATTGTTATCAGCTCTCTCATTGACTCATGTCACGCCGTCAACATCATTGTCTCGTGTCACGCTTAGGGTATTAATACTTAGGGGAAGGACCAGGATCCTTGATGTAGAAATAAAAAATAAAAGTGCAAATAAAGTAATTATAATAATGTTGTTTTGACTTCTAAGAAAAAAGCAAAAATTTACATAGCAAATTTTTGGGAGCTCATTATTCAAAAACATACTTATTTGCATGTTGGTAGCCATTACTCCATTATTTATTATCCAATTTTAGAGAGAAAGATACCATTGGAAAGAGGAATAAAAATCCCATAATTCCTTTTGAGCCAATTTTTTCTTTCATTTTTTACGATTTTTTTGAGTGTCTAGGCAAAAATTTTTTTTTTAAATTCATAAAAAAAAAAATATATAAATTTCTGTTCTCACAGAATTATTCCGTATATAAAGTAGTTTTTATGGTATGATTTTCAAAACAACTGATGTCATATTAGCGGAGAAATCGCTACCTAAATTTTTTTTTCAAATAATTTTTGCTAATAAAACTAAAACTTTTTGCTCAAATGACTTGAAATTTTTGTATAATGAAGGTATTACATATACTACATATCTAAAACATATATGGAAATTACGTATTTTGTATAATAAACAAAAAAACACACAACATAGCGGATGGTCCCTTTGAGGAGAAAAAGAAATCGGTAGCTAGACCTGTATCTAATGATTTCCTTGACTTGTGTGCTCATGGTTCTGGTACTTCAGTTTCAGTATCATGTGATTCCGATTCTGAATTAATTAATGATTTGCCACCTGTACATCCGGTAACTAATGAAGTAATTTCTGATTTTGACTCAAAATTTATGTGGTGGAAACTAGTTGGAATAAGAAATTTGAGACATTACGCGTAGTTTAGATAGAAACATTTCAGCCAAGTTTAACAAGTTGTCAGAAAATTTTGAAGCAGCATTTACTAGGATGTCTAACAATCTTTTAGATTCTTTTTCAGCTCCTTGTCAGGTACCTGTTGACAGCACCCTGGGTAACAATGCGACAGATACCCTGGCTTGTGAACCCTGTCGTGGCAAAGACCTAGGGGGAATCCGGTCAAGCCAGGTGCCTGACGATTCTGTACCCAATGTGTCCCCTGTTAGTCCTGTAACAGAGAGTCGTCAGGATGTTACTTTGGGGAAGTTTCACAGTTAGGTTCTGATGATGATGATGATGATGATGATGATGATCATGACATGTATTTGTGTGATATTGGTGTTTCATTGAATGATGGGGGTCATGATGTTGAGTTCAAGAAACTTTTTTATTTGGTTTTAAGTTTTCTTCCTCAGGTGAGGCCTAAAGAGCAGAAGGGATTTTTCTTGACAGTCCTTCCCGATCGCGGGAATTTTTATGGTTTCCCTTTGCTCAGAGCTTTGCAAGGGTGAGGGTGGACATTGCCGCTAAGCTTTCAAAGGTAGTCGGGGAAGGGAAGAGGAAGCTCTCTTCTCTTCGACAACAGCAGTGAGGTGTTTATCAGGTGGTGGATGATACTTCATTCTCTCGACCCCCAAACCAAATCCTGATTTGTTCCTACACGTAATACAAACCCTCGGTCCTGTACCTAAGGAATTACTTTCAGCGTAGCCTGGTATTCGGTCATAAGAGAATAACAACAAGGTAGTTAGGCAGTGATGGTATGTCCGATAGCCGGGAGTCCCGCCCGACTGGATGTAAACATTCCACTTTGCACTCGCCCACCAGCATGTGCAGACATTCTCTGCCTGCCTCTGTCGTGAGAATTGTGAGATTGTTCTTTATCTTTTTCTTTTTTTTTTGGGGGGGGTTTATGAGTGTTTGTGTTTTGTTATTTGCTTTATTTTACAATACAAACCCAAAACTTGGTTAAGCCTCTTCGCCCCCCTTTTGTGCAACGCGTTTGCCCTGGAGTGGGAGCAGAAAATACGAAGGTTTTTGCTAAAAAATGGAAGTGGATCCTCACGCCCACTGCACTGAGTGCCGAGGGCACGAGTGTAATAGAGACTTTCCTCGTGATACTTGCAGCTCTTGGTCGGCGGTGCAGTAGGTGAGATATGAGGGGAAGAAGCGATTGTTGGGGAAGTCTTCCAAGGCTTCTTCACTGCCTAAGCTTCACCATCTTGCTCTTTGCCCTTCAGGGGAAATGTCTCCTGCTTCTTCACTTGATTCGTCAAGCGTAGAAGAGGGGGGAGGCATGCCGACCCAGAGCTGTATTCAGGAACTTCTGCTTGCTTCAGAGGGGATCCTTCGCCTTTGGGGCAAACAGTAGTTCTCCCTACTAACCCAACTTTTTCTCCCTCAGGTGTGTCTGACTCCGTGGTCGGGGATCTGCAGCAGGCTTGAGTGAAGCTGTGGTTGCTTAGTGCTCCCTTGCTCCAGGGGCTGATGGATCGTTTTTCGTCAGCCCCTGTGACTCATGGGGTAGAGTCGAAGACTACTACAAATATTTCGATGCCTGTGTATGAGGCACCACCCCACTTGCTGTACACCCAGCACATAATTTTGGTTACACCTGCTGCGGTTGTATTGTCGGTGCTGCGTATTTCGAGGGTGGAATGTTTCCTCCTCCTGGCTATGCAGTCCTCTCTCCCCCAGCTGGGTTTGATCATCCAAAGGTATCTCCACTCAATCTTCTGCCTGTCTCTGTCTCCATGCCTGCTGCCCCTGTTCCTGACCGTGCGAATGCTGCTGTGGCGTCAGCATTCCCGGTCCAGGCTGCTCTGTAGCTTGCTGCTTTGGCAGCCACTTCAGCGGCATCCTGGATGGGGGATCTAACTGCCGTACTAAGGAAGCTGACAAAGGCTCCTCTGCTGAAGAAGAAGAAGGCTCTCTCTCTCTCTCTCTCTCTCTCTCTCTCTCTCTCTCTCTCTCTCTCTCTCTCTCTCTCTCTCTCTCTCTCTCTCTCTCTCTCTCTCTCAAGAAGTCTCGCTCTGGGACTTTTAAGGGTCTGTCTTGCCATTCTGGTGAGACAGGTGGACCTTCCACTGGTCCTTCCTGTCCTTTGGGAACGGGAACCGCCTCGCTGCCCCTCGGGTGTGCAGGGTGGGAGCCCCAGATGTACTCTCTGCTGCTGGTACTTCTGATCCTAGTTCTGGAGGTTCTGCCTCTAGGACTGGGACCATCTCAGGTGCTTGTTTGTGAGTTTTTCCGAGTGTACGGTCATCCACCGGCAAGCAAGGTGAGAGTTGCTCAGGTGACTTTCACCTTGCCAATGACTGCTCGCGTAGCAATCATACGGCTCCCATGAGTGTTGTGACAGTCCTGCAGGACTGTGCACCTAGTGAGACTGGTAGGAGGTCCCCCATTCAGTCTTTTGGAGAAGCTTGGGCTGCTTCTGAGGCTGTGACGTGTCGTGAGGACGGTGCCTGCTCTTGTCATGCTGGTGGACACTATTCCTCGCTCGATCGTCGGTCATATGGACGTTTCAGGCCTCCAGTAGCAATTCCCCGAGCGTGAGAGTGTGTCACTACCGTCCTCAGAGGAGCACTTTTCCACAGGGGGGAGAGCACTCTTCTAGACTGCAAACTGATCATCACCGTGGGTTGATGATCGCCCGCAGCCCGCTCCATCTGTTAGTTCTGCAAAAAAAGACAGAGCGCAAGCGTCAGATCTTCCTCACCTGTCCCTTCAACCTCCTCGGAATACACCTGGAGGAGCAAGAGGACCTGAGAGGTCCTATGCTCAAGTGGTTCGGGGAGATCCTAGGGGGTCTTTCGAGGCTCTTCCTTCTGAAGGAAGAGGGTCGAGGGAGGGACTCGCCCTTGAAGGACTTGATGGTCCCCTCAAGACACATTCACTCCTGAGATCCAGTGGTCATCGCACTGATTCGTCAACACAAGTGACCTTGGGGAAGGATCAGTGATTGCTCCTCTTGACCGCCCTTCACAGTTAGAGTTGTTCTGGGGTCCTAAGAAGAAACCTAGAGCTTCTGTGGGGTTACCACAGAAGCTCTAGGTTACCATGGTCTTCCTTGTCCAGGGGTGTGTTGGACAAAGTAAACAATCTTGTCTCAGGACAAGAGAGTTCACTCAGGGCCAACAGATCGGACAAGTTGCTTCCCCCTCTTCTACCTCATCAGTGGCACCTCTACTTGCCCTCGTAGAACCCTCTGCAGACTAAGCAGGTTGATCCAGAGTTAGTACGCCTAACTCCTGGCTTGCTTCTGCAGCATCTCTTGTTGGAGAACCTTTGGTTTACGCAGCAAGAGGCAATGGCATTGGGGGCTACCGCTATGGCAGCCCTCCAGGCTATCTCCTGGGGGGATCTGTGGTCCCTCACAATATCGGTCTTGGCTTCTTCAGGACCGATAGTGTGCTTGCCTGTATGGACAAGGCGGTGCAGGATGGATCGGCTGAAGTGGCATCCCTTTTCAGGGCAGGAGTACCGAAGAAGAGGTCTGTCTATAGTTCTTTTTTTAACTAAGGCAGTCTCTCCAGTACAGAGGGCTTCTCTTTTATATGCCCCTCTGTCTAAGCAGTTGTTTCCTTCTCAGTTAGTGAGGGATATTTCCCACACTCTTACTGAGAAGGCAACACAAGATTTGCTGGTGCAATCTGCAAAGAAACCTAGACCAGCTGTTCCTGTCACGAAGAGGGAGCCAAGAACTGCCCAACAGCCCTTTCGAGGCAGCACTTCAAGCCGAGCCCCAAGGAAGAGAGGAGGGGAAAAAAGAGGAAGATCTTCTATCAGAGTCCCGAGAAAGAATCCAAAATGAGGTTCCAGTCCTCCAAGCACCAGTAGGGGCCAGACTTCTGAAATTTTCAGAAGCATGGGCTTCAAGAAAAGCGGATGCTTGGTCCCTACAAGTTCTCAAGAAAGGATACCTCATCCCCTTCAGGAACAGACCTCCATTGACGACGACACCGAGGGAGCTGTCAGCGAGGTACAAAGATCCTGTAAAAAGAGATGCCCTTCTCGGGTTAGTACAGCAAATGTTGGAGAAGTAGGCCATCGATAGAGTACAGGATCCGCACTCTCGGGGCTTTTACAATCGCCTCTTTTTGGTGCCAAAAGCCTTGGGAGGGTGGAGGCCGGTCCTGGACGTGAGTGCATTGAACCGTTTCGTGGAGAAGACAAAGTTCTCCATGGAGACCTCCAATTTGGTCCTCGCTGCTCTCCGTCCAGGAGATTGGATGGTCTCCCTCGACCTTCAGGATGCCCACTTTCACGTCCCCCTGCATCATTCGTCGAGGAAATATCTTCGATTCATGGTGCAGGGAAGGATTTATCAATTCAGGGCTTTGTGCTTCAGCCTCTCTACAGCTCCTCAGGTGTTTACGGCGTTGATGAGGAACGTAGCAAGATGGCTACATCTGAAGGGGGTGAGAATATCGCTTTACTTGGACGACTGGCTCACAAGAGCACAGTCAAAACAACAGTGTTTGGAGGACTTGGAGATAACTCTGGAATTAGTCAGATCTCTCGGATTGCTCGTGAACCTCGGGAAGTCTCAGACGATCTCCAGCCAGAACATCATCTATCTGGGGATTCGGATGGATTCTCGGGGTTTTCGAGCATATCCATCCCAAGAAAGGATTGCGAAAGGGTTGGAAAAGATCTCAGCCTTCCTGGAGAAAGAACGAAGCTCAGCGAGGGAATGGCTAAGTCTTCTGGGCACCCTTTCGTCGCTAGAGCAGTTCGTTTCTCTGGGGAGGCTGCACATGAGACCCTTGCAGTTCCATCTAAGGAGAAGTTGGAACAGGAAGACAGGAGAGCTGACGGATACCTTTCCCATAGAGGAAAGCATCAAATACCACCACTTGCGATGGTGGTTAGAACCTCTTAGAAAGAACAAGAGAGTGTCCTTGTCTCTGCAGAACCCTCACCTAGTGTTGTTCTCCGACGCCTCGGAGACGGGATGGGGAGCAACACTAGGGACGAAGGAGGTGTCAGGCATCTGGACGGAAGAACAGAAGACCTGGCATATAAACGCAAAAGAGCTCATAGCCGTACATTTGGCACTGAGACATTTCGAGAACGAAGTCAGAGGCGTGGTGGTCCAGGTCAACTCGGACAACACCACGGCTCTGGCATATATCAGAAAACAGGGGGGTACACACACTTTCTCCCTTTACGAGCTGGCAAGGGATCTGTTGCTCTGGACAGAGGAATGAAAGATAGTGCTCCTGACGAGGTTCGTTCAAGGAGGGAGAAATATAAGGGCGGACAGATTGAGCAGAAAGAACCAGGTCCTTCCAACAGAATGGACCCTTCATTCAGAAGTCTGCCAGCAACTATGGTCTCTTTGGGGGAAGCCTCAAGTAGACCTATTTGCAACGTTCCTCTCCAGAAGGATGGAGAACTTTTGCTCGTTGGGGGACGATCCCAGAGCCCTGTCAGTCGATGCCATGCTCATGAACTGGACGGGCATAGATGCGTATGTTTTTCCCCCATTCAAGATTCTGGGGGAAGTAATAAGGAAGTTCGTGTTCTCGGAAGGAATGAGGATGACATTGATCGCTCCCTATTGGCCTGCAAGAGAATGGTTCACAGAGGTACAGGAATGGATGGTGGACTTCCCCAGATCTCTTCCCGAAAGGACAGATCTGCTCAAACAACCCCACTTCGAGAGGTACCACAAAAACATCCACGCTCTCGCCCTGACTGCCTTTCGACTATCGAAAGACTGGTCAGAGCGAGAGGCTTTTCTCGCAAAGCTGCAAAAGCAATTGCGAGAGCAAGAAGGTCCTCAACCATGCGGATATACCAATCGAAGTGGGAAGTTTTCCGTAGATGGTGCAAGGCGAAGAAGCTGTCCTCCTCCGATACCTCTGTGACCGAAATTGCTGATTTTCTTTTATATTTACGGGAAGAATCTCAGTTAGCAGTGTCAACCATTAAAGGGTATAAGAGCATGTTGTCTGCTGTGTTCAGGAATAGGGGCCTGAACATAGAGAATGACAAAGATCTTCATGATTTAATTAGATCATTTGAGACGTCGAAATCAAGAACTTCACTCACCCCTAGTTGGAACCTAGATGTGGTCCTCAGATATCTTATGTCAGAGAGATTCGAGCCTCCTGATAAAGCGTCTTTCAGAGACATAACAAGAAAATGTATTTTCCTGATAGCTCTCGCTACTGCAAAAAGGGTAAGCGAGTTGCAAGCTCTAGACTCGAGAGTGGGTTTTAAGGGAGACTCGGCAGTATTATCTTTCAGACCTTTGTTTTTAGTGAAAAACGAAAATCCCTCAAGACCTTGGCCTAGAACGTTTGAAGTAAAAGGGCTTTCTCAATTAGTGGGAAATGAAATTGAAAGAGCATTATGCCCTGTTAGAGCATTGAAGTTTTACTTGCAAAAGAAGAAACAGTTGCAAGGTTGCAATCAAAGCCTCTGGTGTGCTGTTAAAGACCCGAGAAGACCAATGTCAAAAAATGCATTAGCCTTTTTTGTTAAAAATGTAATAACTGAAGCTCACTTGAGTTGTGATAGTGATTCATTTAAGACATTAAGGGTTAAAGCACACGAGGTACGTGCAGTTGCTACATCGTTATCGTTCAATAAGAACATGTCGATGAAGATCATCTTGGCAGCCACGTATTGGAGGTGCAACTCGGTGTTTGCCTCACATTACTTAAGAGATGTAAGAGTAACATACGAGAAATGCTTCTCTCTGGGACCGTATGTATCAGCGAATACAGTGCTGGGTAAAGGAGATAAGACTGATCCCTAAAATTGTTTTTTATCCTTATATTTTGTATAGTGTGATTTTAAAATAATTTGGTGTTGAGTTTTTAGGTTGTTTGAAAGGTGTTTGGGGATAACTCCTTTCAATCGTAAATACTAATCCACGGTTAGGATCGGGTGATCGGGATCAGTGTTGTACTCCTTTGTATGCCAATAGGCATAGGTATATTGTCATGTAAGTGGATAGGACCCCAGTGACAATTGCCATCAGGTTCTGTCGAGTAAGTGGATAAGACCCCATTGACAGTCCTTTCAAGAGTTCTCAGCCATAGGTCACACCCTCGCTGAAGCTTTTGAGGCGAAGCAGACTTCTAAGCAGTAGCTATGAAATCTTCCGCCTAAACAGGTAGGAACCAGGGTATTGTTAATTAACTTTTATTACCTACAACATATGTTGTTTACCTGTCTAATCAGTAACTAGCTGTCTCTTACCCTCCGCCAAAGGTGCCAATCAGCTAAGTATATATCTGACAGGGAAGTTGAATGTATGAAAATGATATTGTTATTGTACAATAAAGTTTCATACATACTTACCTGGCAGAGATATACGATTGAATGGCCCACCCAGCCTCCCCTCAGGAGACAGGTGGAAGAGAAAATCTGGTTCAAGAACGGTAATGGTTCCTATTCCTGCCACCCAGCGGCAGGCCGGTAGATCACCTGACCTACCTGTAGTGTGTGCCGCGAAATTTGAATTTCTGTCGGGGACGACGGAGTCTATAGCTAAGTATATATCTGCCAGGTAAGTATGTATGAAACTTTATTGTACAATAATAATATCATTTTTATCACCGGATTTTGGTAGTGTTGTAGCCACCAGAACGCATTCATAGCTTTCGAGCAGGATGAATCTTGTCTTTTGTTTATTTTGTTCAGATTAACATCTAGCCGGATACTGGCAGTCTCTGGGAATCATACTATAATGGGTGTAATGTCTGTCTGTCTGTCTGTCTGTCATTCAATCACGGCCAAACAGCTGGTCGGATGGGCATGAAACTTGGCAGGGTTATGGTGGGGACCCCTAAGATGGTTTGTAATGTGGTTTCATCCAACCTACCCCCTTCCTTTGTAGGGGGTCGGGGTGAGAAGGGATTCCCTGAAACGGAGCTGTTTCTGGCCGTGAAACGAGGCTGGTTATTCCCGTAGACTTAGTTACTTTACGATTTTTCATACATAATTTCTGTACAACTTCCCCGGAGAAAGTCGCAAATATTTCAGCTCGGACACAATAGAAGATGAAAATTATCATCAATATCCGCAAGATTTTTTGAATAACTTAAATCCATCGGGACTGCCAGTGCACAAAATAACGTTGAAGAAGTACTGCCTGGTAATGTTACTTCGAAATTTCGATCCTGCCAATGGACATTGCAACGGAACGAGGTACACCGTTATGGAGCTAAACTCCCACGTCATCGAAGCAGTGATAGCAACAGGCCCTCACACCGGCAAACGTCTGTTCATCCCCCGGATTCCTCTGATGCCTTTGGACAACCAGTTTCCGTTTCAGTTATGGCCCAGACAGTTTCCCATCAACCTGGCCTTCTCATTCACTGCAAACAAGTCGCAGGGCCAGACTTTGAATTGTGTTGGTGTGTTTCTGCCGTCGCCCATGTTCACGCATGGCCAACTGTATGTGGCAATAAGCAGAGCAACTGACTCTGCCAACTTGAAATTAAGTTGTGGACAAACTGATAATATTGTGTACAAAGAGGTTCTGTAGTAGGTATGTATAAAAATCGCCCTTATTTTAATATTGCTGAACAAATAGTACATATAAATTTTTCACTTCTGCACCCGTATTTTATCACCCATCGTAGATGGGTCAGTTTGCTAGTATAATAACAATGACCTTATTGATAGTTCTTGAATGGATCACTATTCAAGTAGATCAGATTCTTTTACATATCTTTTTACTTACTGGGCTTGACGTAAGTCGTCGGTTAAATATTGCCTTAAGTAACTAATCTTGATGTTATTTCATTACTTTAGGCCAAACTTTCGTTTTTAGAATTTGCTTACCGGCCATGAGCTATTAGCAAGACACCATGCTGGTAACAGTTACCCTAGAACAATCCTTTTCCCCTCTTATTGTTTACCGGATGTTTGACTAGTATTCTCAAATCAAGGGTTATGATTACCTTAAAGTAATTCAAAAAGTTATCCATTCTTTATCCCAAGACTTTTGGATTTTTTTTGCTTACTGGGATTAGGCTACATGTAAGTCGCCCGTTAATGATTACCTTTAGTCATTCTTGAATATTGCAGGAATGTTGCATCATTCCATTTGGTGTATTGATTTTGGGATTTTGTTTACTGATCATAGACTAGTCGTAAACCACCGGTAAACATAATTACCTTAAAGGTAATTTGTGAATGTCAAAACTCTTTTTTTAGGCCAAATGTTGGCAATTAGGCCAACACATATTGTTTTGTTTACCGTGCTTGCGATACTCATCACTTTTCTTTGCAGAGACAAAGGGGGAGGTTGATAATGTATTAAGTAGAGAATGGCATGATTGTTTGGCTGCGGGAGGTCATAAGCGGATTGTCCTGTCAATCGGGTATTATTTAACTACTGGGTTTTGCTTCGGCAGTACCTTGGTACGTTACAGAGAGAGCTGGGATGGCCTCGCCATATGGAAGTATTTTCCTGGTGTCATACAGTTGTGAACATTCATGTTCAGTAACCTAACCTCCAACTTGCGTGTCGGACTGGATCTCAGGCTACTCGAGTCAGTTAGCAGGGTACAGCTGAGGCACCGAGAGTGCGTAATCACTTATTGAATTTGATTACTTTGAATTCTTGATATTTCAGAGCGTAAACGTATGTACATTTACGTTAATTTTCAATACTTTTCTGAATATAGGAAATGCTTTCATATATTTGTAATTACTTGTTTAATTTTTTTTCCTTGATCACTAATTAGAGTGAAATTTTGTTACATTATACAAAATGTACTTGTACATTTACGCGATTTGTAAGAAATAAGATGCCTTCATTTCCATAGATGCCATAAATTCATATAAAGGAGTTAATAATCGATTACTGATCACTTATTTTCTTACAGTAATGAGTAACTTAAATCACCAGAGATGCTGGCATCTCGCCTCTAGTCTGTCCAAGCGTCATTTGGCATTATTTAATGCAAAGACTGGGTATAGGAAATGCTAATGCTATTCTAACATTTTTAGCATCCCTTCTTGCCTAGTTACCAGAATTTCATTTACTGTAATTGATTACAGGTTGATTATTTGCATAAAGTAATAAGTAACTAAGATTTCCAGAGATGTTGGCATCTTGTCTGTCTAGGAGCAAGAGCCCGAGCTGACATAAGACCACCTTATTTAAAACACCAGCTGTCAAAGCATCCACCCCTGGGCGCCCAATGTTTCGGGCGCCAATGGCTGCTGAGCGCCTAGTTTTCGGGTTCCAGTGGCTGCTGAACACCCAGCGTTTCAGGCACCAGTGACTGCCAAGCGCCCAGTGTTTGGGTTGACAATGGTTGCCCAGTTTTTTGGGCACCTATGCCTATGGCCTGCTTAACACCCAGTGTTTGCCTCTCGCCTTCTGACTCTTGCCTCACGCCTGCCAAAGCTGACACCATTTCTCTCCTTCTAACCCTTTTATATCAGTCCTTTTCTCCTGCTCCTGGCTCTGTTGCTACCTTCCCATGCCTTTGCCTTTTTTTTTTTTTTTTTTTTTTTTTTTTTTTTTTTTTTTTTTTTTTTTTTTTTTTTTTTTTTTTTTTTTTTTTTTTTTTTTTTTTTTTTTTTTTTTTTTTTTTTTTATCGGGAATTTATCAATGTAACAGTGAAGTGTTATGCATTGGAGGAAGTGGTTACTTGTCCCTCGATTCTCCTAGACAAAGATCACTCTCCTGCTCCCCCACACTGGGGAGAAGACATACCAGAGGTCCAAGGGAGGTCAGGGGGTTACATACAGGTAGTCGCTCCCTCAGTGGAACCTGTTGTCAGTCCCAGGTATCGATAGACAGCGGCTGGAAAGGAGTCTTTCTGGATTTGTCAGAGGAGGTGACTATCTGGCCACTCGAATCTCCTAGACTTAAAGTCACTGTCCTGCTCTTTCTCACGGCCAAGAACAGCCTAGGAGAGGACATACTGATAGTCAAAAGGAGTCCTAGGGGATTGCCCTTGGTAGTAGCCCCCTCAGTCAAACCCGTAGCTTTTCCCAGGTATTGGCAGGCAGCCATTGAAAAGGCTTCTTGATGGATGTGAAGTGAGGAAGGATTTTTCCACCTTGTTCGAACATGTAGGTTTCGACCCAACGCTGCTGGAAAGGCGCATCAGTGACAGTGTACAGTTGTAGTCCTATTCCAGTGGCATGTCACCTAATAGGTCGCGTTGATGATATGATTCTTTGGTCTCTCAACCTCTGAAGAAGTATTCTTCGGTCAGTGAAGCCTCGCACCCTTGCAGTCCTCCTTGTCTGACTCCTCATAGTCTTATGTTCCTTCAACTCGCAACTGGAGAGTTATGTTCCTTCAACTTGCAACTGGAGAGTTATGTGCCTTCAACTTGCAACTGGAGAGTTATGTACCTTCAACTTGCAACTTGAGAGTTATGTTCCTTCAACTTGCAACTGGAGAGTTATGTTCCTTCAACTTGCAACTGGAGAGTTATGTTCCTTCAACTCGCGACTGCAGACCCAACTTTTGGTTGTTGTTTGTTGTTGTTATTGATTAAGCTGGCTTTATGCCAGCACGGGCTCTTGCTCACAGAGCAGCCCGTAGGTCATTGAATTTTTTTGGATGTGGAAAGGTGATTTTTAAGGATATGAGGTGAGCCTTTATTTATGATTCTATGGGTTATGCATGTGAGATGGTATGATTTGAAAAAAGAAAGGAAAGGTGAACAGGCAAGGTTACAAACCCCTTTAAACCCTAAGGTACCCATTAGTAGGAGGTAAAGATCGATAGTAGCAAGTCCTGGCGAGTCAGAGATAGCCAGTAAGGAAATAGAAAAATTTTATAGTCGTAGAAAAACGGAAAAAAGGCACATAACTCTATGGAGTTCAAGTACCATATTTCACTTACGATAATAGGAAAAAAGCGCCGATCGTTTAGCAATAGGGAACGACGAAGGAAAAACGAAATATTATAAGTTTTAGAGAAAGCAAAACAAAAGTAAACAACAGCTTAAGCGGTAGTTAGAGTGACAGTTGAAATATTCGGTCGTTAGACGTGAGGCGGCCGAAAAATTCGGAGGGGAAAGGAGGGTTGTTTATTAGGAGAAAAAGCAGTTTATGCTAAAAACAGCAATCTCAGTCGTGCAGCATTACGACGTCGGTGCTCTGTATCGATATTTCCTTGTGAGGAGTTCATCTGGGAGCGCAACATCCATGTCTAAGGCTTCATCGATGATCTTGGCCAGCTCTTTCCTATTACTATAACGACCATTGTCGTAGAGAGTTCTGTGCAGGAATGCTCTAAATTCCTCAATTGTTATCCGGAGCTTGGGTTTGTCATAGGTTCCTGTGTCGAAGATGTTATCGGTTTTTACTTGCTTTGTTTGCGTTGCTGCTTCGGCCTGTGGAACGGAAGTTACTGGCTTTTCCTCGGTCTGGGTTGTTGCTTCACTGTATGTAGGTCCTTCTGTAATCATTTCTTCGATCGCGGTTTCTTCCGTCTGTGTTCCTGCTTCAACACGAGCAGGAATCGGCGTTGTCGGCGGTGCAAAGGCTGGAGGTATAACCTGAGGGGTTGGGGGAATTGACTGAGGGGTTGAGGGAATAACCTTAGGGGGTGGGGGGGTTGGAAGGGGTTTGGGAATTTGAGGTTGGATGGAAGGAAAGGATGAGGGGTTTGGGATATAATGACGAGGTTTGGGGTGTTCTGCAGGGGAAGGTTGAAGAGTTTGTGGTGGAGGTGGTCGATTTGTTCTTGGATCAATACGTGGTTCACCTGGTGGTCGTCTCAGGGGCGATGGTTGTCGTTCTCGAGGTCTTGCTGGCGGTGGGGAGATGCCCTTCATCCTCCAGATTTTTTCCAGTCTGACAGGGCACCCCTTAAACCATGCATGATGTGACTGGTGGCAGTTTGGGCATCGGGCAACAGTGTGGCCCTCCGCTCTAAACTTGGCAAGGCAAATGTCAGTCTCATGCTTTTGGCTACAAATACCGCAGACATGCTGGGCTGTGCACTCTCTTCTGTGATGCCCTAACCTCTGGTTCAGGAATGAAGGCTTCGGTCTTGTAAGTACCAAGGATCCCAAGGCTGATGAAGTCTGGGATTTCGCCCTTGAAAGTGGCCTCAACTTTTAAAGTTTGCTCCTCTGTTCCATCTTTGTTCTTCACGGTGCAACGTGAAGCAGTCATTATTCCTGGCACTTCCAAAATTTGGTCCAAAGTGACGTACTTAGGGACCTTGCAGATCATTGCCTTTGATAACTTTGCAGCTGGGTCTAAGAGAAGACATGAGGAATCCATTTTTAAGAGTTCTGCAGACTGTTCATCTTTCGGGGTAATAATAAATTCCCCTTTGAGATTCGGTCGGGCTTGAAGTTTTGCAGTGGGATATTTCTTTTCAAGTGCTAGAACAGCTGCATAGGATGTTCGATCTTGCTGGGAAATTGTCCTGAATTTGGGAAGTGCCTTGGTAGGTGGTGCAGAGGTCGTGGTAGATGGTGCAGCAGTCGAGGAATATGGGAGGTTGATGACACTCATAAGGGCTTTTATCCTTTTCTTTTGGACTTTCTGAAAGCCTTGGTCGTCGGGAGAGGGCGGGTCCACATGCTGGGGGCCAGGAGACGTCAGACGCTTCTCTGCCATCGACGTAAATTCGGCTAATAAGCCTCTAGTGATTATTTAATGACCAATAGTATAGCGCAAGGATGACGTAACGTGTAACGTTGCTTTTGGTTGCTTTTTGACTCGAGACTCGGCTGATTCGACTCTCAGTTGATGTTGACTCGCGACTCAGCTGATTCGTCTGGGGGATCCCGATGGGTGGTTTTATTTCCCTCGGTTGAACTGGTCATCAGTAGTCATTGAATTAAAGAAAGGTTACTTATTTTACATAATAATTACAGGCAGTCCCTGGGTTACATCGGCTTATGACGTTCCGAGGTTAAGGCGCTTTTCAATTATATTCATTAGAAATTATTTCCAGGGTTACGAAGCATGTTCCAGGGTTACGCCTACAACGCTGATCTGGCACAAGAAATAAGACACCAAAAATGCAAATAATCAATATTTGAATGTTTTTTTGGATGAAAAATGTAATAAGAATGCAGTTTACATAGTTTTCAATGCATCGAAGCATTAAGAGTAAGGTTTTCTTGGGATTTTTTATGATGTCCCGGCTTACGACAATTTTTGGGTTACAACACTTCTCAAGAATGGAACCCCCGTCGTAACCCGGGGACTGCCTAGTACTAATCTTGGACACCCTGTACTAGCACTTATATGTTGGAAGCATTGTAAGCAACCTTTTGCTTTTGATAGCTAGTCCTCCCAGATGTTCGCAGCCAGTGTGTCGACTTGCACGCCTTCACATGCGCTTACAGGTACAAATACCGACTTGTAGTTCGCAGAAGTGGATTTGAACTCTGCTCCTGCACTGGTGTATATGAGCCTTCTCAGTACTTTTATCCTGGACCCTCATCAGAATAGTACTGAATCATATGATGAGCACCAGGTATTGGTGCCTAGCTGCTCGAATCTTTCTCGTATGGCTGTTTTATTTTTGTCGAGCACCAGTTCCCTGTCCAGGTGCTCTGCCTCTGCCACATCGAAAGCTTACACTTCTTTGCTTCAGCTCACTCTGCGTTTTTTCCATGTTTAAGCTGGCAACAGCTGTTGGTAGTCTGGCGCTTCCTATTGGACGCCCGACGATAGTCTCTTCATTCACTTTCGTCTACACTAGGTGATCTTTCATTAGTCACCATTTGAACAGACCATCACAAGAGTCGAGAAGTTTTTCACGTAATCCTCATCGTGAAGTTTCGATCACGAAGACAGATGCATGGAGAGAAAAAGCAAGTTCTCGACATCTTTTGGCACAGTTAATTCTACTCTATTGTCTCGCATTCTTACTATTGAACTAGTTGTAGGAAGAGAATGCTCTGTTTGGTGGGTGAAAACCTCTGCTCTCCCTCCAGGAAACGTCTTTTTCACTTAGGCGAATAAGTTTTCCTAAGTCTTTCGATTGCTATGTTCACCGCAAGTGGATGATTGTGTGCGTTATCGCCCGCTCCCTCTAGTTCCAAGAAGGGCTGACAAGAACAGTCATCCTGAACAAGAGAAATCTATGGATTACTCTCCCCAGAGTTTGGATGCGAGAGCCTATGTTCTTGGTTCGATTATAGGAGCTTTCCAGTCAGTGTTTCCGTTTTGGGAACAACCAGTTCAGCATGAACTATAGTCTTTGGTGTCCTGTTATCTCAATAGAAGCTTTCCTTCGGGATACCTTTACCTTCGCTCTCTTCATTAGAGAATGAAGGTCTGTTTCCAGTCCTTAATCTTTTTCTCTTTAAAGTGAAGAATAATTAGGCTGACGCATGGTCAAGAAGAGCCTACGAATATACGTACTTGTATATTCTCGCGACATGCATCTGTTATCAGTTGTACGTTCGAGTAATAGGCGTATGCCTGTAAGTTAATTCTTCTGGTGTGTGACAGAGACATATAGTACCTTCTCGTAATTTCCTGAAACCCAGGACAGCCTTCCTGGCCTTCCAAGAGTTGCCAATTTTTATTTTTATTTTGGTGATGTTTTGGCAACAACACCACGGAATTGGAATGATTACTGAACAAGGGGGTTTTCTTTCCCTCTTGTTGCGGTTATCATGTAGGTGCTAAAGGGCATTCGTCTATACAAGATGAATGTATTCCAGTGTGGAATGTGCTACCAGGCAACTCAGCCTATGAAGTCACGTGAGGAGTAGTGACTGCCTTCTCTGTGAGTTTCTATCCGTGACTGACTTCGAATTAGAATAATTTCTCTGCTGTCTATGTTTTAACTGCTAATTCGGATCTCTTGTTGGCCATCACAGGCCTAAGCCTCTGGTTGGCTTTGGATTCTTGCTTATAGTTCCTATTTTGAACTTAACACTTGCCATTGCGAGAATCATCAGACAGAGAGATTTGTCTCTTTAGACTCATCATCTTTATTTACCCCACGGTACGAGTACAACAGAAGTCCCTAAGTCTACTATGTTGCAATTGACCCATAGGCCATTGCAATAATTCAGAATGATTTCTCAGACAAACACAGCAGTTTTTGTCTTCCATATTCATTTTCTAATTCGTAAAGTGTACAATTACTAATTGTTCACCCCAAATTGGAGTGGCATTGGAAGGCAACCTGATAGCTCTGCTTCCAGTGTGAAGAGAAGAGTTCCTCCTGGAGCCTCTCTCTTTGTATAAACGTGTTGTCTTCAAGTTTATTTGGACTTCATCTTTAAAACATTGTTATGGGATGTTTTTTTTTTTGTTTTTTTTCATACTTTGTAGTGAAGCTAAGGATGTAAGAACTACCTCTACCTCTTAGTTTTCAGGCGATGTATGCTCTTTATGCCCTTTCAGCCATCGAACATCCGGAGCGTGAGTGATCATCGCTTTTATGTTCTAAGTGGGTTTAAAAAGCGTCATTTTTTCAGTATCTCATGACCATTTTAGTGACTGGCATGGCATCGTGGAAGGAAGTATTGGATGTTCTCCTATTGTTATCTCTTCGCCTGTTCAGCAAGGTGCTGAGTTTTGAGAGCCAGGGGGTACAGCGTACCTGGAGAACCCACCACTCTTAGTGGATGGGTCTTGACTTTATTTCAGTGTAGGTGTCAATGTTTTCTGGCTGTTTTATAGAGGTGCTGCAACCACGGCAAGGGCGGGCACCTATCAGACTTTGCTAACCATAGGACTGTCCTCCTTGCTGCAAAGTTTCCCTTGAGTAGAAGGTGACCCTTGGTTCTACCGCCACACCTCTACAAATTAAGATGATTGCCAACCAGAGGCAGTAGTTATTCATCTGCATAGCTCTCATAACTCATAGGAACAACAAGCATTGTTTTTTCAATGCCAGCTACTTTTCTATTTCAAATTCATTACATGATTTAATGCTTCGGAGTAGAATCTGTCCATGATCCCACTTCCATTCAGTGTGGAATCAGCTATATACAGGCAGTCCCCGGGTTATGATGGGGGTTCCGTTCTTGAGACACATAGCCCGAAGATCGTAAGCCAGAACATCATGAAAAATCCTAAGAAAACCTTAGTTTTGATGTTTTGGGTGCATTGAAAACTATGTAAACTGCATTCTTATTGCATTTTTCATCCAAAAAACCTTCAAATATTGATTATTTTGCATTTCTGGTGTCGTATTTCTTCTGCCAGATGAGCGTTGTAGGCGGCATAACCCTGGAACATGCGTCGTAACCCTGGAAATAATTTCTGATGAATATAATTGAAAAGCGCCTTAACCTCGGAATGTTGTAAGCCGAACCCGTCGTAACCCGGAGACTGCCTTAATTACTGGGTAAGTCACATATACAAAAATTATATTTTTATAATAAAATTAGATTTTGCATATACTTACCCAGTAATTAATGATCAGAGCCCACCCACCTCCCCTCTTATGGACATTATGCATCAAACATAACAATGTGATTAACTAAATCGTTCCTAGTATTGCCGTAGGGTGACGGCACTGTAGACCTACACTGAGCCATCGAAAGCCCTACCCGCGAAATTTGAACTTAATGCTGCTGTTGAGTAGAAACTCTTAGCTATATAATTACTGGGTAAGTATATACAAAATCTAATTTTGTTATAAAAATATAATTTTCTTTTTATTACTAAGAATTATTCTCACTAAAACAAAGGATATATGGCATAATTTTTGCTTTCTTGAAGTTGTAAACAAACGTGGCCCCACCAGTTCGGCCACAAAACAAACTAATGGTGGCTGAATCAAGCCAACCAGTGGAGTTTCTGCCCATAGAATGCAGACTTTAAGAGGTTCAACTGTATAGCTTTTCTTTACAAAGTATATTAAAGCCTTATTTATTGTTTTACCCATAGATTTCAAGGTTTTCAAAACCTAGGCTAGGCTAAATTATTGGCAGTGAATAGCCTTTCTCTTGGCCACTGTTGGCAATTTTTTATTTTCTTTTTATGGTTTTTTCTCGCTTCACGTTGTCGTCGTAACTCCGATTTGTTGTAAAACGAGTACATCATTAAATGAGAAATACCTGTATAACTCTTTTAGCCAGTTTTTGGTTTCGTTAAGATAATAATGTAATGGAAGTTGGGCAGTTAGGTATTTCCTGGTGTTGTTGATGACTTAAGGACTGACTGCTTTGATGACTCACACTTCTCCCATTGTCTGTCTGGACAGGGAATTAGTCGATGGGTCATCTGCTGTTGCTGGCAACTCGTTCGCCATCTCACCTGTTTTCTCAAAGACTGACACTCATGCGAGATCAGGCGACATTCAGTAGCTCTGAGTTTCTTGTTGACGAAATCGGTTTTGTTGTTACACCCTCCGATGATCGCTTAACATGATAGCAGTTTGGACTGTTAGGCACTCATATTCCGGGACTGAGTCACTTTTTGCTCAGCGCTCCTTTCTCTTGACGCCAGAAAGCTCAAGTCAGGAGTCGCTCATGAGAGGATATTGCTGCTGGCAACTTTGGGTTGCGTTGATACACCCCGGATGTTCGCTTAGCTTTGAATCGGCCAGGCAATCCAGGCACTCATCCTTCGGGAAAGTCACCAATAACCCGCTCCTCTCTCTTGGTGCCTGACATTCATGAGGGCAGATGTGGCTGGTGGTCTTAGTGCTTGATGAAGTCATCGGGGTGCAGCCTTTCTATCCCCGATGTCGTCTGACTTGTCACCTGGTTGGTCGTCTGACTTTTGTACAGACGGACTGACTACGCACTTACTCCTTGTCCTTTACTACCACAGTTCGTTGGCATTATGGTAAGAGACTTAGAGTTCTTAGTATCTGAGACTTTGGGTTGAGTTATTAACTTAGCATATGAGTCATATTTCTTTGTTGTTTTATGTCCATTTATTTATTTTTTTTTTCCTTTTCCATTTATCAGATTAGGTTGGTTCCTCCTATTCTGCCCAAAAGGGAAATTTTATTCAGATTCCCTCCCTTTTAATATGGTTAATTGGGCTAGATAAATTATATTAAGGTTATATTTATTAATATAGAATTTTTATAATAAAATTAATATTAATAATTTATCTAGTCCCACCCATCCTACCCCATGAACTTCCTATCACAACTGAGTTTCAAGGGATGGTTTGATAACTGTCAAACAGCAGTGTTGCCAACTGGCGGACAGAATAGGAGGTATAAGGGTTGCCAACGTGGTAAATTTTGGTGTGATTTTGGGGATATAGGGCTAGATGAATTATACAGGTAAGTATTATTAATATTAATTTTATTATAAAAATTCCATTTTAGGTAATTTAATTGAACAGTAATCAAGTTTCAGTACTTGAAGTTGAAAATGTATGTTCATTTACATGTGTAATACAGGTTATACTTTAAGCTAGTTGCTTGTTGGTGTTTTTATCTTAGGAATTTTCCTTAAATTTCCTTTAATATATTCACACACGAGAAAATCATACTGTACAACTCTTGTGGCATGTTGCTATTCAAAGAGCTACAGTATTTGCTTTATGGTTTTTAAGCATTTAATGAGATTTTTTTTGTCCTATAATGACATTTATTCTTTTATAGGTTTTGGGATCTGCTCTAAACCTTATACGTATACCGTGTATGGAACTGGGAGAGTTTGCAAATGGTGCTGCCCAGTCTGGGATTCTTACCCTGCAGGAAACAACTGATCTTTTTCTCCATTTCACTGCCAGAAACAAGCCTTCTGTTACCTATCCAGTCAAACCCAGACAAGGATTAAAAAAGCAGATATGTCACAGGCGAGTCAGGGTTATTTTATATATTTTTTATGGGGTAGCTGCTGTTTGTCCCCTGAGGAAGTGGTACATAGAGCCAAGGTAGTTGTTGTAGGACAGGAGATAGAGCCCTCCTGTCCTGAGTCCTTTATGTTGAGTCACTGTGCCAACAAGCACTATTCTTGCCAAAAAAGACTATAAGAGAATTCTATGTATAATTGATTGGTCTGTGTTATGGAGCCCTGGGGGGACCATGAGAGTGTTTACTCCTTTGAGGACTCGCAGGAGCTACCAAAAATAGGTATTTTCTGTCAAAGCCTGTTTTATATCAGAAATAAGCCAGTTTTGCAATAGGTTAAATCTACTGATACAAGCAACATATGGGGACTTGAATTTGAATGAATTCCCTATTATCTGTAGTTTCTTTTATCTGGCTTCCTATATACATTACACCTCTTACCCCAGTCTTTCTCTCTCTTTCTTGCTTGTTTCACGGATAGTTTGTGGCTGTCTCCAGATCATTCTTGGTTTTGGTTATGTTGCAGTCCCTTTTACTCCATCTATTCTTTCTCAGTCTTGCTTTTACAGATTTTCAGATTTTACACCATTTCCACCATCATCTGACCAAATCTTGAAACTCTATTCATTTTTCCACTAATGCTAACTTTCATATATGTAAACATGCCTTTTTTTTATGGTAGAAGAATCTTAATTTTGCATTGCACCCTTAATGTACTAGTTCTTGACATTGTTGAATTAGATAAGAATTTTCCCCCACAGATTTCAATCTTCAGCTTACAGAAGTAATCAGTGGCGATATAGAGGACGAGTGGACTCCATAAATTTCATGGTGGATAAGCGGATATTTGTTGTAGGATATGGTCTTTATGGCTCATCCAGTGGTGCTGCTGATTACAATGTCAGAATAGAGCTGAAGAAATATGGTGAGGTATGTAAAGTTGTTGACAGAAAGAGCTGATATAGCTTTTTTTTTTTAAGATTTCCATTAATATACGAGTGTTTTACTGGGATTTTGGAGAATAACATTGAGAATGGTGCTTAGTGTATTGAAATAGAAATGTAAAGGTTATAAAAATATCAGTTTTATTTAAGTAACTTACCAGGTTTAAGTAACTTACCAAATAATTACCTAGCTATAAGTTTCCAACACTACAGTACCTGAAAATTTGAAAAATCTGGTCACCCGATGGTTGTGGTTTTTCAAGGGTTGGGTGACAAATATTCTATTACTACTTTGGTAGTGCTAATTATATTAGCTTAGATTGACTTTATCACTGATTTTGACTTTTGATTGAAATATGTCAAACTAGTTCATCTAGTGTTAGATTTTGCAGCACAGGGCCACAAACAAGACTGACGTCAGCTGAGTACGATTCCCATACTATGTGTAGTATATGCAGAGGACAAGTTTGCTAACTCTAACTTGTGACGAGTGTAAAGATTGGGGTAAGGGGAAATGTCAGTTAGTATTAGATTTTCATAAAATTAAACTTAACCGTGACAGAATTAGGAAAGTGGTTGCAAGAGCCGAGACTAAGACCTCTAGTCAGGTGAGTTCACCAAGACTTGAAAATATTGATAATGTCATTATTCCTGTATCTGTTATGCCTTTGACTACTTTTTCTCCCATTAATACTCCTCCGACTTTTCCTTGAACTCCAATTCCTGGCTCTCTTTCATTGGAACCCAGTGCCATTGCCAATCTCACAGTGCAAATAGACCATAAGTTTGGTCATTAGTTTGGTCTGTTAGTGAATACAGTTTGTGGGGTTTGCCCACAGGTAGTTGTTCCCTCAAACGAGCTTGTTGAATGCGTATCCTAGGACTCGTTAGGCACCCAAATTGGGACTTGGTTTAAAGTTCTGATAGACAAAGTGAAGAGTTTTAGTAAAAATGCTGTGGGGGAGGTGACTATCCGTCCCACTGATGCTCTTAGACCAAGGTCACTGCTAAACCCCCCTGCCCCAGTGAGGAAGCAAACTGCCAGTCCAAGGGAGGTTGGTGGGGTTTGCCCACAGGTAGTTGCTCCCTCAAATGAGCTTGTTGAATGCATATCCTAGGACTCGTTAGGCGGCCATTGGAAGGGTGCCCATATGGATGTTCATGCTCTTTCCTCAAGTGACTGACACAGGTTTATATAGAGGATGGAGTAAACATTTTTCTAATGTCTTGAGGCCACTGAAAATGCCTGCTATGCCTAGAGATGATTATGAATTTATGTTTCAAGTCCAAACACAGGAGCAAACAGGCCATTCAGCGCATCTATAACTATAGAAAGAGAAAGAAGGAATCGCTATATATATTCGGTAATGAAAATAAAACTTTTTAAAAATTCACAGGGAAGAAGCAAACTCTTTCCCTCGACTCCTAAGGTCTAAAGAAAATCCTCCTAAGAAGTATTATATCTGCGGGAAACATTTAATGGGACTTACATACCCGTAGATATGACAACTCTGCCGTTTCTACCTGGCCCCACCAGATCGATCTTAGAAAAGTAAACGCACTATAGTGTACAGTGTTCCCCTGTATTTGCAGGGGATGGGTGCCAGACCCTTCTGCGAATAGTTAGAACTCCCCTCTAAAAATGCTTATATCTGCCTGTCTTGAGAGTTCAAATACCAAATGTATACTTAAAGTGTCAGCATACATCAAATATACCATTGAATTGATACTATTAATATCATTTCAGAGTCATATTAAACATTTTAGCGATAGAGAGAGAGAGAGAGAGAGAGAGAGAGAGGAGAGAGAGAAAAGAAGGAAGAAATAGAAACACTTATAATTGCTTATCTTTAAAGTTCAAAAACCAAATGCATACCTAAAATAAAAAAACTACATTGAATTTACCTTATATTATTATCTTGTTACTGTATTATCTTTGAAATTATATTATTGATATAATTTCAAAGTCATCTTAAATAAACATTAGTACCCTTAAAGATATTTGCATACATATGTACTTCTAACACCTCCAGCCAAGAGCGATATGCAGTTCCTCAGGCCGGGTAAACTTTGAGGTCGGCCAATTTACAAAAAAAAAAAAAACCACATCAGTGGAAAGAAAGATATGCAAATGCACATGGAGAAAGAAAAAAAATTCTAAAAAATTTTCCCTGCCTTCCATGAGAAGTTGAAAATGACTTATTTGCATCCCCTTTTTGGGCCTCTTTTACAAGACGATCATAAATTTTACCAACTTGTATGTGTTTTTTCTAATAAATGATTTTATTTAATTTTATAAAATTGTAACTACAGGTCACACAATATCAAGTCAGATAAGAAATAAAATCAGTAACAAATTCTTAGTATATTTGTTGAAAAATATTTACTTAAATTTACCGAGAACAAAGATTCAGTAACTTTCTTTTATTTGTACATGTTTTTTCTAGTATTTCTATGCACTTATCTTTGCAAAATTACATTTACAACTGACATACTGTCATAAAAGACAAGAACAAAAACCAACAGCAACCTCTTGTTATATTTATGAGCAAATTTACAAAAAGATGGTAGTACATTCTCCCTTGAAGTCAGAAGCAGAACTGAAGCCCTGAGATGCCCGATTAATGGTTTTAGCCAGTGTAAAAGTTGTCATAAGTGAATTTAAGGGCTATAGAAGTATTGACACATCTTTCCCATCTAATTCTTTCCAAATCGATGGTACTTAATATTGCTTCTCTACAGGAACAATCTGTCCACCAACACAAACTTGTTATTACTACTCCAGAGAAGGTATCCGTCCATTAAGGGTTAAAAGAGGGAAATGGAAAGGTTGTTTATTTCTTTAAAATACACATGAATTTTGTAATTACATTTATATTACGTATTGTTATTATTATTATTGGAAAATATTAACGATCTTATTACATTCATGTACGTACCATAAAAATAATCTATCCCAGTAAAAGAGAGAGAGAGAGAGAGAGAATAAAAATAATTAAAATCATTGACCATTAGATGGCACCACTCCCTCCCCTCCCGTCACACTACTTGACATATTTGACAGTTCTGGACTTCGCTAGCTTCCCTGGAGATAGAAAGAAGATGAGGGGAAAGATTATAAAGAAAGAGGAGGGAAAGAATGTTCATTTGAAATTACAGTTGTATTATTATTATTATTACTATTATTACTATTATAATTTTGTTAAATGTGATGGCTACCTCAGCAGCATTACACTAATAGAGATTCCTCTCTATTTTTTGAAAAGCTGCTTTTTCCGTACTACTTGAATAGCTAGTAGAGTGCCTGTGGAGGTCATTATCAAATACAGGCTCAAGATGGATGTATATATTTCAGCTTATGCAGCTAAACTATGATATCATAGTCATTAAAGTCTCTCTCTCTCTCTCTCTCTCTCTCTCTCTCTCTCTCTCTCTCTCTCTCTCTCTCTCTCTCTCTCTCTTATAGTGAGCTTTCATCTGGAGCAGTCAGACATCCTTTAGGCTAGGGAGCTGAGGGTGGACTGTCTCTGGAGTGGTGTCCATCCTCCTTATATTTGGGGTCGTCAGCAGGGGGTCTGCCCCATGCTGATCTCCGATTGGTTGGCGGCAGAAAGTCTTTATCATTGGTTGCTTGAGCTGAGTCTCAAGCCACTTTTGCCATGTCGATGGTTTCGTTCTTATAATCTTCTAGACCTGAGGTGTGCGGTGACGCTGCTTGGTGTTGCGTACTGCTGCGGGACGTCACGGCTAATGTGATTGTCTTTGCCTGCAGGAGTATCTCGTTCGGGGCCACTGTCTTGCATAGTTTTCGTGGTCGGTGGTGTCATTGTCTGTGGCAGGTCTTCTTATACTCATGGGGAGGAGAAATTCTTCCTGCGTTGTATTTGGTGTTGGTTATATTTGCTGGATGAGAAGCTTCTCCTCTCCACGAGTATGAGAAGACCTGCCACCAACAATGACACCACCGACCACAAAAACTCTACGGAAGACAATGGCCCCTAAAGAGATACTCCTGCAGGCAACAACAATCATATTAGCCGTGCCGTCCCACAGCATTATGCAACGTCCAGGAGCGTTACCGCATACCTCAGGAGGTCTAGATTATAAGAATGAAACCATTGACATGGCGAAAGTGGCTTGAGACCTGGCTCAAGCGACCAATGATAAAGAAGACTTACTGCCGCCAGCCAATAGGAGATCAGCATGGGGCAGATCCCCTGCTGACGACCCCAAATATAAGGAGGACAGACACCACTCCAGAAGCAGTCCATCATCAGCTTTGCCTAGAGGATGTCTGGCAGCTCCAGACAAAAGCTCGCTATAAGCAAATGAGAGAGAGAGAGCAACTGTGAATGACTTTGATGACTATAATATCATAGTTTATCTGTATTTGATAATGACCTCCATAGGCGCTCTGCTAGCCTGTTTAAGTAGTACGGAAAAAGCTGCTATTTGAAAAATAAAGAATCTCTACAAGTGTAACGCTGCTGAGGTAGCCATCACATTTAATAAAGTATGGTTGAGACAGGGTCTGCTTCCTAAGTATATTATTATTTATTTATTTATTTATTTATTTATTATTTTTTTTTAATATTAACCCTCTTACGCCGAGATAAATTGTCTGTCAGGTGCCGATTGGACATATCGTACGTCGACATAGAAAAGTTTTTTTAAAAATTTGCAGAAAAATACTTACAGGCCTACCAGGCGAAAACTTTTGAATCACACGGCTTGGGGGATGCTGGAAGCTCACGGATCAAGGCGTTGTTTTGTTTACAATCGTTACGCAGGCGCGCAAGTGCGAATTTCTTTCTTATCGCACTAAAAATTATTAGTGACACATCTCAGAAATTATTTCGTCACTTTGACATAATTTTTGCACCATTTTAAATTAGCCGTTACATGGAGTATTATATATGAAAATGTGTGCAATTTCATGTAAAATACAACCAAAAAATACTCATGATTGTAGCTTTTATCAGTTTTGAAATATTTTCATATAAATAACAATAAGTGCCAAAATTTCAACCTTCGGTCAACTTTGACTTTACCGAAATGGTCGAAAAACGCAATTGTAAGCTAAAACTCTTATATTCTAGTAATATTCAATCATTTACCTTCATTTTGCAATAAATTGGACGTCTTTAGCACAATATTTCAATTTATGGTGAATTTATGAAAAAAACTTTTTCCTTACGTCTGTGCGGTAACTCTTCTGATAAATTTTTTCGTGCGATTGTCCTAATGTTTGCACCATTTTAAATTAGCCGTTACATAAAGTTTTATATATGGAAATGTGCGCAATTTCATGCACAATACAACTAAAAACAACCCATGGTTGTAGCTTTTATCAGTTTTGAAATATTTTCATATAAATAACGATAAGTGCCAAAATTTCAACCATCGGTCAACTTTGACTCTACCGAAATGGTCAAAAAATGCAATTGTAAGCTAAAACTCTTACATTCTAGTAATATTCAATTATTTACCTTCATTTTGCAACAAATTGGAAATCTCTAGCACAATATTTCGATTTATGACTAATTTATGAAAAAAAAATCATTTTCCTTACGTCCGCGCAGTAACTCTTCCAAAAAAAAATCAAATTTTTTCGTGCGATTGTTGTAATGTTTGCACCATTTTAAATTAGCCGTTACAGAAAGTTTTATATATGGAAATGTGTGCAATTTCATGTAGAATACAACAAAAAATAATTGAAGGTTGTAGCTTTTCTCATTTTTGAAATATTTGGATATAAATCATGATAAATAGAAAAAAAAACCACGTTCGGTCAACTTTGACTCTACCGAAATAATAAAAAAACGCAATTGTAAGCTAAAACTCTTACATTTTAGTAATATTCTGTTATTTATCTTCATTTTGAAAGGAATTTGAAGTCTCTAGCACAATATTTAGATTTATGGTGAATTTAAAAAAAAAAACTTTCCTTCCCTCCGAGTGTGGATTCTCCTCCACAAATCTCCGAAATGCGTATGTCGCATTCTCGTAATATTTGCTCCATTTCATATTAGGCGTTTCATAGAGTTTTATATATGAAAATGTGCGCAATTTCATGTAAAATACAACAAAAAATAATTGAAGGTTGTAGCTTATCTCATTTTTTGAAATATTTGCATATAAAAAAAATTTGACATTCAGTCAACTTTAACTCGTCGGAAATATTTGAAAGCTGCAATTGTAAGCTAAAACTCTACAGTATAGTAATATTCAATCATTTTTCTTCATTTTGAAATAAATTGGAAGTCTCTAGAACAATATTTAGATTTATGGTGAATTTTTGAAAAAAACATTTTTTTATGTCCGTGCGTTATGAATTCATGCATTATTTTGTGATAATATTTTCTCTGTGTTGCTTTGATTATTTTACAATGTGTTATATACCAAAATGATTGCAATTTAGTGTACAATACAACGAAAAAAATTAACTCGTTAGCTTTAACCGTTTTGCTCACAGCGTGATTTGAATACAATTATATATGATATTTTGTTTTTGCACTATCATATATTGTATTATTTATATATGATAATGATATTTTTTTTCATTTCTGATGATTGCACACTAAACTTCAGGCAATGACAAAAAAGGGAGCCAAAAATGAACTCTTAATCTTGAAAACTAAGCGCGCTGTGATTTTTTGAAAAAAATATTCTTTCCGCTACAGTGCCCACTCCGGGATCCCCCCGGCATACAGGAGACAATTTTTATTATACCCCTTTGGTGTAAGAGGGTTAATAAACATGTAAATCTACCATAAAAGATTCTCTCATCTTGGTAAGAGAGAGGAGTTATCCTTACTTAAAACTTAAAAGTGAAATGGAAAGGTTATTTTTATTTCTTCGAGATATTATTATTATTATTATTATTATTATTATTATTATTATTATTATTATTATTATTATTATTATTATTATTATGAACTGAAAATATCAATAAACATATTACATACATGTACCATAAAAATTCTTTTCAGTAAGAGAGAGAGAGAGAGAGAGAGAGAGAGAGAGAGAGAGAGAGAGAGAGAGAGAGAGAGAGAGAGAGAGAGAGAGAGAGATATCCTTATTTAAAAGAGTGAAATGGAAAGATTATTGTATTTCTGTAATATATATACTGTCTCATCTGAATTTCGTAATTACAGTTATATTATTAATTGAAAATATTGATAAACATATACATACATGTACCATAAAAATTCTTTCATTTCAGTAAAAGAGAGAGAGATAAATTACCATGTTAGCAACAAAACTCGCTCTCCCTCCTGTCACATTACTGGACATACGTATTTGACAGCTGCGGACCTCAGCTTAGTACCTGGATCTAAAAAGAAAGATGTGCTAGAATGGAAATTCATTCATTCTTACATAATTTTTTAATTTATAAATTAAAGGTATTGCTGGTTACTTTAATATTAATACATTGATATTTGAAAATTAGTAAATCATTCATTTGTCATACAAAAAATGTACTATCTGTAATGAGAGAGAAAGAGAGTTATTATCTTTATTTGATATAATTTAATCTTATTAAACTAACTAATGCAGTATTAATCAATATTAATATTTGGAAATTAGTAAATCATTTTTGTATAAAAAAAATGTATTTAGTCATGAAAAAAAATGTATTTAGTCATGAAAATAACATCAAAATACACTAATTAGTGAATATTTATCGTCGGAAAAACCCACAAATCTGTGAATTTCCCGCAAATAATGGGTAGATGTGTCCCAAAGAAAAATCTGCAGAGCCAACTATTGTCCATGTAATTTTTTTTTTTTTTTCTCTCTCTCTCTCTCTCTCTCTCTCTCTCTCTCTCTCTCTCTCTCTCTCTCTCTCTCTCTCTCTTTTACTGAGATGAGAGAATTTTTATGGTACATATATGTATGATATGTTTGTTAATATTTTCAAATAATAATGATAATAATATAACTGTAGAAGAAATACAATAATCTTTCCATTTCACTTTTAAATAAGGATAACTCTCTCTCTCTCTCTCTCTCTTCTCTCTCTCTCTCTCTCTCTCTCTCTCTCTCTCTCTCTCTCTCTCTTATTGGCTGTGTATGTATACTATATTTCTGATAAGGAAGACAATAATTTTAGTATCTTTAGCTATGGCCAAAAGGATAAGTGAAGTACAAGCCTTTGATAAAAAGGTGGGGTTTTCCCTAGGAAACAGTTTTCTCATTTTAGTTTTCTGGCAAAGAATGAACAATCCTCAAGGCCTTGGCCTTGTTCATTTTCAATTAAGAGTTTATCAGAGATTATAGGCCCAACAGACCAAGACAGAACTCTCTGTCCAGTTAGAGCTCTTAAATGGTGTTAGAGGCACCTCACAGAACTTGTGGTGCTCAATGAGAAATCCTTTATGTGCATTGTCAAAGAACTCTTTGGCTTTCTGTCTTAGAGATATAATTACATGTAGAATTACATTCAAAATTACTTGAAGTGTTCCTCTTATTAAAAGTTAGAGCACAGGATATAAGGGCAGTAGTTACTTCACTGGTCCCCCTGATCCCAACTCCTTGACGAGGTGGGGGGCTTAGGGATCCACTGCAGAGAGAGTATGCCCCTTTATGCCTACGCTCTTTGCTGTGGATCCAGCTGAACATTGGGACCTTTAACTCCTTTACTCCTTCTCTTATAAGTTTTCCTCCTACCTCTCTTCTTCTTTCGTTGACAACCTTGGCATGGTTTTGGACTATTGAATTGACTGCTTTTTTAACTTGACAGAGGGTGGAGTTGCACAGCATGCCTCTCCACCCATAAAACTAGAGTACCTGACGTGATCGAGTGAGGGGAAATTTTTAAGTCAAGCCATGCCCACAGTGCTGGGTCTGATCTCATGGGACTGACGACCCTTAAGGCACTGTGGGTATGGCGTATATCCAGATGAGGGACCCAGGGCAGTTACCAGTGTGTGTAACAGCATTGCCCCTCCCCCAGTTGGGCCTCCTTGGTGAGAGGGACCTTATCCTTGATGAAATTTATCAATTTTTTATATGGAGTAAAAAATTAGCTTCCCAACGACTTCTAGCACGGCAATGGACTATTCTCAGGATAACTCAAATAATTAAAATCAGAGTGGTATTAAAACATTATTACCATACAGTAAACCCAAAAAAAGTAGATATCGACAGGACCCAACCTTGATTCACTTTGATTCTCTCTTTGGGGAGTCAAACTGGTCGAGGTTTTTGAATTAGAAGCAGATAAAGACATCTTTATTGAAATTATAGAATTACTTACTGAATCGATACCCATCGCAGATGAGCATAAGGCAAATTAAAATTAGGCAATGGTTGGTTGAAGCAACAACCAAAAACCAATCAGAAAATTATCAGTTTATAAAAAATATAGATAACATAAATATAAATGTCACAAGGCATGGTACAATGAACAGTGTGCGAGGCACAGTAGTAGTACCAAATCTTGCGTATGAAACTTTAGATAAATTAATACTTTTAGATTCACTAAAGAAAAGATACAATAACATTGAAGACTGTGAAATATATGAGGTCCCAGGCAGGGAAGACAAAAGTAAATCTATCAAAATAGCCAAGATAAAGTTCAGTGGCTAAACCTTACCCTTGAAAATTAAAATGGTGGGATTAAATAGGCCTTATGTTCCTAAACCTGTGCAATGTAAGAACTGTTGCAAATATGGTCATACAGCAATTAAGTGCAGGAATATTCATAGATGTGCCTTTTGCAGCTCGCAGGACCATAAAACATGCTGGGACTGTTACCAACCCAAATGCTTAAATTGTGGATTAGAACATCATGCTAGATCTAAATTTTGTGCGTTCTATATCTACAATACAGAAGTTAAATTACTACAAGAACGAACTGGAATGTCGATAAGAGAAGCAAAGTTAGAACTGAAAGTGAGAGGATTAAATGATTCAGCTAAGAAATTTAGGTATGCAGATACCCCAAAGTCAAGCAGTATCAGGACTGAAACAAATGACAATCGAAATAAAGAAATACCACCACAAAAATTACAAGATGAAAAGAACTCTTCAAACAAATATGATATTACCACTGTGGAAAATCGATTTACCTCTTTACAGGAAATTGAAATGGATAATGACATAGAGGAAGACAAAGAAGAATTAAAATAACAAGAATGTGATAAAATAGATAACACAACTCGGAAGAGGCAACTGGATAAGACCCCACCTAATTCCACCAAACAAGTCTGTAAAAAGATAAATAACCCACCAATCTCTCCAAAAGCTAAAATTCAGAAACAAAACACTAAATCAAATATTCCACTGTCTCCCATAGTAACAATAGTACCTCTAGGAGCAGAATAAAAAAATTCAGAAGAGATTGAAAACCAAAATATAGATCACTACAGTGAAAATGAAGAAATTCACCCATCACCAATTATAGGCACCACAGGAAAAACCAAGGAAAAACAACAAACTGAGAAACACGAAGATACATGTGGTTGCAGTAAATGCTATATAGCAATGTGCCACAAAAATAAGACTAACTAAAGACAGCCTAACCAACACCATAAGAAATTTCATGAAGAATAGGAGTAAGAAAAAAACAAACATACATCAAATCTCATGAAGAAGGTTGTATGTGTATTGAACACTTAGAATATTATCAGTGTTGTAGATAATATTCTAAAGAAAATCAAAATGGAAAAATTAAATGAAGATAGTAAAAAAGTAACAGTTAACGAAAGTAAGATTCAAACTACAACAAAAAATGAATCAAGACCTACAAAAATACAAATTAACTTATAACAAATTTTAAGAAAACATCAGCTTTAATAATCTAGGGTGATTTGACCACTCATATTACACCATTCAATCGTTATATAATTCAATGGAATATAAATGGATTATTAACGAGAATGCACTTGGGGAAGTCCAACGACTTATTAACGAACACGAACCAAAGATTATGTGTATACATCACATAGGAAAACTTGTTCCAAAAATAGGTAAATATCTATTAGCTACAACATCACAAGAAAATGAAAATAATTTAGGAACAGCAATATATGTCCATAATAAAATTATATACGACAAAGTAGATATAGACTACACTGAACCGCAAATTTCAGCAATAACAGTGAAAATAGAAAATAATGTGTTTGATATTATTAACTCGTACAACCAGCCTAATAAAAAGTATGATTTAAACAAATTACAAAAAATAATAAAAGAATTAATTTAAGAATCCTATATTAATTGTAGGAGATTTCAATGCTCATAATCCAATATGGGACTATAACAACATTACTCCGGATAAAGAGGGAGCAAAAATAGAAAACTTTATGAACGCTAATAATCTTTGTTGTCTGAATGACAGCGAAGTAAATACATATTATTCCAGAACCCATGGAACATTTTCCACAGTAGATGTCACCCTTTGTTCAACAAATATAGTTGACAGACTAGATTAGAATATATGTGATGACTCCTACTCAAGTGACCATTTTCCCATAATAATATCCTTATTAAATAATGAACCAAAACCATATTCTCCACATTATAACATGCAAAAAGCAGATTGGGACATTTTTAACTTTCATACTAGTAATATACTGCCGTATGATTATTTGAGAAATCACAATGAGACGAGCAATTTCTTTGTGTCCTTCATTAAAAAGGCAGCAGACAAAGCTATTCCTCATTCAAAACCCATAATAAAAAACTTATGTCCCCTGGTGGTCAGATGATCTATCTGAATTGGTACGTGAAAAACACACTTTAGCAAAAAGGTTAGATACTCTAAACAGAAGATTCAATAAAGTCAATAAATCAAAACCATTCATAGAAGAAAATATATTAAAAATGACAATTTTACTATTAGAAATAGATGTATTAAAACCTTTATATAATAAAATATCAGCCAAATTTAGAAAAGAAGTGATAAAAGGTAAAATAATATCTTGGAGGTCTTGTGTGTCAGAAATAACAAGCGAAACATCCATTGAAAAAGTATGGGAAAAATTCAGAAAAATAAATGGAACAAACATTAGACCACCCAGACAAGCTATATTAGATAATGGAAATAAATTTTTAGATCCCTTCGAAATAAGTATGTTGGGGCAAGTTTTGCCAAAATAAGTAGTGACGTAAATCTAGACAAACATTTTAAAAAAGTGAAAAACAAAGCAGAATCTATTATACTAAATTTTGAGACAAAGGAAGATATATATTATAATAAGTTCAATATGGAAGAGTTAGAATATGCTCCCTTGAACAGCAATAAATCTGCCCCTGGAGATGATGATTTCTTTGAGATGATTTGCCACCTAGCACCTTTGGCAAAATCATACTTATTAAAATTTTACAAACATTTATGGCTCCAAAACTTATTTCCAGATGAAGGCGAAATGCAATAATAACTTCTATTCCCAAACTGGGAAAGGATGCTAGTAATGTGAATAATTATAGACCCATCTCATTAACAAGTTTTATATGCAAATTATTGGAGAAAATGGTAAATGCATGACTTACGTGGCACATTCGTGAAAATAAAGTTTTAAGTCCTACACAGTTTGGTTCACAATGTAATAGGTCTACATTAGATTCTCTGTGTAGTTTGGAAGACCATATACATAGAGGATTTGAAAGAAACAAATTACAATGGCTGTCTTTTTTTACATTCAAAAGGCATTCAACACTACATGCAGGTATGCTATATTAAAATCGTTACATAATAATAACATACGTGGCCATCTTCCTAAATTTATTAAAAACTTTATGACTGACCGCACTTTTCAGGTGAAAATAGATCATATGTTTTTTCCAAAATATTTCCGCTTGAAAATGAAGTACCGCAAGGTAGCGTCCTTAGTGGTGCTCTGTTCACATTGGCAATTAACAACATCAGTAACATGCACCCGGTCGGAATTAAAAGTAACTTGTATATGGATGATTTTGCAATATATTACAGCATCACGCATAAAACATGCAGAAAGAATTATTAATAAAACTATAATAAAAATAGATGAATTGGCCTTATCAGTAGGCTTCAGATTTTCCATAGAAAACACCCAAGCTGTCTTGTTTTATAAAAGTAAATTTGGAAAAAAGGTGAAGAAGCAGAATTAAAAATGAGAAGCCATAATATACCAATTAGCCAAACTGCATAATTTTTAGGTTTGATATTTGATACACACCTCAACTGGAAAGCCCATATAACCTACATAAAATCAAAATGCAAAAGAGCATTAAACCTCATTAACCCTCTTACGCCGAAGCCCTAAAAATCAAAACCTCTCCTGTATGCCGGCGCCGGTTTGGAGTGAGCGCGAAAGCGGAAAAAATAATTTTTTCAAAAAATCACAGCGCGCTTAGTTTTGAAGATTAAGAGTTCATTTTTGGCTCATTTTTTTTTCATTGCCTGAAGTTTAGTATGCAATCATCAGAAATGAAAAATAATATCATTATCATATGTAAATAATGCGATATATGGTAGCAAAAAAAAAAAAAATTCATAGATAATTGTATTCAAATCACGCTGTACAAAAAACGGTCGAAGCTAACGAGTTACTTTTTTTTCGTTGTATTGTACACTAAATTGCAATCCTTTTGATATATAATACATAGTAAAACAATAAAAGCAACACCGGAAAAATATTATCACAAAATGATGTACGAATTCGTAATGCGCGGACGTAAAAAAATGTTATTTTCAAAAATTCACCGTAATTCTAAATATTGCTCTAGAGACTTCCAATTTGTTTCAAAATTAAGAAAAATGATTGAATATTACGATACTGTAAGAGTTTTAGATTAGAATTGCAGATTTCGACCATTTCGGACGAGTTCAATTTGACCGAATGTCGAAATTTTTTATATTTATTTTTTTATATGCACATATTTCGGAGATGGAAAAAGCTACAACCTTCAATTATTTTTTATTGTATTCTTCATGAATTTTCGCACATTTTGATATATGAAACTCTATAAAAAGGCTAATATGAAATGGAGCAAATATTAGGATAATGCGATGTACGTATTTCGGAGACTTGCGGCCGCGAATCGGCGCGCGGAGTGAAGGTAAATATATTTTTCAAAAATTCACCATAAATCACAATATTGTTTTAAAGACTTCAAATTTGTTTCAAAATGAAGAAAAATGACGGAATATTACTAGGCCGTAAGAGTTTTAGCTTACAATTGCATTTTTCAACTATTTCGGTAGAGTCAAATTTGACCGAACGTGGTTTTTTTTCTATTTATCGTGATTTATATGCAAATATTTCGATAATAGAGAAAAGCTACAACCTTCAATCCTTTTAGTTGTATTCTACATGAAATTGCGCACATTTTCATATATAAAACTTTATGTAACAGCTAATTTTAAATGGTGCAAACATTTCGACAATCGCACAAAAAAATTCTGATTTTTTCGGAAGAGTTACCGCGTGAACGTAAGGAAAAATTTTTTTTTTTTCATAAATTCACCATAAATCGAAATATTGTGCTAGAGACTTCCAAGTTGTTGCAAAATGAAGGTAAATGATTGAATATTACTAGAATATAAGAGTTTTAGCTTACAATTGCGTTTTTCGACCATTTCGGTAGAGTCAAAGTTGACCGAAAGTTGAAATTTTTGCACTTAACGTTATTTATATGAAAATATTTCGAAACTGATAAAAGCTACAACCATGGGTTGTTTATTGTTGTATTGTGCATGAAATTGCGCACATTTCCATATATAAAACTTTATGTAATGGCAAATTTAAAAGGGTGCAAACATTAGGACAATCGCACGAAAAAATTTATCGGAAGAGTTATCGCACGAACGTAAGGAAAAAGTTTTTTCATAAATTCACCATAAATCGAAATATTGTGCTAGAGACGTCCAATTTGTTGCAAAATGAAGGCAAATGATTGAATATTACTATAATATAAGAATTTTAGCTTACAATTGCGTTTCTCGACCATTTCTGTAGAGTCAAAGTTGACCGAAGGTTGAAATTTTGGCACTTATCGTTATTTATATGGAAATATTTCAAAACTGATAAAAGCTACAATCATGAGTATTTTTTCGTTGTATTTTACATGAAATTGCGCACATTTTCATATATAATACTTCATGTAAAGGATAATTTAAAATGGTGCAAAAATTATGTCAAAGTGACGAAATAATTTTTGAGATGTGTCACTGATACTTTAGTGCGATAAGAAAGAAATTCGCGCTTGCGCGCCTGCGTAGCGATTGTAAACAAAACAATGCCTTGATCCGTGAACTCCCAGCATCCCCCAAGGCGCGTGATACAAAAGTTTTCGGCTGGTAGGCCTATAAGTATTTTTCCGCGAATTTTTAAAAAAACTTTTTTGAGCCGACGTATGATACGTCCAATCGGCATACGGGAGACATTTTGACTCGACGTTTAATACGTCCAATCGGCGTAAGAGGGTTAAATAACTATCTCACACAAATTGGGGAGCTGATAGACATACTCCTACTATACTATATAAAGAAACAGTGCTATCAATCATTGATTATGGAAGTGAAATATATGGGTCAGCTTCAGAAGCAGCGCTGAAAATTCTAGACCCAATTCAATGAAGGCCTAAGAATATGCACAGGAGCATTAAGATCCTCACCAGTCTCCTCTGTACAAGTTGAATGTGGCGAACTGCCACTATCCCTCCATAGAGAATTCATAACCATGAAAAGTGCATTAAGAATCAAGACAAGTGATTCACCAACAAAAAATCTATTTGAGCTAAGGAATGTCTTTATAAACAGTCATTCACCACCTTTCCCAATTAAGAGCTAATAGACTGTTCGAGTTATTGAATATAAATATACAAGTACCTCCAATAGTAAAGTTACCACCCCATTGGACTATAATTAAAGTAAGGACTTGCACTCACTTAAAATATTTATCAAAAAGTTCCATGTATACCCCAGAATACCATAAAAAAAACCCATTGAACATATAAGACAAAAAAGTTCACATTATGCAATATATACTGACGGGTCTAAATCGCAACATGGAGTAGGATATGCAGCTATATCACAGAACAAAACATATCAATTTTCTTTACCCAGTCATGCCTCGGTCTTTACAGGAGAGTTGTGTGCAATCACAGTAGCTATCTAAATTATAAAGCAAACAGCATTCTATAATTTTGTGATTTTTAGCGACTCAAGAAGCGCTATAGAAGCTCTTCAGAGTTACAATCCAAAAAATAATATTGTACAACAAATTCAATTTGAACTCCACAAATTGTATAAAAATGGAAAAAAATATTAAAATATGTGATCCCTGCTCATGTGGTGATAAGAGGAAATGAAGAGGCTGGTAAAGCAGTTAAAGAAGCAGTCCACATGATAAAAGCAAAAGTAAACATCCTACTAGCAATTATATGAGATATAAAAACAATAATTGTAGATAAATGGCAAAACGTATGGAATGAAGAGCCTGAAAATAATAAATTAAAACATAAGACAGGAAGTTATTAAATGGAGTTCAGCATATCAAAGAGAGAGACATGCTCAAGTAATCCTGACATGCCTCTGTATAAGCCACACTTGTCTGACACACGGGCACTTTATGAGCAACCCACGCGACCCTGCTCCCGAGTGTTCAGAGTGCAAGGTGTTGGTAACAGTCAGACATGTCTTGTGCGAGTGTCCAAAGTATGACCAGCAGAGACTGTCAACTTTTGGAAATAAGACAATAAATGAAATTTTGTCAGAATCTTTTACATTTTCAGTAGTTCCGATTTTTACTTTTCTGAGGAACTGCGATTTAATTGATAAAATATAAAACATTAAAAAGTTTAGTGAATTTTAAAACAAAATTTCAAAAAGTTCAAACTAATTCTGAATTTTGATATACCTTCTTAGTATGTATGTATGTAAGGGGAACATGAGTAGATCTATTTATTGTGTGTGTGTTCAAATATGAAAGCATTTGCCTTGGTGCATTTTTTTTATTTATCCTGAATGACCAATTTGGAAATCAGCTCAGTGTTGTGGTTAAACTACTTTTATAATAATAATACTTCACTGGCTTTTAAGTAGAATCTCTCTCTCTCTCTCTCTCTCTCTCTCTCTCTCTCTCTCTCTCTCTCTCTCTCTCTCTCTCTCTCTCTCTCTCTCTCTCTCTCTCTCTACAGTCTACCTATTGGAAATGTATATCAGTATTTTCTTCACATTATCTTTGGGATGTTGAAACACTTTACTATAAATGCAGTACATCAGGTCCATTCTTTGCTGCTGAAATGGTACTGGGTAATGAAGGATAGGAGTAGGCCTCCTATTCTACTATCTCCTCACCTTGATTAAGGTTGTCGAGTTTGTCTTGGTAAGCATGGAGCTACTGTGTACCGGAGTACCCTCCAATCACCGTCCTTTTATAGAAGGGTTTTTTGGTGAAAGTTGTTTTGGTAAATGTTTTGAATTGTGATGTAGGTGTTAATTCTGGTCTATTTTGTACTGCGCCCAAAATTTCAAAATTTTTAGCTGTCGTAGTGTTGGAAACCTATAGCTATGTAATTACTTTGTAAGTATATACAAATAATTTTATTACAAAAATGACACCACTTAAAGTACATAAATGATTATGATAATTCTTTCTTTACATTTATTTTATATTTGATGTTTATTATTGCAGGTATTGGCCGAGAGTACTACAAAGTTTTTCTCAGATGGATCGTCAAACACTTTCCATGTTTATTTCACTCATCCAGTGCAAGTAGAAAGAGATGTTTATTATACTGCCTCTGCCATTTTGGATGGAGCAGAACTTTCTTATTTTGGCCAGGAAGGAATGAGTGAGGTTACAGTGGGTGCTGTTACTTTCATGTTCCATTGTTCGTCAGAAAGTACAAATGGCACAGGTGTTCAAGGAGGTCAAATTCCTGAACTCATTTTCTATGGTCCCACTCTTGAAGTCTCTGAAAAGTAAACTTAAATTCTTTGTCTTCTTCCTGTAGGAGATTTTATACAGTTGTAGCATAAAGCAATGGTTATACCATTGAATGTAATATAGACTATTTAAGACACCAGTATATGGTGATATTTTCTTCCTCTATTAAATTGCACATAACCTTTATTATGCAGACAACTCAGGATTGTCCTCTTTTGATTTTTGCCACCATTTTTAAAAGTACTTCAGAGCACAAAGAAGGACCTTGATTTTTACAATTGTTTTAATGACCAAAATGACAAAGACATTGGAGTCCAAAATAAAGTGTTATGTTGGCAACAAATTTTGTCAAATTCACCTTTCCAAAGGTGAGCTGATTTGATATGCCAAAGTGATTTTATAATTGCCTGTTTTTCCATTACATATTACAGTTTCTGTTAGTGAAGTTGTTTTTGTTTTATATATAAACTGGAAGCTTTTTCTTACTACATAAGAAAATTATTATGGTATTTGTAAGGCTATTGAATTAAGTAGTAATGATTGTAACATTTTATTTGAAATGTGACCAAATATTGTTAAAATAATTTTCCAGTTTTGTATAAATGCAGATAGGACAGAACTTGAGACACCATTTGTAAGGAAAATGATCACTATTGTTTTGGAAAAATTACATTGGTAGAAATTTCAAGTTCTTTCGTAGATAAATTCATAACATTGTATATAAATAGCTTTAGAGTTGGGGTAAGAAAGTTTAGTACAAATGGGGAAAATTCAAAAGTGCTAAACAGCTGCTGTCTGTCTGCCATAGGATGTGTAGTAGGAAAAATTTTTGTTAATATACATTTCCATGACCTTTGGTATTGAATACAAGAAGTTGCTCTTGGTGAACACATTTGTTTATCAAGGCATTTCATAGATGGAATTCCTGGTGTGCTGACCTTTGTATTGGCACACATTTATATATGTTATCACTTTGTTAATTAGACTTAATGTACTTTTGTTTTTCATTTACCCAAGAATATGAAAATTAGGCTGGTTGTTTAACATATTTGAAGTTGAATAAACAAAAGTAAAGCCTATTATTTATGAACCTAGTAATTATAAATAGCCTTATTCCATGCAGACGGCTCTCCAGTTTACGAAACACATTAACAAAACTGTAACATAATAATAATAATAATAATAATTATTATTATTATTATTATTATTATTTATTTATTTATTTTTTTTTTTTAATACAAAATTTCAATTTCATTACCACTTTCAACATTGTTTTTTAGTATCCCTTGGTTCTTCCTTTTTGCTTACTCCTGCTAGTACAGTAGTACCTCAAGATACGAAATTAATCCGTTCCGAGGCGCCCTTCGTATCATAAGTTTTCGTATCTTGGACCACATTTTACATGTAAAATGGCTAATCCATTCCAAGCCCTCCAAAAACACCCCAGTAAATTATATTTCCAGGCCTAAAACACATGTTCTAGGGTTACGACACCAATCCGACTGAAGAAATATGACTCCAAAAAGGCAAAATACTGTACATACTTGAGTAATATTCAACTGCATGTAATGTTCAACCCCATTTTTACTGCATATATTAGGACTTTAGTATATGTCCCTTAGCAATAAGCCTAGCCTATGTTAGCGGTTGCTACTGTAGCCTAGTCTATGATTCTGACATCTAAACCTAAGAAGCTAAAAGCTTAGAATATGCCAGTAAAATGTATAAATAATCAGTATGTACTCATTTCAAATAATTATTAATTAATCATTAACTATAATACAAAAAAAAAAAAAAAACTTCCAATCGATTGTTTACATTCAGCTCTTACCGTCTTAACAGTACCGAACGAACGCCAAGCAATCACTTTTCCTAGGACACAGTAAGCCATAAATTTTCATTAGTATCTCTCTTCAACTAATGAAACTACCAAACAGTATAATAACCATTCATTTCTATTTTTTATTCTATCTTTACCTAATGGAGATACAGAGTTACTGACAGCTATAATGAAACATATACGTAATGTCATATTAAAACAGAAGAAGAATTCTAAAAAATACGTATTTTTTGGCAGCCTGATTTATTTTATATTTTATTAAATGTATTGCATGTACTCACTTCAAATAATTATTAAGTAACCATTAACTATAATAAACAAACAAACAAAAAAGCTTCCAAACTTCTGTTTACATCCAGCATTTACGAGTATCGAACGATCGCCAAGCAATCACTTTACACAGTAAGCCATAAATTTTCATTATCTCTCTTCAACTACTGAAACTACCAAACAGTATAATAACCATTAATTTCTATTCTTTATTCTATCTTTACCTAATATTTTTTTTTTTATTAAATGTGTTGCATGAATAAGTTTTTCAATTTACAGCATCCTTTTACCAATAGAATACTTAAAGCACAAGGGGTAGATGCTGACCAATAGGAGAGCAGGATCTTATGGGGTGACTAGCATCAGGAACCAATGGGAGAGCGGGAGGATGGTGGCAAGTTTACTAAGCTGGCAGCGCGAGAGTTTTAAAATTGTTCTTGGTGGTCCGGGCGAATCTCGGGACTTTACAGCAACAACCTTTTGTATCTTGAAAATTTTTCGTATTTAGAGCTGTAAAATTTTTCGTATTTGCTTTCGTATCTCGAGCTTTTCGTAAGTTGAGCCTTTCGTATGTCGAGGTACCACTGTACTAAGTTCCTGAAACGACTCAGGCAAACGTCATCGAACTGCCAAAGCATACGACCTGTGTAAGCCTTTTTGGGGTGTGTTTTTTTTCAACAAATTATTGCACTTTATGAAAAGCAGCTAGAATATCCTTAATTTCTGCCATTGTCATAGGGTCCTCCCCCTCCTCCTCACCCGCTGCTAGAGAACTCCTCTTGAATGACGTTATGTTGCATGGCCTCCAACTCCTTCAGGTCATCCATCGTAAGCTCCTCTTGGTGCTCCTCGAGAAGGTCGTTGATGTCGTCCTCGTCGACGACCAGCCCCATGGACTTGCCAAGTGCAACGATCTCGTCAATATCTGGTTGCAAAACAGTTTCAGGATCGTCAACTGTTTCTGAATCTGCAGCACCAGCTTCGCCCACGTCGAATCCCTCAAAGTCTCGGGCGGATATGGCATCAGGCCAGAGTTTCCTCCACGAGGAATTCAAGGTTCGCCTTGAAACCTCCTGCCAAGCCTGGTCGATGAGTCGGATGCATATCACATTTCGAAATGCTCCTTCCAAAATTGATGCAAGGTGAGGTTTGTGGTATCTGTGATGTCGAAACATCTCTTGAAAAGATGTTTGTATACAGCTTCTTAAAGTTCAATATCAATTGCTGGTCCATGTGCTGGAGGAGAGGGTTGGTGTTAGGCGGAAGAACCTTGATGAAGGAATACTCCGCTAGGATATCTTCCTTGAGGCCAGGAGGGTGAGCAGGGGCATTGTCCAATACCAGCAGACATTTCAGAGGGAGGCACTTCTCTTCCAAGAATTTCTTCACTGTCGGGCCGAAACACAGATTTACCCACTCCGTGAACAAAAGCCTCGCGAGCGCCTCAGTGGCATGGTTGGTTTGGTGTTTGCTTCATACCTCGGTGGTCGCGGGTTCGATTCCCGGCCATTCCATTGAGGAGTGAGAGATGTGAATTTCTGGTGATAGAAGTTCACTCTCGACGTGGTTCGGAAGTCACGTAAAGCCGTTGGTCCCGTTGCTGAATAACCACTGGTTCCATGCAACGTAAAAACACCATACAAACAAAAGCCTCGTTACCCAGGGTTTCGCATTAGCCCTCCACATCACTGGAAACTTCTCCTTAAGCACTGTGGGCCTTGAAGGCTTGAGGAGTCTCGGAATGATAGACCAGTAGGGGCTTCACCTTGCAATCCCCACTGGCGTTGGAACAAAGTGCGAGCGTAAGCCTGTCTTTCATAGGCTTATGCCCGGGTAGCTTCTTCTCTTCCTCCGTGATGTACGTCCGACGAGGCATTTTTTTCCAAAAAAGGCCAGTCTCATCACAGTTGAAGACTTGCTGAGAACTGTAGCCTTCCTTGGTCATCATCTCGTCGAACGTCTCTTTAAAGGCTTCGGCCGCTTTCGTGTGCGAGCTGGCAGCTTCCCCATACCGCACCACTGGATGGATGCCAGTCCGTTTCCGGAATTTCTCGAACCACCCATGCGAAGCCTTGAACTCTGGAGTTGGCGTTGATGTCCCTTCTCCTCCGTCGTCTTCGGCCTGGGCAATCAAATCACCAAAAATAGCGCTGGCCTTGTGGGAGATTGCCGTCTCTGTTATCGTATCGCCAGCGAATTCTTTGTCTTTTATCCTGACAAGAAGAAGCCTTTCCATCTCGTCGTGCACAAGGGTCCTCTTACTGGACAAAATAGTGACGCCTTTGGAAGGTGTAGCTGCTTTGATGGCATCCTTCTGCTTAAGGATGGTGCCTATTGTCGACGGATTTCTGTCGTATTCCTTGGCGATCACACTCAATCGAATACCAGCTTCATACTTCTTGATAATCTCCATCTTCGTTTCCAAAGAGACCATCCTCTTCTTTCCGTGAATTTCAAGTTTCTTGGGACCCATGACTATGTATATACTGTATGTAATTATGTTATGTAGTATGTATAAGTATGGAGTAAAGTTCTCACACAACACGATAAAGTATACTACAACGAAATCACTAATGAATTTATGTTAGTAAACAAAATTGTTAGAACGAACGAATACCTCGTGGGTACGATAACAATGATGGTACTGAGTGGCCGAGGCACGCCACTACGTAGTATGTAGTAGATGCATGATGGGAGGGATGCTGACCAATAGGAGGGAAGGATCTCATGGCAGTGACTAGCATCAGGAACCAGTGGGAAAGCAGGAGGATGGTGGCGAGTCTACTCGGTTGAAGGCGTGCAAGTTTCAAAATTGTTATCGGTGGTCCGGGCGAATCTCGGACTTTACAGCAACAACCTTTCATATCTTGAGCAATTTTCGTATGTAGAGCCGTAAAATTTTTCATATAAGCTTTCGTATCTCGAGTTTTTCGTAAGTTGAGCCTTTCGTATCTCAAGGTACCACTGTAGTGCTAACACGGGTTGTGTACAGAATAGTGAAAGATGTAGTGAACTTCCTTTTTCAGCTAACACATGGGTTGTGTACAGAATAGTGAAAGATGTAGTGAACTTCCTTTTTCAGCTACAATTGTTTTTACACTAATGGATCCTCTTAAAGAACATAGTACTATATAGATTTATAGTTTTTAACTAAATGTTATTCAGATTTATAATAAAAACTGAAAAGTATATGTATGATAGCATTAAAGTTGTATGATTAGTTTTTGTTGTAAATTTTACCAGAACAACAGAATTTTGGCATGGTTGGATGGTTTGTGGAAGAGCTCAAAATCAAGGCCAGAGAAGCCTGCTCTTTCATCTTTTTTGGCTTTTGAAGTATTCTGCCATGTTTAGAGCAGGCACTTGGTATTGTCAGAACAATATCTAAATTCTGTTTATGATATGTTACATGGAAATCTTTCAGTGTTCACTCAGTGGGGCTGATTGTTGCACTTGACCATATTTTTATCATTTGGGAGGGATGTGGGTCATTTATCCTCATTATCCTTCTGGATTATCTACCTTCATGCCTTAAGTGATTGGTGAGTGTATTGTCCTGGATTGCCATACATCCATTTACAATCAGTTGCTTTATAAAAGTACCCAGTATAACACGTGACAAAGTTTTCCTTACAGTGATGACCACAAACCAGATCCTCTTTATCATTGTCCTCCCTCATAATTGGGATTGAGGCTAATTATTGATAACAAGATTGTTAAAGAAGAAGACTTAAGCCTTTGAGATGTTGGATGAAACATGACCAGGTTTATTGCATTCTTGGAAGTCCATAAGAACCATAGCTGTTCAGGCAACAAACCATGTCAGCCGCAAGAAACGGGTTTGTCTCTATCCTCTCTCCCCTTGCTGGAGACAGGAGTTTAAGCTACCAAGAAGTAGATTTGCACGTTGCATGGAACATGAAAAGTGCTGTAACATTATGGCTGCAATGCTCACCTGCATCAAGCCAGTTCCAGCATATGATGTGTCTTATTCTTTAAGCTGCCCAAAGGAATGAAGAAAGGAGAAAAAGGAAAGACAAGAGACCAGCCAACTACCTCATTCCCTACTCCAGACAGTCATCTTAGGCAAGATACAAAGTGTGCTGCCAGGGGCACGGGATGAGTCACACTTGTTGAACAGCCACCACTGGACCAAAGGAAAACGTGTCCAAGGATCTGCAGGCAACGCTCTTCATGCAGAAGAAAGTGTAAGTGGTTTGAGGTAGTCATGAGCCAGCATTCAAATCTTATGAACAGATAAATACTCTAAAATGCCAGGGAGGAATGTATTCCTCTGGTGTCAAGCTCTTCTGCATGCACCCAAAGGGTGTTCTAGGACACGTTTTTCTGGATCTGGCCTGTGTTAACATGAAGTATACGATTCCTAACCTCTAGGAGACGAAACGTTCAGATGACACAATGCTTGATGTGACACTAAAGGTTTCCAACCCTTCCAAGGAACACAAGGTCAGAAGGAAAACTGCTTACAAAGTCAGTTAAAAGGGAGATGATTGATGCAAGTAGGAGGTCTGAGTTTCCTAGGTGAACAAGACCATGCCAAGCTCTTGAACCACACAAGTAAGCCCTGTAGCACCTTGCCAGTATCAACAGAAGGAACTTCTCTGTTATGCAAACCATTCAGAAGATCTTGTCTACTGAACAGGAACTCTTGAGTGGAGAAACCCATTTGATGACACCAATCACAGCAGCAGAAGGCTCATCTTGTATATGGCTGACAAAGATCCCCTAAAATAATAGCCTTATATCTGAGTTGCTGTTTCACTGGAATGATATCCTGAAAGGGATACTGGATCGACTCCAGACATGAAGAGATAAAGATCCTAGTAATTGGTGGCATCTCTCCTCAAGAAGATTGTGCTAAGGAGGAGTCTCTCTCGGCCACTCTGCTTGAGGTTAACTTAAGACTTTGGAGCTTGACAAAGCTAGTTGCTCTTAATTCACCTATTTGAATTATTCCTGTATTTGTGAGCCTCATCCGAAGGTTGGGGTGGTCTTTCAAAGAGCTCTTGGCCTCCGGGGGCATGGAGTGTACAGTACAACCAAGTCCACATCAGTGTTTTGAAGTTGAGTGCAACTTCCTGGGATTTTAGAAGATTTGTGGAAGGTAGGTATGGGGACTCTATCGTTCAACCTCCCAGATACATCCCAGAAGGCAGAAGGGAGTCTTCTGCTCCAATGAACAATTCTGGGACCATGAATAGACGACCTCTAGCTTTCTGTCGAAGAGAAGAGGTCTTACATGGATCTTTTCCAAGTAGGCAAAAGAGATAATAGGATAACCCAAGGGAATGTCCTGTGACAAAATGCTTAGCACAGATACGTTCTAAATATCCTACTGCCAACTTGTTCATAGTCAAAGTAATTTCACTGCAGACTTGGGAGAAGTCCTTGAGCTGCCATGCAAACGTGCATCTCCAACAGAGGAAATGTCCTATGGGGTGATCCCTTATGATGACATACGATCAGTATGCTACTCATCGGAGGAGACATCCTATGATGATAAGACATGGCCCCCTTTGACCAAGGAATAAACTTGGCAATGTTCATGAGCAACGTACCACAGAGCTAAGATGGATCTTAACTACTACAGAGACAAAAACACTAGGATATTGAGATACATTACTCATCAGGTTAGTACTTGGATATAAAAGGTATAGGTTCAGTTAGGAATCAACCCCAACCTAACCCAATGCCAAATTCTTGAAGTATGGGAAAATCTTGCAGAATAAATGAAACTGAAGAACATACTCTGGGTCCTATTCATTAGATCAAAGGTTTCTCAGCTATGAAAAATTCAAATTAAAAATTTGTCCTTTTTCATACTATTTTATTAATCATAATTTCAATGTTCTTTCCACATTCCATAATTGGGGTTGGCCTTGTGCGAAGATGGAGCTTGCGCTGGACATATGCCGTGAAGTCATTGTGTTTCTGGTTCTTTCAGGTTCATCAGGCTGGAGAGGCATTCACATACAATTAATTGATTAGCTTTGTTGTAAAAGCATATGTTTACAAGTGATAAAAGTGTTACAAGATGGTAAATTACCAGTTTGCTGATTTATCCATGCTAAGGAAAGCCAAGACCATAGGGCTCTTACTACCTGCCTTTTCTGTAGTTACTTATTTACGCCTTCAGTGCACTTCCAAGAGTCCAATTTAATAAGTTTTCCTGTGAGTTGTACACTGAGGTGTAGAGTTTTTTTTCTGATAACAGCAGTACCTGTAACTTGCAATTTTTTATGAATTTATAAAGTTTATTAATCACATTATGTATCTTAGTCAAATTAGAATAACATTTTATGTATTGGAACCAGCATACCATTATTCTAATGAGTTGGTCCTGTAGGGAGAGGATGGTGGTTTTACAGTATTCAGGTTGTACGGTCTGATTACACAGTGCTGTCGTTGCCCTAATATGATAAACTGAATAAGTACTTCAACCCTAACCTGTCACTAAATGACATCATAAACTCTACCAACAACAGTGAGTTGCTGTTGATGGGATCTTTAGTGAACTAAGACCTGTCTGGGGTTCCAAAGGGTAATGTTCTTGGTGGTCCACTATTAATTTTGGTGTATACAAGTGCTATGAATATTCTCCTGAAAAACAAGAATGTTCAATATGCTACTGATGCTACACTCATGGGTGTAGTAAAGTCTCCAGTAAAACTAAAGGCCTGTCCACACGACCGTGCCTGATCAGTGGACCTCCCATCTAACGGCCACATTTGACGGGCAGACCGTCAAATTGCCCTGATGGGGCTTGTAGCAAAATCACCATGGTGGTGCCCGATGGCTTGAGCTTCGACCCTGGCAGACGTACGTTAACCATGTACATTTCTTTTACCGAGCCATTCTTTGCACCATATTCTCTTCTTTTTCTTCTTTTTCATCACACAAAGCAATTATCATGCCACACAATATCGTCGTCTTTGCGGTAGGCACCCTTCTGAGCACTGAACACACTACTGGCATCGCCGGGCACGCCCACCTCTCCATCGCTTCACCCGTGTGGACAATATTCACGGGTAAGGCCGTCAACCCTGGAGCACGCTGATCAGGCCCGCTCGTGTGAACAGGCCTTAAAGCACTAGTAATTAGCAGATCTCAAAGATTTTAAACCCCTTCCCCTTTAGGTGGATGTATATATTTATTACAGTGATATTGCAGCCTTTTTTAGGTCATTTGTCCTTGCTTTACTAGAATACTGTTCTACGTTATGGATATCTGCTCCTGCCAGAAATTTATCTCTTAGATGAAGTGGTTAGTGGTGGTAGGCTGGTTTCTTAACATTAGCAGTTAGGACTTGGACCATCGATGGATGGTCCCTAGTTTGTCAGTTTTTCAAAAAGTTTTACTTTAATAGTGATCTTTCACATTCACAGTTTATCCCTGATCCCCTTTTCCTACCAAGAGCAAACAGATTCACTGAACAGCACTACCAGAGGTCCCTTGTTCTTCATACTGTTGGACTGTGGAGCATCCTCTTGCAATTGGAACTTTAAAAGTTCAAGTGGAGATGCAATACACAATCCCCCCTAATGCTATTCTCCTTGCATTTTAAGACAGTTTTATGTATTTACTAATTAATTTTCTCTCTATAGTGAAACAGGTCTGTGTTCACTTGATCAAAGAAGGGTTGAATCTAGTTTAAACTTCTATTTACAGACATTAAGATACCCATCAAAATTGAGTAGAATTATTATTAACACCATCATTCCAAAAAGAATAGGACCAATTCATTTTATCCATTTGTTATACGACTGAAAACGTGCATAGAGAAATATAAAATTTCTGAACCATTCAGCAAATTCAACACCTTTTTGGAAATGGAATAAGCCTCATGTATGTCATAAGCTATTAGATTTAGAGAACAAAAAATTCCTAGTTATGCTGTCAAACAAATTTTTTTGGATCCAAGAAATTCATGCAAATACTATCTCTGTTTATACAGATGGCTTAAAAACTGATGCTGCTGTGTAGTTCGCAGTTATAACAGACGAAAAATATTATCAAGGAAGAATACCTATATATAGCTCCATATCCACAGAATTTGCAGGAATTTCATTAGCTCTGTATCAAATTCCTAAAAGTCCCAACAAACATTGCACTATAGTGATTCAAGAAGAGCTATTCAAGCAATAGATTCTTTTAATCATCACCCTGCTATTAGAGCAATGTAAGAAAATATTTATTTTTTAAGCATTCAAAATACCAAGATATCTTTGTGCTGGACACCAGGGACAAGTTGGAAATGAAGGCAATGACGAAACATATAAGGATTAAAAATGGTTTTAGATAAAATCTGGGCAGACTAATGTTTGTCACTTGAAAATAACAAACTTAACGGATAAAGACTACAATAATGCCTAACAGAAACCATGAGGTCACTTTGTGCAGGCTGCGTAATGGGCACACAAGGTTACCCCATGGCTTTATGTCCAATCAACATCCTCCAGAATGTGATACCTATCAAACCAGAATAACTGTGAATATTTTTTTTCACATTTTAACTGAATGCTCTAAATATTCACATATTAGGCATAACTACTTTGGATCATTTAGAATGAACGACGTTTTAGATGACAACTCAAATGTTTGTAAGATATTTAGATTATTAACAGATACCGATCTATTAAAATTAAATAGATATTTTTATTCGAGCACATTGTTTTATAAGTGTACAGTAATGTTTTATCTATTTTATTTTTTAACTATTTTATAAATATATCCTATTTAATATAGTATATTCAACAGATTTTATCTCCATTAAGCAGCTGATTGGACTTGGTTGGAAATGGCTGCTTAAACAATAATAATAATAAAATAACTTTGTATCATATAGGGGCATAGTGCCATCAGTGCACCTCACATGGTGTACTGTAGGCATTACAAGGATCTTTTCAGCGTCCTGTCGCCATCTTGTTGCAACCCCTATCATCCCTTTCACTGTAGTACCTCCATTCATATTCTCTATCGTCAGTATTACGATCCAGCTTCTAGCAATTGTTTCATAATGCAAATGCGAGGTTTTTGTCCTGTCCTGTTACACCTTTTAAACCTTTCCACTCTGTTTCCCTTTCAGTGCTGAAAATCCTCATAGTTCCCAGTGATAGGCCTTTGGCCTAAATTCTATATCCCATTCCATTCCATTGTCTTTTCTGTATCTTCCTTTACCTTCTCTTATTAATTAACATCATATTCTTTGGAAGCTTGAATTTAAAGTCGGTGGCCCCTGTGAGCCTGTTCCATATGAACTGGGTTCCCTTTGAATAATATATGATAGGAAAAGATTTAGGACAGTGAATCATTTGAATTAGTCAAATGAACTGATACAGTTGGCAAGGCACTCATTTAATTCAGGCATTTCTTTAAGTGGTCTGAAAATCACTAAAACCTATATGGGTTATGATACAAATTTCTGAAAACCGTTGTAATTGCTTGTATTAGAAATGGGGAGGCAGTCAATCAAAGAATTTGTTGTGTTAGCATTTGATATAATTTCGATGTCAACTTTAATATCTTGGACATTTTTGGAAATAGCTTTCTTTAGGTTATCAAGGGGATCAGCATTTATTCTGGTTTTGGTTATTTGTTAGTATCCGAGTAAAGACGTCTAACCCAGGATAACTTTGAGGACGTTCCAGAGATCCACCCTAACTAGTACTACTACTAGTTTTAGCATAAAAACGCTCAATGAAAGTACAGAAGTTCTTTGCAGAACGGATAAGGAAAAATTCTGATATATCAATCTGGATGGAATTGTTAAAAATAAAGGAGTGCAGCACGACCTTAGAGGCTAAAATCGCCTATAACAAAATCAGTTTAATACATATGAGACTTTCAAAGAGTTAAGAATAAAGTTAACTAGAAGCGTTAGTTGATAAAATTGGCAACAGATAGAAACTAAAGCAAAATGTGTAAGGGAGATAGTAAAAAAAAAATAAGGTGGGAGCACCCGTCATTTTGAATATAAAAATTAGTAACGAGGTCATTTCCAGTAAAAAAAATTAATAAAAACTAACTAAAATTTCCAGATAGGAGAGGTACAAAGACAGGAGATTTGAAGAATAGAAGAATAACTCCCTATTCAAAGAGAATTAGTAATAATAAGTGTTAAATGTGTTACGGCATGGGAAAAGTCACCAGAATTCAAATCGAGAAACGAGAGAAGTACATTAAAGTAACTGTTGGGGATGGCATTAGAATAAAAATCTTATAATTGAAATAAACGTTTGATAACAGTGTAATATATGAGAAGTGATTAATTAATGTTAGGGAATGCTATGATAAAAAGAGACTTTACCGACTCAAGCGGGTGAGCGTGCGCGGAACTGTGATTGCAGTGCTCGGCGAGGGAGGAACAAGGAGTCTCAGTCCCTAACAGAAGTAGGTTTAACTCATATAAGCTCTCTTTTCAGCTTCTATATAATTATTATTATATGAATCTCTTGAATGACTTCTTAAATCTGTTGGAAGATTAAAAAAGTACCCCGATCTAAAACAACCTAATCGTTGGCTACTGTAATGACATTAGTAATCTCAATCCACAATGAATACTGTAAGGCTAATAATTAGTGTAGCGTAGGGTACAATTACCCCCATTTTATAAGTTTTAGCAGATTGGGGTTTTTGTTGTCCCAACCCCCCGGTTTAAGTAGACCAGGCGACAGTGCCCTTTAGCCTAGGTTATAGGCTACCTACGGTAGTACTACCTAGGCTAGCTACCTATTTTGATTCCAATACAAAGACTTTAATTGGCCTCATTTGTGTCCGACTACCTACAGGCTACATATATCATTACTATTTCAGTCTTCCCATCTTCTCCTCCCTACATTCAACTGCTCTGGGTGACCCTAGTGGGAACCAGGGGTTTCTTTGTGAAGGGGGTTCGAAAGGAGTAAGAGTGGAGTGGACTACCTACCTAGATACTACCTAGTACGTAGTCGGTTAACTAGTCTAGGCAGGTTAGTCCCAAGTAAAAAGAGAAAAAAATCCATTGTTGCCTAAAGGCAGGAAGTAGAGTGAGTACCCTTACCCTGATGGGGAGGGAAGTGGTGCCTGAGGTTAAAGTTTAAGATAGGTTAGGTTAGGTTGTAAAATGCTCACCACCTAGGTAAGGGATACCCTAGGCAAGGCCATTTGATCACTCGGTAAAACAACACTACTACCTTGACCTTGATCTTTCCAGTGTGTGACTGTAGCAATTAATCCTTTTGCTCGTAATTTTTGTTGTTCTTACATTCATTGAACCAAGAGAGGTGTGATTGCAGTCTTCAGTTTTACCAAGGGACAGCCTAGGCCAGGCTGCATGACCCCCTCAGTCTACTTCGGCTCCTAAACATGAAATACAGAAACTAGCCCAGTTTCTGTGTAACCAAGTCAAACTGTGGTGAATAACTGAAGTACTATAGGATTTTTTATTGTGTGAGGTGAAGTACTACTACATGCCTTTTTTTAGATATACTATCATAGAAGTGTACCCTTCTTTGTTTATCATCTCCAGGATGCGGGTCGTCGGATTGATATCAGGTGGGAAAGATAGCTGTTATAATCTGTTGCAGTGTGTTGCTGCTGGACACGAAGTTGTTGCCTTGGCAAATCTATCTCCATGTCATACAGGTTAGTTTTTTTTATGTTGAAAGTGACTTTTCACAAATGTAAAATTATTGCTAAATACTCTGTAATGCAGACTCTAATTTTCATACTCTTTATGTAGTACTATATAAGTCACAGCTCAAAGCTCACAAAATTAATAGTACTCTATGAGTATTGAATGTGTTTCAAGGTAGGAGGGTGATTGGTATGACTATGTGTTAGTGAAGGTATATCATCAATGAATCATGAATATCTTGATGACCCCAGTATTCCTTGAAAATTTGTAGACAGATGACCAATTTGGAGGATTGTAGATGTCAGCTATCATGTTTCAAGTTGTAACCAGTTTACGGTGTACAGTATTTCATTTAGCTCCTAAGTTGTGTGAAGTGCAATACTGTAGGCTAATATGTAAAGCATTGGTATTTGTGTGTGGAACTCAAAAATTGTTTTTAAAGTGTTTGTTAGTGTAGGTTCGGTTATATGTATTTGTACTATACTTAATATGGTCAAATACATAATTTTTATAAGCTTTACTCTGCAGAGTTCTGCAAGTCTTTGGATACAAAAATTGCCTAATAGAGACAATTTACACTACTATATCATATATGACAAAATGGAAACATTAGCTACAAGTTTGTGCGAGAATAACTTTTTTTTCTTCTTTTTAGAAAAAATTTATTTGTTGCCAGACAAACCCACAAAAGTTCTTTATAATAGCCTCATCTGTGGTAATGCAGTCTCCAGACACATCGAGAAGAAGAGGTCCACTTTTCAATTAATAGCGTATGCATCTGGCTCCTTATTGTGCCAGCTGGTAGAACTTGTCATCATTTAGGCATCTGGTGTTTATGTGTGTGTGATACCCCAAGAGTACTGTACCAGCTCTGCCTAATCACCTAAGTTATCTGGAAGACATTGCCATATCAGAATTATGAGGCATTATTATGAGAGATCAATTTCTTTTGGGAAGGGGGATCATGTTTATTTTAACTACCAGTGCAGTTAAATGAGATTTGTTTCTACAAAAAATACCTTTGGTCTTTACATAGGATTTAGCTTGTGAATGCGAGCTGGAACTTTCAGACAAGGTCATTAATTACTGACAGTAGGGGGGAAGCCCCGCCCACTCACTGATCTGCACTCAACTAACTTTTTTGGCCGCTGTTGTGTGATGATGCTCTGCGCTTCTCTGCCCGACTGCTGTTTGCTTTCTGTTTTATGTATGTTTTAAAAATATTTTTGTGTGATTATTGTTTGTTATAGTATATGTTTGCAAGCCCCTTATCATTTTAGCATTTTTTGGAAAGGGAACTGCAAAATGTAGGAGCTGTTTAGGGAAGGACAGGCCATGTAGTATTCAGTTTCTCTGCTCTATAGAGGTTGACTCTCATTCATTATTGTATGTCACACCTTGACGTGAACGCAATCAAAACAACTAAAGCGACTTCTATAATGCAATCAAAACAACTAACTGCTCCGACAGTGATGACTTACTAGCTTTGGTGTCTGATAGCTGTAGGACTGCTCTTGGGTATTCCTGTATGTCATGTCTGGGTGATGTTCTCCTTTACACGCTGTTGCTGAAGGCCATGCTTGTTAAGATCAAGAACAGGAGAAGGAAGTTGTCATAGTTGTCTTCACTTTCGTCTTTGTGGTCGAGGGCCATCGCCTCCTCCCCTTCTTTTTCCAAAGCTAGCAAGTGGAGAGAGAGGAAGAGATGGTTGCATTGTCTGCGGGAATCTCTACAAGACTTCCTGCGGCAAGCCTGTTTTTTGCAGAGAGCACTGGCTGTCTCTTGCTAGTGTGAGTATCACTGGTCCTGTTTAGGCAACATGGATGCAAAGTGCAAACACAACCTGGGGTTCTCTGGGCCTTTTATGTACCAGTACTGGCCCTGCACTGCCCCCCCCCCGAGTAGCCCATTTACCTTGGACACATTTTTCCTTCGATCTTGGGTTGGATGTCCAACAGGTTGTGTGCTCATCTGGCTCCCCTGAGTGACAAATGCATCTCAACTAAGGTGTTCGATTAGCGAGAGAGAATGTGTGTGAATGATTTTTTTCCTCCTTTTTCTTTTCTCATTTACCTGTCTCTCTTAGAACAGAGAGGCAGGTAGTTAGCTGTCACATGCTGGATGGATGAGTTTTGGAGAAGACTACATGACTGGGACATCCTGGCCTTCATCTTTTTGTAGATAGATTGGATGCATGTCACCCCCTCTCTCTAGACATGGTGGGGAGAGGGATCAATAATAGAACAAAACTGTTGGTTTTATTGGCAAGCTTTTATTATCTGACACTCTCGGGTTCTTTCAAGCCTTACTCAAAGTAATGATGCAACTCATTACATAACCCCAGAAGTCTAGCAGTTGCAATATCCCGTATGTCCAACAAGCTAGGGGTGCAGGATTCCTTTGTCAGTTCTTCCAGACCATGAAGGTATTCACAGATGGGTAGAACCAGCCAGTCTCTTCAGAGATTCACTCAGATGCTACCCTCCAATGAGTAAGTCAGCTTTGTAAAGACCGAGGGTTTGTATTTGAGTAGGAACAGATAGCAGATTTTTAAAGTGACTTGCATTTTTTTGACCATTTTAAAGTGACTTGCGTTTTTTGACCATTTTGGTAGTCAAAGTTGAGCAAAGGTTGATATTTTGGCACTTATTGTTATTTATATGAAAATATTCCAAAACTGATAAAATCTACAACCATGGGTTGTTTTTTAGTTGTATTCTACATGAAATTGCACACATTTCCATATATAAAAACTTTATGTAACGGCTAATTTAAAAATGGTGCAAACATTACGACAATCGGACGAAAAAATGTAAGATTTTTTCGGAAGAGTTACCGCGCGGACGTCAGGAAAAAGTTTTTTTTCATAAATTCACCATAAATCGAAATATTGTGCTAGAGACTTCAAATTTGTTGCAAAAATGAAGGTAAATGATTGAATATTACTAGAATATAAAAACAACCCATGGTTGTAGATTTTATCAGTTTTGGAATATTTTTTTCATATAAATAACAATAAGTGCCAAAATATCAACCTTTTTGCTTCAACTTTGACTACCAAAATGGTCAAAAAACGCAATGTAAGCTAAAACTCTTCTATTCTAGTAATATTCAATCATTTACCTTTATTTTCCTAACTTACAGTACAAACCTGAAGGTCTTTACACTTATGGTCCACCCCTCATTCTGATATCTGGGCCTAAAGACAAGTGGAGTGTAGACCAACGAGTGGGTTGGCTTTCCCTCTACCGTCAGTAGTTAATGACCTGGCTTGAAAGTTAGCAGCCATTCCAGCTTGCATTTACAAGGAAGTCCCATGTAAAGGCCTTCAGGTTTGTATGTTATGAAAAGTACAAATTACAGGCAGTCCTCAGTTATCGGCGGACTCGGTTAACTCTTTAACGCCGATTGGACGTATTAAACGTCAATATAAAATGTCTGTTGGGTGCCGATTGGACGTATGGTACGTCTATATAAAAAAGTTTTTTTAAAAATTCGCAGAAAAATAGTTGTAGGCCTACTAGGCAAAGACTTTTGTATCACGCGCCTTGGGGGATGCTGGGAGCTCACGGATCAAGGCGTTGTTTTGTTACGATCGTTACCCAGTCGAGCAAGCACGAATTTCTTTCTTATCGCACTAAAAAAGCATCAGCGGACACATCTCAACAAAAAACAACTCATGGTTGAGCTTTTTATCAGTTTTGAAATATTTTCATAAAAAAATAACGATAAGTGCCAAAATTTTCAACCTTCAATCAACTTCGACTCTTACCAAAATGTTGAAAAACGCAATTGTAAAGCTAAAACTCTTATATTCTAGTAATATTCAATCATTTACCTTCATTTTGCAACAAATTTGAAGTCTCTAGCACAATATTTCGATTTATGGTGAATTTTATGAAAAAAAAAAACTTTTTCCTGACGTCCGCGCGGTAACTCTCCGAAAAAATCTTACATTTTTTCGTCCGATTGTCGTAATGTTTGCACCATTTTAAATTAGCCGTTACATAAAGTTTTATATATGGAAATGTGTGCAATTTCATGTAGAATACAACTAAAAACAACCCATGGTTGTAGATTTTATCAGTTTTGGAAATATTTCATATAATAACAATAAGTGCCAAAATTATCAACCTTTGCTCAACTTTGACTACCAAAATGGTCAAAAAACGCAATTGTAAAGCCTAAAACTCTTCTATTTCTAGTTAATATTCAATCATTTACCCTTTATTTTTCCTAACTTACAGTACAAACCTGAAGGTCTTTACACTTATGGTCCACCCCTCATTCTGATATCTGGGCCTAAAGACAAGTGGAGTGTAGACCAACGAGTGGGTTGGCTTTCCCTCTACCGTCAGTAGTTAATGACCTGGCTTGAAAGTTAGCAGCCATTCCAGCTTGCATTTACAAGGAAGTCCCATGTAAAGGCCTTCAGGTTTGTATGTTATGAAAAGTACAAATTACAGGCAGTCCTCAGTTATCGGCGGACTCGGTTAACTCTTTAACGCCGATTGGACGTATTAAACGTCAATATAAAATGTCTGTTGGGTGCCGATTGGACGTATGGTACGTCTATATAAAAAAGTTTTTTTAAAAATTCGCAGAAAAATAGTTGTAGGCCTACTAGGCGAAGACTTTTGAATCACGCGCCTTGGGGGATGCTGGGAGCTCACGGATCAAGGCGTTGTTTTGTTTACAATCGTTACCCAGTCGAGCAAGCACGAATTTCTTTCTTATCGCACTAAAAAGCATCAGCGACACATCTCAACAAAAAACAACTCATGGTTGTAGCTTTTATCAGTTTTGAAATATTTTCATATAAATAACGATGTGCCAAAATTTCAACCTTCAATCAACTTCAACTCTACCAAAATGGTCGAAAAACGCAATTGTAAGCTAAAACTCTTATATTCTAGTAATATTCAATCATTTACCTTCATTTTGCAACAAATTTGAAGTCTCTAGCACAATATTTCGATTTATGGTGAATTTATGAAAAAAACTTTTTCCTTACGTCCGCGCGGTAACTCTTCCGAAAAAATCTTAAATTTTTTCGTCCGATTGTCGTAATGTTTGCACCATTTTAAATTAGCCGTTACATAAAGTTTTATATATGGAAATGTGTGCAATTTCATGTAGAATACAACATTAAACAACCCATGGTTGTAGCTTTTATCAGTTTTGAAATATTTTCATATAAATAACAATAAGTGCCAAAATATCAACCTTTGCTCAACTTTGACTACCAAAATGGTCAAAAAACGCAATTGTAAGCTAAAACTCTTCTATTCTAGTAATATTCAATCATTTACCTTTATTTTGCAACAAATTGGAAGTCTCTTAACACAATATTTCGATTCATGGTGAATTTATGAAATAAACTTTTTCCTTACGTCCACGCGGTAACTCTTCCGAAAAAATCATAAATTTTTTTGTCCGATTGTCGTAATGTTTGCACCATTTTAAATTAGCCGTTACATAAAGTTTTATATATGAAAATGTGTGCAATTTCATGCACAATACAACTAAAAACAACCTATGGTTGTAGCTTTTATCAGTTTTGAAATATTTTCATATAGATAACGATAAATAGAAAAAATTCGTCCTTCGGTCAACTTTAACTTGACCGAAATGGTCAAAACTGCAATTGTAAGCTACAACACTTACAGTCTAGTAATATTTAATCAATTACCTTCATTTTGCAACAAACGGGAAGTCTCTAGCACAATATTTCGATTTATGGTGAATTTTTGAAAACCACTTTATTTTACGTCCGCATGGTACGAATTCATGCATCATTTTATGATAATATTTTTTCTGTGTTGCCTTGATCGTTTTACAATGTGTTGTATACCAAAATCATTGCAATTTAGTGTACAATACAACGGAAAAAAATTATCTCGTTAGCTTTAACCGTTTCGCTCACAGCGAGATTTGAATGCAATTATATATGAAATATTGTTTTCGTGCTATCATATCCATTATTTGTATATGATAATGATATTTTTTTTTTCATTTCTGTTGGTTGCATACTAAACTTCAGGCAATGACAAAAAAAAGGAACCAAAAATGAACTCGTAATCTTGAAAACTGAGCGAGCTATGATTTAAAAAAAAAAAAAAATTTTCCCCTTCGGCGCTCACTCCCAGACCCCACTGGCATATGGGAGACGATTTTTATTATACCCCTTCGGCGTTAAAGGGTTAATGGTGGTCCATTTTTATGGTGCCTGTCTAGCGCCGTAAAATCGACGATTTGTGGCGCCATGACAGGCCAAGTTTTGGTTATTGGTGCCATAAGGTGTCTATGGTAGAGTTTTGGCGTCATAACATAACTCAGAGGCGCCATTCACTGAAACTTGTGGCGCCATAAATCACCAAGTTTCGGTTAATGGCGGTTTTCGCCAATCAGCACCCTGCCAAGAACAGAACCCCCGCCGATGACTGGGGACTGCCTGTACTTGAAAAATTTGCTGTTTCCAAGATATGATATCTTGGTTAAGGAAGGGTAGATTTCATGCATACTGATCCATGAAGAGGGTAGGCATCCATTCTTAGGGTCATGGGATTAGGACTGTTGCAACCTCTAAGGTTTTGAAATGAGTGTGAATATGGCTACTCAGGGCTCTTCCCACTTTTATCAAATTTTACTCAAGGATTTGAGTGAATAGATCCTTTGATTGTTACTCCCTTGGTCTGATAGTCATTGCAGGTCATGTTTCCAGAAATGAAGAGAATAGTCATTGCAGGTCATGTTTCCAGAAATGAAGAGAATAGTCATTGCAGGTCATGTTTCCAGAAATGAAGAGAATAGTCATTGCAGGTCATGTTTCCAGAAATAAAGAGAGTGGGTGGTTGTTCACTCACCATCTTATTCATCCTTAGGCATAGACTTCCAAAGGTACCTGCTCTTACTCATCACTATTATAGAAAGCATCACTCTTATTGTTCTTCTATCCATGTTCTTCTAAAATTGGATATGAAAAGAAAATACAACCGACAACCTTACAATTCTAATAAGGCCCAGTTTAAGTCATAACCCCTTGTTAGCCTCAAGTCTTCTGTTGGATATACGGTACATAGTTATTTTCAACTGACAGTCACTGGCTGAGCACCCGTGCATACTTCTGCAACCTCCAAAGACTTGAACTGAAGCCATTCACCCAGGTTGCTGCTGAGGCTATCAGGAAGCAATGTATTTGTCCTGAAATAAATATATTTTTCTTTATCATCAGATTAATTTTTCACATACAAACCGGTTACTTATCCAGATAGCAGTTGATTCAAACGGCAGAGAATGACCAGTTCTACCAATGGGTAAGAGGATGGGATTCTTATATAGACAAGGGTAAAGCAGTAATTGTCATCTTCTGGGACACTTCTGAAGATTGCACTATCGCTGATAAGGGTATATTGTAAAGTAATGTGATTGTTGGTGAAAAATTATTTTATGACAATTGCAATTTTAACTTTACAGACGAACTTGACAGTTATATGTATCAGAGTGTGGGGCACATGGGTGTTGGAATGTATGCCGAGGCTGTTGGTGTACCCCTGTTCCGCCGTAATATAGAGGGATCTTCCCTGAACACCACAACCATAGCATATACCCCAACTGAGGGAGATGAAGTGGAGGATTTATTTTTATTGCTGAAAGAAGTCAAGGTGAGGTTACATGTAATGCTTGCTTGTGAATAAGAATAGAATTAACAAATCTGTGTTAATGAATATATAGCCTTTGTAAGATCTTAAATTTGCATCAGTTCATAAAAAAATTTCTTTATTGGGCATTATCATTCATAGTAGGATGTTGAAGGCTCCAACTGAGCATTGAGAAACTTTTGGTATGGGTTTGGGATCTCCCTAGGTATAGAAATGAAATAAATAGACTTGTGAGACCACATCAAGTTGTCTAAAGAGACTTCAGTGTGTGGTTACCACTGTGCCTTGGAAAAATAGAAGTTGGGAGGTGAATGAAAATTCATATCAGGTTAACCAGGGATGAATTTTCTGGTTGTGTTGGAAAGCATTTCTGTATTTAAACCCTTCTAACTGTTAATGGTGGAGAATCCAAAGCATGGTGGTATTTATGGTTTATAAAGCCCAGAAGGAAATGTAATTTTTAGTCCTTACTGCTGCACCCCTCCACATAAGACATGCATGCATGGCAATTTCCCCAGTACACATTTTCTGTTGAATGGGCAATGGCTTGGAATAATTAAAACACAGCCTCACCCTTCTGGCTTTGATTGGCAGTGGGATCAGTGGTGAGCTGATAAAATAATGCCTAATAAAGTCACCTCTTAATTAACGTGAGGGTTATGTTCCATGAGAGAGCGGGTTAATTAAAAATGTGTTATTTAAATATATTTTCCCTGTAAGAAATGACAGTACTAATAAGGGGTTACGTTCCTGGAATTGGGAATGCACTGCTTTATTACTATAATACTATGTAGGTCAGACAAAGAAAAACAGAACAAAATCTTTTTCTTTATTAATAAATACAGTACACAAAGTCTTAAGCTTTATTGATAAATAAATGCATAAAGTGCACTATGCTGTCTTTGTTTATATCGACGGCCGTCGTCTGCGGCGCTGATGCGTGGGTGATTTGAAAACAACACTCGGATACCAATTCACGTTGAATTTAAATTTTTGCGTTTTTTAAGCATTTTTAAATATTTTCTAGCTCACATTAAATCGAAAACATGTTAAATAAACACATTAATTGAGAGGTGAATGTACATACTGGCATTTCATTCTGGTGGCTTTTTTACATTTTTTTGAATCTTGTTTTTTATGATTACTGTACCATCAGATGCATAAGATATGTACAGTTGGACACAGGTTTACCTGTTACACCTTCCTGAGAGACATTGAAAAATAATATGATAACAGTTTACTGAGGGGGATGGGGGAAGGACTCTTTCTCTGTTAGCAAGAGTTCCACCAATAAGCTCTGGAGTTCTTTTAGGGGGAGGAGTCATTAGGTATGAGTGGAGAAAGACACACACACATGGAGTGAAAAAAAGAAATCTGAGCAGGTTATATTGCTGTAACTAAGATTACTGTCTCACTTTTAATATAAGTTTGTTTATTAAGTTTCCATTTAACCACCGTGTCTATTATTACATATCACTCCTATTCATTACACAATACTTAAAATTTACCAAAATTTTAAAGTTGATATTGGCAAAAATCACGAACATCATAACAGGATATTTTAACCTTATCACGTAAGCCAAGTTTACAGTTGGTTGCAGTGTATTTCCTACAATTACTATTATAGGAAGCCATAAAGAGCAGCACAGCAGCATGCTCTCTCTCTCTCTCTCTCTCTCTCTCTCTCTCTCTCTCTCTCTCTCTCTCTCTCTCTCTCTCTCTCTCTCTCATTAGCTAACTTAAAGTGACATGATGTCATCAAGAAATACCACTGCTCTAAATATGCAGATCTGATATGTCATTAAGACCCTCTAATCTTGACTAAACTAATTACATATACTATATATATATATATATATATATATATATATATATATATATATATATATATATATATATATATATATATATATATATATATATTCACACACACACACAGTGGACCCCCTGTATTCGTATTCTCCAGATTCGCGGACTCACTGATTCGCTGATTTCTCTCTGGGCCATGTCTACCCATTATTTGCGGGGGATTCGCCTGTTCGCGGGATTTTTCTGGCAAAAATAATTGCTAATTAGTGTATTTTGATATTATTTCCATGACTAAATACATTTTTATGGTACAAAAAGGATTTACTAATTTTCAAATACTAATATTGATTAAAACTGTATTAGTAAGTTCAATAAGATTAAATGATATCACATAATAATAAAAATATTAATTCTCCTCTCTCTCTCTCCTCTCTCTCTCGTCCTCTCTCTCTCTCTCTCTCATCTCTCTTAGTGTCTCTCTCTCTCTCTCTCTCTCTCACAGAGATGTATGTTTTTTTTTGTATGATAAATAAATGATTTACTATTTTCAAATATTAATATTAATGTACGTATACAGCAATAATATCAATTCATTAAAGAAAATACTAATGTGAGTTAGTAAGGTTTTAGTTTATAAATTTGAAAAATTATGTAAGAATGAAGGAAATCCCAGTCTTCTCTGTCAAACTCCAGGTACTAAAGCTGTCAATTATCAAGTAATGGGACTGGAGGGTGAGGAGCTGTTGTGTTGTTGCCACCAAGTGTTTCTCTCTCTCTCTCTCTCTCTCTCTCTCTCTCTCTCTCTCTCTCTCTCTCTCTCTCTCTCTCTCATTTACTGAGACTCAAGAATTTTCTTAGTACATGTAATATATGTTTTTAATACTTTCAAATAATAATAATGAGGACCTTGCAGGATATCAAAAGCTTTCTGCTTTGTATTTTAAATAACAGGGTCAAACAGACATTATTGTGGATTTACTTTTCCATTTTATTTTATTAACTCATGTGATTATGAGGTTTCTTTGAGTAATAATAATAATAATAATAATAATATAACTATAATTACAAAATTCATATTACTTGATAGTATTTTAAAGAAATACAATAATCTATCCATTTCACAATTTTAATTAATGATAATCTCTCTCTCTCTCTCTTGCTTGGTGAGACGTTCCCGCGTGAAGTCAGATTAATCAACAGATATCACAAGTTTAACATACGTCTAGAATTTGAGAAATATCTAGAAGTGTTCGTGAACTATCGGTGATAAGATTAGTGTGAAAATAGTAGGATAAAGTGTCTTCTAAGTTAGTTTAACAAGTGAAATACTGTAAATCAGAACAAGATGGCAGTAAGTTCCAACTGCGGTAAGAAATGGCAAAATTTAGCTTGCTTGGCAGATTCTCAATACGATGAGGTAGCAGGAAGGGAACTGGCATTTCTCATATATGAGATCAGCAACAGTCCTAACCAAAAAGATACAAAGGCATTCTTAGATATATTAGAAGGATATAATCCTTCAAACTGGCAACAAAATCAACTGGAAAACATCTTGAAAATAATTGAAGAAGTTCCAAATAAAATCCAAGTGGTCAAGAGACTCATAAAGAAAATATACATAAACCAACATATTCCGACAAAGAAAATGAATAAGGTGAACCTTGTGAATATCCTAATTGATGCATTAGGAAAAAGAATGCCAAAAGCATGCAAGCTGTGTAAGGTGTGGTATAGCATAGTTAATCCACAAAACCTAATCAGAAGATGTGCTGCATGCAACATTCCGACCCATCCACAGTGTGCTGAGGTAATGCAAGATATGAGAAAAGATACAAGAATATTTTGTTCAACATGTCTATCGTGGATAGACAATGTTATTAAATCAAGATTGAATGTACAAATAGTTGAGGATGAAGAAGAAGAGGAAGAGGAAGAAGAAGAGGAAAACGGAAGTGAAGTAAACAAAACTGAAATGACAGAAAAAAATATGGAAAACAAAGAACAAGATAAAAGTATGGATGCAGAGATACTCATTGATACATATGAGGCAATAAAAGCAGCATACTTACGAAGAAATAAATTACGATATGACAACACAAAAGAAAACCATCCGAAGAGGCTCTACCCAGATCTACACAATGACGGGAAAGAGGAAAAAATAGACAAAAAAGACAAAGTCTGCAACCTTTTGAAAAGAGGGAATTGCAGATTTGGAGAAAGATGTTACTACAAACATCCTAAGGTATGTCACAACTATGAAATATATGGTAAATGTGCATACCTAGATGGCTATGAGGATGAATGGAGAGATCTGCATCCAAAAATATGCAAAAACCTGAAAGAAGGAAAAGGATGTAAGTTTTACAAAAAATGTAAATATATGCACCCTGTAGCCATGAATTATAATCAAATAAATAATCAATCAAGTAATAAAATCCAAAATAAGAAAGAAACAAGTAAAGAGAGGAATAAAGAATATCAGGTAAAAGAAAAAAAGCAACGAGATATGCAGAGATGTCAGCAAAAAATTTCAAAGCATCAGCTCCAAAATTCTACTCAAGAGATAATAACTGTATTTATTATGCAAGAGGATATTGCAGAAACAGAGAAAATTGCAGATTCAGTGACAAAATTAATAATTATGATGAAGGAAGATCAAATATGGAAAAACAGTTAGATTTTTTAATGTCAGAATTTTCTGGAAATGAAAAAAGAACAACATACCAGAAACAGGAAAGAGACATGGGAACAATCCTTATTACTACCATATTAAATGAAGGACACAAACGCAGAAACCATCATAGTGATGAATGCGCAGGGTTTAGTTACGAGTAACTCAAAAAGAAAAATAGAGTACTTAGAAGAACTAACCCAAATTGAAAAGAAAATAGATAGATATGAATATAAGTGAAACCTGGTATTCCCAAGAGACTGGGAATGATCAAATAAAAGGGTTCCAAACTTATAGATCAGATAGAAAAAATAGGAATCAAGGGGGAACTGCAATATATGGGAAAGACAAAAAACAAGGAAAAATATATGAGAAATATAGTAACTCAGAATGTGTACTAATAGCGGTAGAATTTGAATCTGAAAAATTAATGAACATAGTAATATATAGACCTCCTAATACTAAAGAGTTTGACTTAATAATAGAAAAATTGGATGATATATGTAGAAATCACAAGGACTGGACTATTCTCCCATCTGGAGACTTTCAACTTTCCTTTCGTAGACTGGAAAGAACGAATAGGAGATTGTGGTTGTACTTATACATATAAAAGAGAGTAATAGTAGTGCAGAAGATAAGAGGCAATCGAAAAGCTATTAGATATGCTACTAGAATACAAAACATTCAACAAATAAATCACCTACCAATAAGAAAGGAAAATACTTTAGACCTAGTATTTGTGAACGAGATGAATTATGTTGAAGAAATAATAGTTTATGATGCGAGTATTTCAGACCATAATGTCATAGAATTAACAGTCCATACCAAAGCAAGTGAAAACAGAGATAAGCAAGAAATGAAAACATGGGAAGGATATGGAAAATACAACTTCTACAGTAAAATTATAAAATGGTCAGAAATAAATGAAGAATTAAACAAAGATTGGGATAACATTTTCGTAAGTGATGACATAAGGGTAAATACGGAGATATTATATAAAATATTAGAGAAAATAGTGGATAAATATATACCGAAGAAGAAAAGTAAACATCAGTCATGCATACCAAGAGACAGAAGGATCTTGTTCCAGAAAATCAGAAAGTGGAAAAAAGGTCTTGCAAAAGAAAAAAATGCATGGAAAGTTATAGAACTAAAAAGTAAGATAGAAAATGCAGAACAAAGATTATACACAATCAAAAGAAAATGAAAAACGGGACTTGGAAGAAAAAACCCTAATAAATATCAAGCAAAAACCCCAAAACTATTATACTCATACGCGAAAAAGATGAATAAAAGAAGAATAGAAAGAGGCCCTCTAAGAATTGAAGGGAGATTAACGAATGAAAAAAAGGAAATTTGCAACATATTGGCAGAACGATATAAGAGAGAATTCATCCCTAGAATAGATAATGAAGATAATGATATAGAAGTAAGGGACGAAAATAGTGAATATTTAGCTGACATAGATATTAATGAAGCTGATATTGTGCAGGCTATTAATGAAATTAAAAAATGGAGCTGCGGCAGGGCCTGATGGAATTCTGCTATTTTGTTAAAGAAAGTAGTTCATTCTGTCGCAAAGCCACTTGCAATATTATTAAGACAAAGTGTAGATACAGGCAAGATTTATGATGAGCACAAATTAGCATATATTACCCCTAATTTCAAAAAAGTGGATCAAGACTAGAGGCAAGTAATATAGGCCTGTGAGTAAACTACATCACATATTATGAAAGTGTATGAAAGGGTAATGAAGAAAAATATTATGAAACATTTAATAAAAAATCACTTGTTTAATATAGGACAACATGGTTTCGTACCCAGAAAAAGTACACAAACCCAATTGTTAGTCCACCGTGAGAACATATTCAAAAATATGAAAAGCGGAAATGAAACAGATGTGGTTTATCTAGACTTTGCAAAAGCTTTTGACAAAGTAGACCATAATATATTAGCGAAGAAAATTAGAAAACACAATATCGTGGATAAAGTAGGAAGATGGTTAAAAGAATTTTTACACAACAGGAAAACAGATAGTTATTGCAAACGATGAGAAATCGGATGAAGCCAAGGTAAGATATGGGGTGCCACAAGGTACGGTGTTAGCTGCAATACTGTTTGTTATTATGATTGAAGACATAGACAGTAATGTTAAGGATTCGGTAGTGAGTAGTTTCGCTGATGACACAAGAATAAGTAGAGAAATTACTTGTGATGAAGATAGGAATGCTCTACAAAGAGACCTTAACAAAGTATATGATTGGGCAGAGGTAAATAGGATGGTATTTAACTCTGATAAATTTGAATCAATAAATTATGGAGACAGAGAAGGAAAGCTATATGCATATAGGGGACCTAATAATGAGACAATCACAAATAAGGAAGCAGTTAAAGACCTTGGTGTGATGATGAATAGGAACATGTTATGCAATGATCAAGTAGCAATTCTTTTGGCAAAATGTAAAGCAAAAATGGGAATGTTGTTACGGCACTTCAAAACAAGAAAAGCTGAACACATGATTATGCTTTATAAAACATATGTTCGTAGTCCACTTGGAAAGAATTCTATTGGCAATATGATATGGTACCCACACTATCAAAAGGATATTGCACAAATAGAGAGTGTACAAAGGTCCTTTACAGCTAGAATAGAAGAAGTTAAGGACCTTGACTACTGGGAAAGACTACAATCCTTAAAATTATATAGTCTAGAAAGGAGAAGAGAATGCTAAATGATAATTCAGGCATGGAAACAGATAGAAGGAATAGCAGAAAACATCATGGAACTAAAAATATCAGAAAGAGCAAGCAGGGGTAGATTACTAGTGCCCAAAACGATACCAGGAAAAATAAGGAAAGCACACAAGACATTAATCCACTACGCACCAGCATCGATAATGCAGCGTCTATTCAATGTGTTGCCAGCTCATCTGAGGAATATATCAGGAGTGAGCGTAGATGTGTTTAAGAATAAGCTCGACAAATATCTAAACTGCATCCCAGACCATCCAAGATTGGAAGATGCAAAATATACCGGAAGATGTACTAGCAACTCTCTGGTAGACATTAGAGGTGCCTCACACTGAGGGACCTGGGGCAACCCGAACGAACTGTAAGGTCTGTAAGGTATGGTAAGGTCTCTCTCTCTCTCTCTCTCTCTCTTCTCTCTCTCTCTCTCTCTCTCTCTCTCTCTCTCTCTCTTACTGAGATGAGATCATTTTTATGGTACATGTATGTAATAAGTTTATTATTAATTTTCCAATAATAATACTATAATATGTATAACAATAATACTATACTGTAATTACAAAATTCATATGTGAGTATCTTAAATACAGTAATCTTTCCCTTTCACTCTTTTAAATACTGTAAAGACAGTCCTCTCCTCTCTCTCTCTCTCTCTCTCTCTCTCTCTCTTTCTGGATGTCTCTCTCTGTCTCTCTCTCTCTCTCTCTCTCTCTCTCTCTCTCTCTCTACTGTACTATGGTTTAGGATTACTTTGAAATTATATTAACACAATTTCTAAGATTAATATATTAATATGATAATAATTTAAGGTAAATTTGATGTAGGATGTCACATAAGGCATACAATTGGTGTTTCTATTTCTTCCTTCTTTTATCTCTCTCTCTCTCTCTCTCTCTCTCTCTCTCAGGAAAAGAATTGATATACAGACAAGCATAATTGTTCAGTCCTCTCTTTCTCTCTTCTCTGGAAAAGATATACGTATTTATCGTAAGGAGTTATTCTCTCTCTCTCTCTCTGTTATTGGATGCTTATATATTTCTAATGGTAAAATGTTTAAGATGACTTTGAAATGATATTAATAATACCAGCTCAATGGTATGTTTGACATAGGATGATACTTTAAGCATATGTACATTTGGTATTTGAACTTTCAAGATAGGCAGATACAGTAGTACCTCAAGATACGAAATTAATCCGTTCCGAGGCGCCCTTCGTATCATGAGGTTTTCGTATCTTGGACCACATTTTACATGTAAAATGGCTAATCGGTTCCAAGCCCTCCAAAAACACCCCAGTAAATTTCATAATAAAGCTAAATTGACCTATAAACAATGAAATAGTACTACAACAATTTGGACCATTCAATACCTAAATTAATAACAAAATGCAAAATAACCTGTAAATAAAGTGTATATTAGTGTACATGGTAACAAGAAATATACTGTACGTAAAATGTGGAAGCTTACCTTTCGGGTGAGGCTATCTCCGAAAGTAGCGGCAGAGGAGGAGGAGGGCAAACGGCAGATAACGTATATACGTACGTACAATTAACTTTACGAAAACACATAAAATAATGTAAGGAAAACTAAAACTAAAATTTACGAAACACATTAACAAAACTGTAACACTTAACTTTACAAAAAACTAAAAATTAATTTTTTTTTTTTTTTTTTTTTTTTTTTTTTTTTTTTTTTTTTTTTTTTTTTTTTTTTTTTTTTTTTTTTTTTTTTTTTACATAGGCTTTTTTTTTTTTTTTTTTTTTTTGTTTTTTTTTTTTTACAGAATTTCAACTTCACCACTTTCAATGTTCTGTTTATCACTTGGTTCTTCAGTTTTGCTTTCAACTTTCTTTTTTTCATCACTTTGTTCTTCCTTTTTGCTTTCAACTTTCTGTTTTTTATCACTTGGTTCTTCCTTTTTGCTTACTCCTGCTAATGCTGAAGGCCTCTTTAAAAAATAACGATTCAAGGAAGATTGCTTCTGCCTACTTTTCACAATGTTCCTGAAACGACTCAGGCAAACGTCATCGAACTGCGCAAGCATACGACCTGTGTGAGCCTTTTCGGGGTGTCTTTTTTTCGATAAACGATTGCACTTTATTACAATAGGGTCCTCCTCCTCTTCCTCGACGCTGCTAGAGAACTCCTCTTGAACGACGTTATGTTGCATGGCCTCCAACTCCTTCAGGTCATCCGTCGTAAGCTCCTCTTGGTGCTCCTCGAGAAGGTCGTTGATGTCGTCCTCGTCGACGACCAGCCACATGGACTTGCCGAGTGCAACGATCTCATCAAGATCTGGTTGGGAAACAGTTTCGGGATCGCCAACTGTTTCGGACTCTGCAGCACCAGCTTCGCCAACTTCGAATCCCTCGAAGTCTCGGGCGGATACGGCATCAGGCCAGAGTTTCCTCCACGAGGAATTCAAGGTTCGCCTCGAAACCTCCTGCCAAGCTTGGTCGATGAGTCGGATACAAATGACGATGTCGAAATGCTCCTTCCAAAATTGACACAAGGTGAGGTTTGTGGTATCGGTGATGTCCTGTGAAAACATCCTCTTGAAAAAGATGTTTCGTGTACAGCTTCTTAAAGTTCGCTATCACTTGCTGGTCCATGGGATGGAGGAGAGGGGTGGTGTTGGCGGAAGAAGAAGAATCTCAACGAAGGAATACTCTGCTTGGATATCTTCCTTGAGGCCAGGAGGGTGGGGAGGGCCATTGTCCAACACCAGCAGACATTTCAGGGGGAGGCGCTTCTCTTCCAAAAAATTTCTTCACTGTCGGGCCGAAATACAGATTTACTCACTCGGTGAACAAAAGCCTCATTACCCAGGCTTTTGCATTAGCCCTCCACATCACTGGAAGCTTCTCCTTCAGCATTTTGTGGGCCTTGAAGGCTCGAGGAGTCTCGGAATGATAGACCAGTAGGGGCTTCACCTTGCAATCCCCACTGGCGTTGGAACAAAGTGCGAGCTTCTTCTCTTCCTCCGTGATGTACGTCCGACAAGGCATTTTTTTTCCAAAAAAGGCCAGTCTCATCACAGTTGAAAATCTGCTAAGAACTGTAGCCTTCCTTGGTCATCATCTCGTCGAAAGTTTTCTTAAATGCTTCGTCCGCTTTCGTGTCCGAGCTGGCAGCCTCCCCATGCCGCACCACCGAATGGATGCCAGTCCGTTTACGGAATTTCTCGAACCAGCCATGCGAAGCCTTGAACTCTGGGGTTGGCGTTGAAGTCTCTTCCCCTCTGTTGTCTTCCGCCTGCACAATCAAATTGCCAAAAATAGCGCTGGCCTTGGGGGCAATTGCCGTCTCCGTTACCGTATCGCCAGCGATTTGTTTGTCTTTTATCCAGACGAGGAGCAGCCATTCCATCTCGTCGTGCATGTGGCTCCTCTTGCTGGACAAAATAGTGATGCCCTTCGACGGTGTAGCTGCTTTGATGACATCCTTCTGTTTAAGGATGGTGCATATTGTCGACGGATTACGGCTGTATTCCTTTGCGATCACACTCAATCGCATACCAGCTTCGTACTTCTTGATGATCTCCATCTTTGTCTCCAAAGCGAGCATGCACTTCTTTCCGTGAATTTCAACTTTCTTGGGACCCATGACTACGTTATCTTGTACGTATAAGTTACACAATAAAGTTTTCGCACAACACGATAATACGTAATGCAACCAAATCACTTAACGAATTTATGTTACTAAATGAAATCTTTGGACTGAACGAATGCCGCGTGCATACGATAAAGATGTTGGTACGAAGTGGCTGAGGTAGGCATGCCACCACGTACGTATAAGATGCATGATGGGAGGGATGCTGTCCAATAGGAGAGAAGGATCTCATGGCGGTGACTAGCATCAGGAACCAATGGGAAAGCAGGAGGATGGTGGCGAGTCTACTAGTACTAAGATAGCGACACGCAGCGCGAGTTTCAAAATTGTTCCAGTGGTTCGGGCGAATCTTGGACTTTCAGAAACCTTTCGTATCTTGAAAACTTTTCGTATGTAGAGCCGTTAAATTTTTCGCATTGGCTTTCGTATCTCGAGTTTTTCTTAAGTTGAGCCTTTCGTATCTCGAGTTTTTCATAAGTTGATCCTTTCGTATCTCGAGGTACCACTGTATAGGCATTTTTAGGAGGGAGTTCTAACTATTTGCGGGTTTGAGCTATTCATTGGGGTGCCTGGTACACATCCCCCGCAAATACAGGGGAACACTGTATATAATATAATATATATATATGTGTGTATATATATATATATGTTGTGTGTGTGTGTGGTATATATATATATATATATATATTATATATATATATATATATATATCTTATATATATAATGTATATCTATATGTATATATAATTATAATATATATATATAACATGTATATCTATATGTTATATATAATATATATATATATACATGTATATCTTATATTTATATATATATAGATATATATATGTATATATTATATATGTATATATATATATATATATATATATATATAATATATATGATAGATATATATATTATATATATATATGTGTGTGTGTGTGTGTATGTGTATGTATATATATATATGTATGTATATATATATATATATATATATATATATATATATATAGATATATATATATTATATATATATATATAGATATATATGTATATTTATATATATATATATATATATATATATATGTATCTATATATATATATATATATATATATATATTATGTGTGTGGTGTGTGTGTGTGTTGTGTGTGTGTGTGTGAATCTATATATACGTATATATAATATATGTGTATGTATATATATATATATATATATATATATATATATATATATATATATATATATATATATATATATATATATATATATGTCTGGTAAAAATGTTCTGTAACAACAGAATTCTATCTAATAAAAGGAGCTCATAAAAACACCAAAATGTAGAGAGAAAAGTACTATATTTCAGAGACTGCTGTCTCTCTCTTCAGGTATATGAATGAGAAAAGTTTACAGAAAAGGTGGTATTTATACCCAGAGATCCGTCCACAAGTAAGCCAGTTTAGGTCATCCCTGCTGATAATCTTCCTTTAATCTTCTTAAGTGTTGGTTGAATGAAAACTTCGTCGACGACATCTGAAATCCACGCGCCTTTTGAGATGTTCATTACCTGCTTCTCTTTTATTAAGGCCGATTCCATCATTTGACTCTTGTACCGGCAGTTGCTGCTATAAATTACATGTGACAAATTCCAGTTTATTCTATGGTTATGTTCATTTATATGGTTGAAAATAGCCGAGTTCTGTTGTCCATACCTAACTGACCGTTTGTGTTGTATTAATCTCTGGGGAAGTGATTTACCTGTAAATCCGATGTAAGATTGGTCACAGTCCTGGCATGGGATCTCATAGACCCCAGAGTCTTTGGGAGATGTCTTTTGTTGGACGTTAATCAGGGATTTGGCTAAGGTGTTTGGGTTGGTAAATGCAAAAGGGTTGGATTTCCCAAGGGTGTGGGTTACTCTCTTAATCGTCTCCCAGAGAGAGAGAGAGAGAGAGAGAGAGAGAGAGAGAGAGAGAGAGAGAGAGAGAGAGAGAGAGAGAGAGAGAGAGAGAGAGAGAAGTTAAGGTGTCTGAGACTTTCAACACCTTCACTGAGTTTTTGGGTATATTCAATCAAGTGCTGCTGCACTTCTCTTTATAGCTTCCCATTACAGTATTTGTAGGAAACGCACTGCAACCAATACCGTAAACTTACCTTATGTGACAAGGTTAAAATATCCTGTTATGATGTTTGTGATTTTTGTTAATACCAATATAATTTTTAAATTTTTATAAATTTAAAGTATTGTGTAATAAATATGACTGATGTATAATAATAGACAGTGGTATGATAACGCCTTAGTCGAAACTTAAATAGAATCTTAATAAACAAACTTATATTAAAAGTGAGACAGTAATCTTAGTTCCAGCGATAAACCTGCTCATATTTTTTTTTTTACTGTTGTGTGTGTGTCTCTCCAACCAGACCTAATGACTCCTCCCACTAAAAGAACTCCAGAGCTTATTGGTGGAACTCTTGCGAACAGAGAAATAGTCCTCCCCCCATCCCCCTCAGTAAACACTGTTACCATATAATATTTTGAAGTCTCTCAACAAGGTGTAACAGGTAAACCTGTGTCCAACTGTACCATTCACTAGTAATTAGTAAATGAATGTATATACTACTCTCTCTCTCTCTCTCTCTCTTTTGCTGGATTCACAGGAATGCAGTATTGAAATGAACTAAGTAATCTTGGCATTTTTGCCTATATAATAGTGATTGTATTTACTGTACTCCTTCGTGAATATAGACAGCTTTGGTTTCTTCAAGTCATGGTTTTTTTAATGGTGGTAATAGGAATAGTGAATGTAGTAGTATGGTGGTATTTGTAACACACTTAATGTTAATGTTTTTGAGTATTAAGCCCAATTTTACAAATGAAATTTCACTCTCTTTTATGATAGCTGTATTTCCCACGTCAGGCAGGAGGATGATGGAGTGTGAAAAGTAATTAATTAATAGGTTCGTTTAGTTTGAACCGTCTATTGACCCATACCTTTTGGGTGGTTTTAGTGTCTATAGTTTTCTGTTCAGTTTTTTCAGTCATTGGCCTGTGAGGACACATTGGAGAGTGTTTACAATTTTTTTGTCATTACAGGCAGTCAGTGGCTTACGATGGGTTCGGCTTATGATGTTCCAAGGTTACAACGCTTTTCAATTATATTCACCATAAATTATTTCCAGATTTACAACGCATGGTCCAGGGTTATGACGCCGATCTGACGGAAGAAATATGACTCCAGAAATGCAAAATAATCAATATTTGAAGTTTTTTACTATGAAAAATCCAATGAAAATGCAGTTTACATAGTTTTTGATACAGCCAAAGAATTAAAAGTAAGGTTTTCTTGGGATTTGTCAATTTTCTGGCTTACAATGATTTCGGCTTACGACGCGTCTCAAGAACAGAACCCCTGTCGTAAGCCGGGGACTGCCTGTACATATATAGGCTGTCATCTAAAGAGGAGAAAGATAAGATGTTTTAAGTCTGTAAGGTAAGGGGGTGCAATACACAAATGTGTAAAGTGTAGGTTCACAGATGTGTAAAGTGTAGGAACAAGGATTGTTGTGGTCAATGTATTGGTTGATCAGATGAAATAATGCATATTTATTTGAAGTGTAAGCAGATAAAAATAGGAAAAGACAGAACAAACATCCTAACTCTAGGACAGGAAGTGAGGTTAGGAGTAAGAGTTTTTTTATCTTTTCACAGCCTTTCAGATAGCAGCTCTTCATGCTCTCCCTTTTTTCCTAGTAATGACTCCAAAATTTTATTCTCCTCTCAAAGCTCCCCTGTATTGTTCAGGATATGAGGTTTGGCAAATTAGGAGCTTATGTAGCTATATTAGGGGGTACATTTAAAAAGGTTATGGAGGTAACCTCCTGGATATTTAGTCGTCCTTTTTCAGGTTCCCCCTTGTGGCAAAGAAAGTGCCAATCTCCTGCCTCCCTGTTAGCTGTACCTTAGTCATGCCTTGTGATGCTCGTATTGTTGGAGGTACAGGGAAATGGGGTGTGTCCAGAAGTTGGAGCAGTTTGTGTCCGTTGCCTTCTTCCTCTGGCCAACCTGGCACGTACCATGTACAGATTGGCACTCGGTGCACTCGGCCACTAAAAGATAATCATGGCAAGATCAGTCAAAGTTCGTGTGAGCATGAGGTAGATATACTAGGTAAGGATAAGCACTCACTCAGTATCTGATTCTGTATCCCCTAGACTGTGTACTCCTAGCAGTCCCCATCCAGGATCTTCCTGTAGTCTTCCTTTGCAAGGGGATTTGATATTCTCTAGGAGGTGTTTTCCTGATGGTATGAGTTCACCTGACATCGGAAGCTCTCTTGCCAGAAGATGCTCGCCTACTATTGGACATGTGCTGGACAATGCTGAACACCTCCCTAGCACTAGGCGAAGACGCTTACATTCTTCTTCTTAGTCTCCCAGGTAATCTGGCTGTGCCAGTTTGTCTTCACATTTTTTGTCTGAGGTGAGGGAGTTTCATGCAAGTAGCTGTAAAGTGTGTGAATCCATTTGTTCTCCACGTTCTTTTTGTAGGCATTCTTACCAACTTTTGACACCTCATAAGACAGTGCTAGTTTCTTATGCAGATTGGAGAAGTAGGGGTTCTGTTGTTCATCTTGTTCTATCTTGATGTCGCCAGTGCCATTACGTAGGGCACAGATACCTCATTTTACTTCCCGCTGTCCTCAGGCATTGCGCTTCTATTCTCGGTCTTCTTTTTTGTTGTCTTAGGCAACACCTGAGCATTCTAGGAAATTTCTTCTATTGAGTTTGAAGTTGCATATGCCAAGGCTGCTGCCCAGTCGCCTAGGCAGGGATTCAAGGTATTCTTGAACCTCTTTTAGACTCCCTTGGTTGCTTTTTCAGCATCGAGGTTCAGCGTATTTGCCTCTTAGACAAGCAGATCCTTCTTCTTTGATTGCCACGGTCTCAGTAGTAGAGCAAATGATAATATCTTTCCTTCAACCAAAGAAGTTGGCTCTTTCAGGAATTTTGGTTTTACCTCCTCCTACCTTAATGTCAGTGCAGGATGGTGTGATTGGTCAGGAAGCTTTGGTTTCCTTTTCAGATGATTCTTTGGTGCCAGGTGCCATGGCACAAAGCAGAGCCAACCATTCTTCTAGTGGTCAGGCCCACAAAACTGACTCTAATGCCAAGGAAGAGCGGATAATATGATCAGTATTTCATTGACTGACTAAGTAATGTTCAAGTAAATTTCCTGTTACTATATATAAGTAACTTATTAAGTAATTTCTTAGCTTTAGATTTTTTCTAGTGCGACAAACCTCAAATTTAAAATATCTTGCACGTAAGTGCTCTCATTGCATAGTAGGTGACATGTCCTGCCCCACTGCATGGGTTGGTTGGTATCGACAACAGTTGGTGGCTTCATAATGAATTTTGCCGTGTGGGCAATAACATCACCTCCATGAGCAGCAGACCCTTTTTTCTTTGGCTGTTTATCAAATGAATTTTTTGTTGTGATTTGGTGAAATATTATTGCTTCTGTTTATCCAGTTTCTGATCTGTTATGATTCAGATTAACCTTTGTTACTTCCAATTTGTCATTGTTCCTGCACGGTATACAAATCACCTGTCCTTAACATTAGGAATATCTTAAGCGAAGCTGGAAATGGCCACTAGACTTTATAGCAAGGTAGTTTGGTAGTTTAAACTAATGCCCGGGTGGGGGAAGCTCCTACCTCCCGGGTGTACACATTCACTTTGCTTTCGGCCGTCATCAAGTGTGGGTGTGTATCACATTGCTCTCTGCTCAACTGTTGTTAGTCTTTCATACCTTCCATAATTTCTGTGTATTGGTCAATAATCTGTGTATGTTTGCTGTTGATTGAAGGGCTTCATTGCAGTCCTGAAGAAGGTAACGAAGAAGGTGAAGAAGAGGTTCCTTAGAGTGTCATCATTGTTGTCTTCCTTGTCATCTTCTGCTGCCTCCTTCCAAAGCCTCTCAGCCTGAGAAGAAGAAGGTGGCCTCTCCACTCCTAAGAAGTCTCAACATGAGACTTCTGGGAATCTGCTTCTCTCTTTGGAGGAAGCGTAGGGTTCTCTCATCAGCCCTTCCTCACCTGTGGGTGTAGGCACCGGTCCACAGGCTCACATTAGGCCTTTGGAATTGGGAGCCAAGGGAATGGGTACAGTGGACCTCCCGTATTCGCGTTCTCTGGATTTGCGGACTCACTGATTCGTGGATTTCTCTCTGGGCCATGTCTACCAATTATTTGCGGGAGATTCGCCTATTCGCAGGATTTTTCCAGCGAAAATAATAACTAATTATTATATTTTGATGTTATTTTCATGACTAAATACATTTTTATGGTTCAAAAATGATTTACTAATTTTCAAATACTAATATTGATTAATACTGTATTAGTAAGTTCAATAAGATTAAATGATATCACATAATAATAAAAATGAATTCTCTCTCTCATCTCCGCTCTCTCTCTCTCTCTCTCTCTCTCTCTCTCTCTCTCTCTCTCTCTCCTACAGAGATGTATGTTTTCTTTGTATGATAAATAAAGGGATTTTGACAAAGGAAAAATCTATTTCTGGGTGGTGACCTGTGTCGCCCAGTGAAATGTACCTATAGCACTCATTTCTAGGTATAAATAATTGCTAAATATACCAGAGAAAAAAGCCATATGGAATGCCAGAGTTATTGCCTCTGGATCGATCACCCTCATAGGGTGTCGTTATAGCAACAGGGGTGAGTGGAAGCCACTTATCACAGATACTTAACCCAATATCTTTCTCCTCTCTCAAAATCCCCCGCTAGAGAGGTGCCGTTACAATAACCACCTTCCGCTCGTCACCTCTACCTCTGCCAAGAAACGTCATTCCTGAATACGCACCCAAGCTTGGGCCAGCTAATGGGTGGGGAAAGGAAAAAAGAGGGATGGGTTCACTGGGCGACACAGGTCTTCACCCAGAAATAGATTTTTCCTTTGTCAAAATCCCTTTTCTGGGATTGACCTGTGTTGCCCAGTGAAATAGTAACAGAATTGGCCATACAAGCTTGGTAAACTTGAGAGCAAAACTAAAATTTTATGGAAGGAGAAAAGCTTTTCTTAGCATTCATTGTTTTAATTATCCAAGTTAGGATACAAAATATAAGAATTTAACATGTACCAAATATGACCAGTTCATACCATCACCAGGAAATCAGCTCAGGTAATGAATATAAAAATACATTAATTAATGAATTATGTACAAGCACAGGAGTGGGTTCATAAGCATTCCAATCTGTGACAGAAAGGCAAAAAGGGAGGGAATACAAGTGAGGCAGGTAGGTGAGAGGGAGTACCAAAAGGTAATTAAAGGCAAAATCAATGATAATTAACAATATATAACTTGACAAAATACATCATTAGGCTGTATCAGGGGAGACAATGTTCCCAGCAGCCACTGCAGAATATTTAAGGGCCTCTAGAGACTTTAGATAGTGGCGTTTAAATACTGTTGGAGACTTCCATCCCGTATACTTTTTGAGATCATCAAAGTTCATATGATGGAAATAATTAACCCTTAAACGCTGAATGGACGTATTAAACGTCGAGTCAAAATCTCCCCCAATTTCCGAATGGACGTACCATACGTCGGCTCAAAAAAGTTTTTTTAAAAATTCGCGGAAAAATACTTATAGGCCTACCAGCCGAAAACTTTTGAACCACGCGCCTTGGGGGATGCTGGGAGTTCACGGATCAAGGCGTTGTTTTGTTTACAATTGTTACGCAGACGCGCAAGCGCGAATTTCTTTCTTATCGCACTAAAAAGTATCAGTGACACATCTCAAAAATTATTTCGTCACTTTGACATAATTTTTGCACCATTTTAAATTATCCATTACATGAAGTATTATATATCAAAATGTGCGCAATTTCATTTAAAATACAACAAAAAAATACTCATGATTGTAACTTTTATCAGTTTTGAAATATTTCCATATAAATAACGATAAGTGCCAAAATTTCAACCTTCGGTCAACTTTGACTACCGAAATGGTCGAAAAACGCAATTGTAAGCTAAAACGCTTATATTGTAGTAATATTCAACTATTTACCTTAATTTTGCAACAAATTGGAAGTCTCTAGCACAATATTTCGATTTATGGTGAATTTATGAAAAAACTTTTTCCTTACGTCCGCGCGGTAACTCTTCCGAAAAAAATCATACATGCGATTGTGGTAATGTTTGCACCATTTTAAAATTAGCCGTTACATAAAGTTTTATATATGGAAATGTGCGCAATTTCATGCACAATACAACTAAAAACAACCCATGGTTGTAGCTTTTATCAGTTTTGAAATATTTTCATATAAAAAATGATAAGTGACAAATTTTCAACCTTCGGTCAATTTTGACTCTACCGAAATGGTTGAAAAACGTAATTGTAAGCTAAAACTCTTATATTTTAGTAATATTCAATCATTTACCTTAATTTTGTAACAAATTTGAAGTCTCTAGCACAATATTTCGATTTATGGTGAATTTATGAAAAAAATAACATTTTCCTTACGTTTCGCGTGGTAACTCTTCCGAAAAAATCATACGTGCGATTGTGGTAATGTTTGCACCATTTTAAATTAGCCGTTACATAAAGTTTTATATATGAAAATGTGCGCAATTTCATGTAGAATACAACAAAAAATAATTGAAGGTTGTAGCTTTTCTCATTTTAGAAATATTTGCATATAAATAACGATAAATAGAAAAAAACCATGTTCTGTCAACTTTGACTCTACCGAAATGGTCGAAAAACGCAATTGTAAGCTAAAACCCGTATATTTTAGTAATATTCAATCATTTACATTCATTTTGCAACAAATTGGAAGTCTCTAGCACAATATTTCGATTTATCGTGAATTTATGAAAAAAACTTTCCTTCCCTCCGAATTGCGTACATCGAATTCTCGGAAAATTTGCTCCGTTTCATATTAGGCATTTCATAGAGTTTTATATATGAAAATGTGCGCAATTTCATGTAAAATAAAAGGAAAAATATTTGAAGGTTGTAGCTTTTCTCATTTTCGAAATATTTGCATATAAATCACGATAAATAGAAAAAAAACCACTTTCGGTCAACTTTGACTCTACCGAAATGGTCGAAAAACGCAATTGTAAGCTAAAACTCTTACAGTATCGTAATATTCAATCATTTGTATTCATTTTGAAACAAATTGGAAGTCTCTAGTAACAATTATTCGAATTTAGCTTGAATTTTTGAAAAAAACATTTTTTTTACGTACGCGCGTTACGAATTTGTACATCAATTTTGTGATAATATTTTTCCGGTGTTGCTTTTATTGTTTTACAATGTATTATATATCAAAATGATTGCAATTTAGTGTACAATACAACGGAAAAAAAAAGAAACTCGTTTGCTTCTACCGTTTTTTGCACAGTTTGATTTTAATACAATTATGTATGAATTTTTTTTTTCGCTACCATATATCGCATTATTTACATTTCTGATGATTGCATACTAAACTTCAGGCAATGACAAAAAAAGGAGTCAAAAATGAACTCTTAATCTTCAAAACTAAGCGCGCTGTGATTTTTTGAAAAAATTATTTTTTCCGCTTCCGTGCTCACTCAAAACCGGCTCAGGAATTCGGGGGAGTTTTTGATTTTTACCGCTTCGGCGTTTAAGGGTTAACTGAGGTGGCAACCCCTCGGATATCATGAACCTGAGGAACTGAATCCGGATTAGCTTGTTTAATAAAATAAAGAATTTGTTGTCTGATGGCCTTCAAGGAAATGGTTCCACCATTCTCTCTAATAAAAAGAGGACCTGAAAACTTGTTAGAAGTTCTGTCAAGGCAAGATTCCAATGTAATAACTGGACATAATGATGGGTCCTGTGGAAGAGGGACAATCTTCCATGGAGACTACCTGTTCTGAGGGTCTTCATTCTTTGCTAAGAATTTCAGATCCGGAGAAAGCAGAACTTCTCCTGATGGGAGGAAATCAATATGATTAGGTTCTCTGGAGAAAACCGACAGTTCAGATATTCTGGCACCTGAGGCCAGGCTCAGTAAAAATATTGTTTACCTGAGAAGGGTTATATATGAGCATGATTCATTGTCAGTATCTGAAGCTAACTTGAGTACGTCATTTAAAAACCAGGAGACCGTATGAGGCCGGTTTACTGGTCTCGTGTCAGCAGCACAAACTGCTGTTGTGGCTGCGCCTTAGAGTTTGAGGGTTGCGGTACCTGAGATACCGGAACCACTTGTACTAGAGTCTGTTGTTGAGGGGCCTGGAAGAACTGGAACTTCCTAGGCCTCTTCTTTGACTTGGGATTCGATCCAGCGGACTCCGGTTTCCATTTGGAGACGAGTCCCCAGCTAACCCTAAGGCTCTGGTTGAACCTGACCGCCTCGCAGTGCACTTCGTTCACTACTGAGGCCGGGAAGAGGTCACCGCCCCATATAGATGAGGCTAATAGTTTGTTGGGCTCGTGGCGGATCGTGTCCTCCGCCAGCACATGCTTCCTACAATTCCGTCTAGCTATGACGAAATCATACAAGTCACATTGCATTGAGTCCAATAGTGACTTGGCAATGATCTTAAATAACGGTTCTTCTCCGTAGATTAGAGCCGATACTTCCGTCATAACTAGAGAATTGAGGGACCTGCAAAGTCTCATCCTGGCGTCATATTCAGTTTAAATGAGGCAGTGTGATTGCGCAGTCCGGCTTCAGTTTACCTACGGAAAAGGTGGCTGGAAGGTCTACCCAGTGATCATCAGTTCCGGGGAACAGGAGGGAAGTCGGTTCTGTCTCCCGGAGCTGGGGCATAGGCTCGTCTTTCATTGTTGCCTGCAATGTCAACTCTGCCACCTTAGATGTGAACGGGATGGGCGTTTCCTCGTCTACAGTGAAGATTGTAAACGGGCTCTTAAATGCCGTAACCCTAGTGTTAGTGCATTGCCACTCCTCAAGGTTACGTATCCATGCCTGTTGGGCCTGGTCCCGGGGAAGGATTACTGTTTCCTTCAGGACCTTGTCTTCCCTCCTCATAGCTACTTCCGTCAGGCGGACATAGCCTATGAAAGGGGGCTGTAATCCTTCCGGATAGAACTCGAAGTCCTCAAACCTTCGAGTTCTGCAGCCCTCAATCGTAAGCATGCCATCCGCAAAAGGAGCATATGCGGCAACCCTCCATGGGTTGTTCGGCTTAAAGGGAGGAAGGGCAGAGGAGTCCAGCATTAGCAAGCTCTGAGCTGCTTGGCCGGATTGTGGAAGTCCTGTCATTGCGTTTTCTCGGAGACCCGCAATCAGGTTCTCCTGGGTAACTAGTCTATCCGAGATGGCTTGGATAGACTGCCCTGACGCCTCTATGGAGGAGGATAATTGGGCGAACATTTCTTGGAACTTGCATTGCACCAAGTTCCCGACCATGCTGCCCATCTGCTGCATAATATTTGCTGAAATATTAGCAGAGAAAACGTCAGGGTCAAAGGAGGAAGGTTCTACCTTCTCCTTAGGGACCTTGGATCTGGCCCCTTTTGAGGTGGACACCTCAGGGTCGGAGGAGGAGGGCTGAGCCCTCTCCTTAGAAGTCTTGTCCTCGACCCTTTAGAATGGGAAGACAGTTTAGCCTTGTCAGCTCCGGGATGGTGAGCCGGAAGCTTATGGACATGGCTGGTACCTGACTTTTTAGACAGGGAATTCTGAAGCGATTTAAAGTCTCGCTTGCCTTTAACTTTAGGGATCGCCAAGGTGGACTTCGGCCTGACCGACTGAAGTCCCCCGATGAATCCCTGGAAAGAGGTCAAAGTCGAAGGGGAAGAAGCTCTAGATAGGCTCCTCCGGGGGCTGAGCGATCGCCTCTTGAATGGAAGCGATCAGGGGAGCTGCCACTTTGGGGTCCACGGATGATGTGCTCTTCCCGCCGGGGAAGATGAGAGTGGCCATCTCCTTAGATAAGATATAAGGTTGGCCCTTGGCGACGTTACTGCCAAACCCACCAACCCAGGCCTTCAGGGTGGATAAAGGAGTCTCCCGGACCGCTTGGACTCCCTGAAAAAGAGGGTTAACGTCAATACTTAAGACTGACCTAGGTTAAACCGTAACTTATTCTAAAGGTCATATCAAATTGACATAAATTTCATTGGTCCTCATTGTATTACTGTGTGTACTCTGGAACGCCACCTACCTCAGAGGAGACTTGGTCTACGAGCTCGTAGCAAATGAGGCAATTCTCGGGGTGCCATACCACGGCATATGGGAGACGATTTTTATTATACCCCTTCGGCGTTAAAGGGTTAATAAATAAAGTGTTTCGCTTTATTAACAAATACAATACATAAAGTCTTTTGCTTTATTGATAAATAAATAAATACATACAGTGAACTGTGCTATGTGCTTGTTTATGTCGAAGGCCGTCGTCTGCAGAACTGCTGTGCGGGTGATTTGAAAACAACACTTCAGCGCCAATTCGTATTAAATAGAAATTTTCGCTTTTTAAATTTTTTAAAATATTTTATAGCTCGTTAAATAAAAAACGTATTAATTGAGAGGTGACTGTACCTATCCATGGATCCCACCACCTACAATTTGGGATTCAGCTATGTAACTACTTGGTAAGTTGCATATACGTATATAAAAATGACATTTTTATGATAAAATAAGATTTTATGTGTATTTACCTAGTAGTTACATGATCAAAGCCCCCCACCCCTCCTCCCCTCACATGGATGGTAGGGCATAAACAACTGAAGTTCGTGTGGTGTTGGTTCCTCTCTCCCCCGATAGTGGGCAGCGGGTATCACCTGACCAAAACAATCCTAGCGCTACTACAAATTTCACACAGTCTAGCTGCTGACGGATTTAGAAACTATAGCTATGTAACTACTTGGTAAGTATATACATAAAATCTTAGAGGAAAAGGCTAATTGGAGGGGTTGCTGTGGTAGTGTTTAACACTCGCCCCAGTTTTATACCGACACCTTTTATATAGGTGAGCGAGTCAGAGAGTTCTGACATGTCCAATTTAGCAGTTCTCTGGTATTATAGCAATATTTTACTAGAAATAGTGCTAAAGGAGACACATTTCACGGAGCGACGCGGCCGAGCCCAGAAATAGATTTTTTCTACGTCAAAATCCCTTTTTATCATAAAAACTTCATATTTATTTCTCATTGTTTTCTCTATGTAAAAGTTTTTATTCTCTGTTGAAATGTATTTTAAAAAATATTTCTGGGTCTGGAATACATTGTAATTTTATTTATGGGAATTATTGTTTTAGAGTTCATACATTTTGGGCATCATCAGATGTTCTTGAATGGATTATGTACAAAATCCAAGGTTCCACTGTACCTATGTTGTATTAGGTTAAGGCCTTCATTCTTTTATGGTCTTTGCTCTGCCGGCCTACACACAAGGCCTTGTGTCACACTTGCATTGGAGTGAGAGTGGTATCTCTAGCAAGGAACCTCCGGCATTGTTCAGAGGGCATGCTGCCTAATGAATTAGTCCTAGCTTGGGGGCTAATGGATGCTAATCATCAGGTAAGTAGCATCTTATTCCTAATGGAATGTTATTGTTTTCTTGGGTGTTAATTATATCCTTGCATCTTTCCCACCTCCTTGGTTCAGTGTAGGAACCATCTACTGTAATGAATGTGTTTTTGTTTTTTAAACACTTATACCTATATTATGTATCCCCCCACCTCCCCACTCATGTGGACAAGAAAAAAACTGAATGGAAAACTATAGATGCCCAAACCACCTAAAAGGGATGGGTCTATAGATGGTTCAAACTTAATGATCCTATTAATTTTTTACTTTTCACACTCGTATCATCCTCCAGCCTCACACAGGAAATGCAGCTATCATAATAGAGAGGTCAGTATTAAACAATGAACTTTATTATAAAAATTTATTCATTTTTTTACAATTATTCATAGGCTCTTATTCAAATTATGATTATTGAGAGAGGTATTGAAAATGAAAATAAATAAAATGAGTGATAGCTCATTTTCACATTAGTATTCTGTTATACTATTTAATTTTGTTCCTGTCATTGCAACTTCTTCCTTTTGGTATGATTAGGCTTAGCTGTTTTGATGACAGCTGGGATGCACTGTGATCAGTTGTAACAAAGCTGAATATTTTTGTAAAACAAAATAATCATTTAAACTGGTATTGGTTTGAAAACCAACATTGTCATTTAACATCTTGACAGTTTGACAGTAGTATAGTTAAATGAGAAAATCATGTTCATGGGAAATATAGACAAGTAATTAATTCTCAGATGCTTTATGTACTTTCAGGAAAAATGTTCAGTCGATGCAGTTAGTGTTGGTGCTGTCCTCTCTGATTATCAAAGAGTTCGGGTTGAAAATGTGTAAGCAAAGTTATCAGTTTTTTAATTTATGTCGTTATATACGGTTAAGCTGCTCCTACCACAAATTTTACCTTATAATTTGTCTACTTACACAGATACAAACCATACTGTTGTAAATTTACCTTATCAGCTCCTGATTGGAAGAGTACATATGCCATAAACTACTTGATGTCATTATAGATAGTCTACATATGATATACTACAGTTTCTTCAGCCGTTTGATTTTGATGTTGGTGCATAGGGTTAGAATAGAGTGTGTTTAATTCTTATTGTTGAATCCGTGTGTTGAATTGACATTAGTCTATGTGCTGTTTCATGATAATGTATTTTCATTTGTGTACCTAGGATTTCAAATCCTTTGAGCATTGTATTTTTTACCCACAACTTTAGTCAGCTTTTGATTGGTCAGCATTTTTATTTGGAAATGCTTTTTATTTGCCAAAATATCCAATGAAAATTACCATAGATTCAGAAAAAAAATAACAAAGCCATCAACTTGATGATCCCCATTATAAAGAGGTTTGCTGAACTGTCTCAGTGCCAGATAACTCTCAGTTAGTTGTTAAGGAACTCAAGGCACCATTGGTAATGGAGTCCTTTGGGAAGACTGGTAGGTATGCTATGGCAGGCTGACCAGTGCAATATGCAAAATCATATATTATGGTCAGAGGGCCCCAAAATAACTCAGCCTTTAGATTCAAACATATTAATTTGAAGTAGTACATACATTGAGTTTAGCAGAGGCAATAGCTTTTGTTTGCTGCTTCATCTGGGAGGGTAACCTGAGTGTCTGTGAACCTGACAAATGCCTACTTTCAGGTACCCATCCATCTTTCTTCCAGGATATTCCTCCAGTTTTTGTGGCAAAGCAAAAGGACCTTATCAATTTTGGAGTCTTGGTATCAGAATAGCCAAAGCTATTAATTATCCCAGGTATCAGAATAATGTTGTACTGGATGACTGGCTAGCAATGGCAGCCAAGTTTCAAGAGCTTTCCAGGTACAGTATCTCAAATACTAACTCAATCTGCACCAATATCTAGGGCCTTTCATCAGTTGGGACAAGTTAATCATAGTTAATGGGAAAGGGTTAGTGTCCCTGGGCTTGAACTTCAGTGCTTCATTGCCTACCCCGGAAGGAATCCATTGAGTTCAGTTTCTTTTGCAGGAGTTTCTTTGTTTTTCAGCCCCCTCCTGCAGAGTTATGCTGGAGACTTGTGGGCCATCTGACATCTCTGGGGAATCTTTTATGACAGCAGTTTCACCAGACATGGTATTATTTACAAACACTTCAAAGAGGATTGGGATACCCACATGTTGCACTTTTTTTTCTTTTGTCAGGCCAAGTCTTTGTTCAGTATAATTTTAACACAGGCGAAGCCTTCTTACCAAGAGCCTATCAATGTACAAAGATTGGCTATCTCCCACCCCTCAGTTCTTGCACTGAGTTCATACAATACAAGAAATAACTCTACTACCACCCAATGGACTGTGTATCCTGGATCCATACCTGCCACCAGATGGACTGAGTATCCTGGACCCATACTTGCAAGGTGGATGTGTTTTCTTGGATTATATCTGAAGAGTGCTGTTGTTGAGTAGCTATTGTAAGTTAATTGGTTTAATTGATAAATTGTTTAAGAGAATTTCATGTTTGTACATAAAACAAACAAATAGAGCAGACTGTATATGATCAATATCAAATGATGAAAAAATGGCACAGAAATAGATAAGTAAAGAAAGTGTATTACATAAGTTTACCCTCCTTCAAGGGAAGTTTAACTCAAGACTAGAAGTCAGTGGGGTAGAGACTGCAGCAGGGTTTTGAGAACCTTGAGTTTTTTTTTGGTTACTGTCCAGTGTAAATATGGTACTGAGGGCAGTGGTGTAGCAACTGCAAGTATAAGCATGGACACAGCTATGTATCTATTAATGAAGCTAAACTTAACTGTAGTGTACCCAACAGCCCATAGAGATAATCTTCATAAGTCTCTCAAAAAATTATTTTATGCATTCAACTTACCTGTCAGATATATACTTAGCTATAGACTCCGTCGTCCCCGATAGAAATTCGAATTTCGCGGCACACACTACAGGTAGGTCAGGTGATTCTACCAGCCTCCGCACGCGGGTGGCGGGAATAGGAATCATTCCCGTTTTCTAAGACAGATTTTCTCCTATCGTTTGGATTGTAAACATACATTTACGGTTCCTCCTGATTTGATTTTTGTGTTTCATCGCCATCGATCTTCTGGGCTGTCTTTTGCAGGGAAGTACTGGGTCTTTGGTTCGGCATACGCTTTTATTAACTTTTTAATGAATTTCGCTTCGAAATTTAGAAAAAATACTAATTGAAACTACCGAAATATCGGTAGACATCACATAGTTTGCAATAAAGGGAATTATTAATATTTATTCATTATTACATGTAATAAAGGTTACAACTTTATTGAGGAAATATTAAACTCTAATTTCCTACTTTAGGAAGTCAGAAAAGCATATAACTAGATACGCTTACTTTATAAGCTTTAATAGCGTTTGTGCTAACGAGCAGTTAGAGTATTAGCAGTACTAGTAGTGGTTGCATCCTCATCACCTTCTTACTCCACAGAAACTACAAATTTATATAAGCAAATTTGAAGATAATGGATGTAGCTCAAAAGCGAGCTCTAAAAAGGTAAGAAGTGAATATAGTGTTCCCCATTGAAGTGGAGGGTGCGTCTGATCAGCTCTGTCTCGCTCCCAGACCTAGACCTCTTCCAAGCTCCCAGGCCCAGAGGAGAAGGAATGTCGACAGTCGTACGGAGGTTACGGAGAATCCCCACCGATCAGGCGTTTCCCCTCGGCAGACTCTGTAGAACGTCCCAGACTGCCAAAGTTGCGCCATTGGTGGAAAGGCGTCCTAAAATAGAGGGGGTGAGGGTGCGTTCCGATCGGCTCTGTCTCGCTCCCAGACCTAGACCTCTTCCAAGCTCCCCAGGCCCAGAGGAGAAGGAATGTTCGACAGTCGTACGGAGATTTCAGAGAATCCCCACCGGTCAGGCGTCCCCAGTCGGCAGAATCTGTAGCGTCCCAGACTGCCAAGGATCGCCATTGGAAGGGCATCCTAAAAGAGTGCTTTTCGTCTCCGATTTCGTCTCCTCGAAGAAGTGGATGGAATTGATGACTGTCGCGTCCGATCAAGAGGAGTTTGGAAAGCTCCGACGTTTGACTCGAGCCCGGAACGTTTCCCGGACGATTCTCACTACGAGAGGAAAAGAGCCAAGAGGACAATATCTCGATCTCCACGCTTTCCAGAGCGCATTCTCCTATTCATGGCAAAGAAAAGGAAGAAACCGCGACGGACTTCCTACTTAAAATGCAGGAACAAATTTCCCCCCTTAAGTAGGAGTATTGAGAAAAGACCTTACCTAGGAGAAAGGACGATTTTCTTCCTGTTAAGAGATCTCGTCCTATGGGCATTCCGGACTCCAGACTTATCTCCTCTACTCCTCGTACGAGTACAGAGAGGAATAAAGAAAGAAGGACGAAAACTCATAGGATTGAGACGCAACATACGGACAATGACGAAGAGTGTCTGAGTCGGACAGAACCACCCAGGCGCTCGGCGCCAGAATTGGACTACTCGGACAGGAAAAAGTGTCGGACAGGCGATAGGTCCTATGCGGACAACTATGTCCAAACGACTCGTGCCGATTGCGGACAACCTCGACAAGGCGGACAGCCTGGATTGGACAAAACGTCGTGCGCAGGCAACTCCGTCCGGGCGACAGGCGCCAGAAGCGGACAAGACGGGTAGGCAGAAGTGTCGTACTGGAATGACACCAGCCAAGCGCCAAGTTCCATAGGTGGACAGCTCGGACAGACGACACGGTCCGAGACGGACAGATACGTCCAAGCGCATTGAACAAACCAGACTTTCGGCAACGGTTAAGCACCAAGCGCCAAGATCTTCCTCAAAAGAATCATACGGAGAAATCAACCAGGAAGCGTCTCTTTATGATTTGGACCAGGAGTGGATTTCCCTGGACAGACGAAAGGTGCCGCACAGGCGGCCGTCGTCCTGTTCATGATATGTCCGTTTCTGGTGGAAATCTGCCGCAAGCACAGCTGTCTCCTGAGAAGAATGCAATATGTCGCACAGGCGGCCGTCATTCTTGTCAGGAGGACTTAGATGATGATGGAGTTTTTTCTCAGGCTCGTTTGCAAATTAAACAAGATTCGTACGAGCTCTCATTCATTGATTAGAGGCTCTTCCAAATAATAGAGTAATAGAATACGGCCTTATATCCAAGAGAATAAAAATTTGAGGGATTCTCTTCGATCCTAGAGTTTTCATTGCGATCTCTTTCGACTAATACTAATTCGTGTTTATTGACGAAAAGAACGAAGAGGGCAAGATTTCCTTTCTCTCTCTGAATCGGAGAGGAAAGAATGTAGTAGCAAAGACTTGCTGTATACACTACTGAATGACAAGTCATATACCCATACCAGAGTTTGCCTTTGTGGTTCGCTACGGAATTATCTATATCCTTACAGGTTTTTTTCCTGGTAAGGACTTCGCTTAAAAGGTTTGTTACGACAATACCTACTCAGCTTCGGTATTTAACAAAGGTTGTTTGGCTTAAATTTGCATTATTAAGAGCTTCCTTAGGCTTGAGAATAATTTTATTATATTCCTTCATTGAATGAAGTAACTGGCAACTCATGATGAATGCAGTCAGGCAGCGAGCGAGACTGCCGGGCTGTCATTCTAAGCGGCCAATACAGTACCATCCGGTTCTCGGTAATGAGTAGTCAGTTACATCTCTCTCTCCAACGGGATCGAATGGTTAACCGTATATCCCCCCTACAATCATGGACTTAGTCTCGAATGGAGGAGATAGTTAAGCTAACACAAATAAAATATTGTCTGCCTTTTTCTAAGAAGCTTTCAATAAGATATTATAACCTTTCAATGCTGTTTACCGTAGGTAACATTATTAAAGGATTCTAACGCAGTAGAACATTATATTATATAATGCTCTCATGTATACGAAAGCATGGCTTATTAGAATACATGCTTAGTGAGAAGATGGATGTAGTAGAGAATTCACTTTAAGACTACGGTATGGTCAAGTCTTTCGAGAAACGCACACAACCTTTTTAGAATCGGATATTGCTCAAGAGAAGATGGATGAGTGGAATGGGAAACATTCTCTTCGTGGCAGAAATGGTTTCCCTGAATGGACTATACTTCGTATATAAGAGTTTTTTCCTACTAAGAACGGAATTAACATGTGAAAGGAGGTCGGGTACCATAAAGGCACAGATATTCTGACACGTAACATAGAGAGAATTAGAAGAAAGCGCCAGCCTGGCGCAAAGCGCTAGAAGCGCCAACCTGGCGCAATGCGCCAGAAGCGCCAGCCTGGCGCAATGGGCCAAGAGCACCATCCAAGGTGTTTTCTTGTTTTAGCGAGTTATTAACCTAAGAATCCAGTAGCCTCTCGGACAGCAGGCTCGGTAACGGCAAGAATCGTTCCTGATTTTGTTACCCTTTTTATGACTTAGGCCAATTCCACGACTCTCTCATATCGCAAAGAGCATCGAGAATCTCTTTTTTTCGCTCCTGTTCGTGTTAAAAAATAGAACCTATTTGGAAAACAGATAGGGAACGTAACGATCCTTAAGAGGTTCGATGCAAGATTTTGTATGTCCGTGAGAACCTTCTCGATCGACGATAATAACTGTTAACGTATGTCTAACATTTATTGGAAAGAGTTGTGAGAACCTGCGGAAAGTCTTCTTCTAGATCTCTTAGCAAGGTAGAAGACGAACAGGCTTCCTTTTCCTCGAACCAAGAGAGGTAGCAATATACGCCATCTTTATTTTATAGAAAGGGGAATATACTTTAGTTTTTTTTTTTTTTTCCCTAAAAATAAATATAAATTCTTTACAGAATTTAAGATAAAGGGCGTCAAAGAAAGAGAGGATAATACTTTATGCCTCATTTTGGCCTCAGAGAGTTGGATTCACAGAGTCACGTTCTTCTCACAGCATGTTTTTGGAAGTCTTTTCCAAGAGAGTCTGGATATTCTATCAGCATCTATTATTAAATGGACCTTAACAACCTCTCCACTCTGAGTCTGTCTGCATGCAGACTGACCAGAAGTGGACATAAATGAGAGGATTTTTCAAGGTAGATGACAATAGTCATGGCCTAGACATAGAATTGCTGCAGATCGTGCTAGAGGGAATGAGGAAACTGTCCTCTTCCGATACCTCTGTGAACCACATAGCGGTTTTTTCTTCCCGTTCAGAGGGAAGAATCACCTTTGTATATATCTGCTATCAAAGAACGCAGTAAAAGGCTATACTCTGTCTCTACAAAGGGAATTGGAGATAGCAGAGGATTAAGATCTTCGGGATCTTATACGATATATACCTCAATATGACAAGAGTAGGATATCATGTACTTCTAATGGGATCTTTTTTGTGGCCACAGATTCCATGTTCCGACAAGATGGAACTGCTCCTCATCAAACTTCTTTGAAAAATTTTTATGAGGGAATTCTTTGTTTCTCTGGGTCCTAAACGACCAAGAAGACAAGTGAATTTTTTGAGCATTGGAATCTCGCATCAGATTCTATGGAGACTAAGAACAATTGGGTTCTTGCCAGCATAGTATGTCTGGCAAAAGAACTAAAACCCCCTATTCCTGATTCAATGTTTTCAGATAGAGGTTTCATTGTCCAGGCAGAGTACTTACATTTTCATCTACAGTAGAATGGTTAAAATTTCAAAAACGTTTGCAGCCTACAGAGTCTTTGGTATGCATGACGGCTCGAAATGCTTCCCAGAAGGTGTTCAGAGGGATGCAATAAAGAGCTAGAAATCAGGAGTACTCCCAATTTCAGCTTGGAGTCTCCTTCGACTTCCAGGCTTCTTCCCTTCCTTTGGGCAAGGATAGGGAAGATTCTGCAACGAGACACCCCTTCAACATGTAAGAAGAGATCTCGTGAGCACAGAAGTATTCAAGAAGGACCCTCCTCGGAGGAAGACTCTTATCTCTCGTACGGTTAGATATCCTATCGTTCTACTGGATGTAGCTGATTACAATCACCTCCCCCCTTACCGGAGAGACCAAAAGCTCAAAGTGAAAGAATTTCTTCCACCCTTCTCCAGTCTCCTGATAAACGATTGTGGATGTTCAGGACTTTCGGACAATGTAGCGCCAAATCAGGCGCCAAAATACCAGAACAGCGTAAAGACGCCAGAGGAAGACAGTCCAAATAAACACTGTCATTGTCTGATGAGAGAAGGAGCGTGCCTCCAACCTGGCGCAGATGCCGCTAGAGGCAAATAAATCGGAAAAAGTGTCCGATGTGGGCATTGCCAGTTTCCTCGAGACTCTTAACAAGCAAGCTCGAAGCTCCAGCAAGTGGGGAGAAGTCAGCCAGGCTCCGGCAGGTGCAAGGCGCTAGCCAGGCGCGAGGCAGCCAGCCCAGGCGCGAGGCGCCAGCCAAGCGCGCGAGGCGTCCAGGCAGCAACATGCGCAGCCAGGCGCGAGGCGCCAGCCAGGCACAAGCCAGGCTCTAGGCTTCATCCAGAAGAGATCAATTTCAAAGAAAGCCCTGGTCTTCTTTGGAACGTGGTGATCTCTAAAGCACTTCTTAAGTAACTTGATGATTCCTTCAAACAGCTGAGAATTAAAAGCGCTTGAAGTGCGAGCTTTTAACAATTCTTGTTCTTTCCATAACAATATGTCGTGAGAGACATATTAGCTGTAATTTACGGGAGATGCAACTCTGTGTTGTCTTCTCTTTGCACGAAGGAGGTCAAGTTGACCTATGAGAGATCCTTCTCTCTTGGTTACGTGTCTACGGATATGTTGCTGGGATAGGGAGCCGACACTGATCCTTAACGAGTGAGTTAAAAAATTTTATTTTAACATAAGTATACTATTTTCTTTGGGTTATTTGAAATGAGTTTGGATAGCTCTTTTCAATTAAGCACAAAACCCTCGTGTTAGGATCAAGGTGATCGGGATCGGTGTTGTGCTCCTTAATTATGCCAGTAGGCATAGGTGTTTTGTCATGTAAGTGGATAGGACCCCTTTGACAAATAACCATTAGATTCTGTCAAGTAAGTGGATTAAGACCCCATTGACAGATCTACAAGAACTATTAGCCATAGGTCACATCCTCGCTGAGGCTCTTGAGACGAAGCAGACTCCTAGCAATAGCTAGGAGGTCAACCCTTCGTCTAAACACATAGGAACCAAGGTTTATTTATTTACTACAACGTATGTTCGTCCTATTCATTCTAAATTAGCATGTCTCTTACCCTCCGCCCAAAGGTGCCAATCAGCTAAGTATATATTCTGAAGGTAAGTTGAATGCATAAAAATGTTATTGTCATGATACAATAAAGTTTTATGCATACTTACCGGCTGGCAGAATATATACGGTTTATGGGCCCCCCCCCCAAAAAACCCCCCCGACCTCCCCTCAGGAGACAGGTGGAAGAGAAAATCTGTCTTAGAAAACGGGAATGATTCCCATTCCCGCCACCAGCGGCGGGGTGGTAGATCACCTGACCTACCTGTAGAGTGTGCCGCGAAATTCGAATTTCTATCGGGGACGACAGAGTCTATAGCTAAGTATATATCTGCCAGGTAAGTATGCATAAAACTTTATTGTATCATGACAATAACATTTTCCTTCTTGTTATGAGAGCAAAGAAATGGCATTCAACTCACCCTGGTACAAAATTATGCACTAATTACTAAAGGTATTCAACTCACTTTAGTGTAAAACTAAGTACTTGTGAGGGGATTAAACACTGGTGCAAAACTATTTATGAGGCAGACTTTGACATGGTTATATTTAAGAAGAATTTCTTGTGGCTCTACTTTTGAAGCAAGGATGCAGTGTGTGTATTTTTTATTAATGAGTGTCACTCTTTGTTCAAGGTCACATTCTCAGTAAACTCATCTTTTCTCTTATTTTTAAGATTACAAATAGATAAAGTGGTTCTGAGTTAAGGCATAGATAAAATTAGATGTTTCATTTCGGTATTATTGCAAGATTTGAAAAATTACTTCTATATATTATAATGTCAGATCTGTTATCTCAGAATCCTCTGTCTGCCCTTTTCAAATATCCACTTTTATATAAGTAACTTACCAAGTAATTACAAAGCTATTAGTTTCTAACTTGCCGGCAGCTTAAATAAAAAAATTCACAGTAACACTTCAGTTGCTTAGTGTGAGTGACCAGTCCTGCCCACTAATGTGAATACATACTAGGAACTACTTGGTGGACAACCTCAGTCTGTTTCTGCTGTTCCTGAGGTAAATATTGGGTACTTGCAGCAGCTTTGTTTATTTTTTCTGGTGCCAGATATTTGATCAGATTTGGGTGAAATATGCTTATTCAAGCTGAAAGCTTTTTGGATGAGTTTTTTCTTGTTTTGTTATTATTAAGTTGATTTAAGTTCACACATTTTTATGCTACTACAGCAAATTTGCAGTCAATTTTAACATCTACAGTGAATTTGCATTCAAGATTAAACATCTTATCAAACTTTCCTTTGCAGAGAAGTGTAAGGGCAAGAATGTAGTAAGGAGAGAAATGGTGCTTAATGTTTGGTTGCGATGTGGCCTTAGGAAGAGTAGACGATCTCAGCAGCCAAATGCTGTGCTCCAAAATCCCAGGCGCGCTCACCAGCTCCTGAGTTACGAGCACGCCCAGCTCCCAGCTCACCTAGCGCCAACTACAGCCTGGTGCCAGCTCAGAGCACCAAGCATGTGGCACCAACTCTCCCTGCATCCAATTTTTCTCTCCTGCTACTAGCCCTGTTATGTTTTAGCTCACTTCCTTCCCATGCCTTTACCAGTCTTGTATTGGGGTTAACAGAAATTAACCCTGTAACAGTGAAGTGTTGTACAGTGGAGGAGGTGATTATCTATCCCACCAGTTCTTCTAGACCTAATTCAATGTCATGCTCCCCACAACCTGGGAGGAATCATGCTGAAAGTCCAATGGAGGCTGGTGGAAAGTTCCCCGGGTAGTTGCCCCCTCAGTCGAACCTGTTGCACAATCCCTGGTTTTATCTAAGTTACGAAGTAATTACATTGCTATTATTTCCACTTGTACAGCAGCTCAAAATTTAAAAGCTGCACCAGTGCTTCTATTTTTGTGTAGGCGACAGCCCTGCCCACTATCAGAGAATAATAGGGAACAACAGCAAAAGAGCTCAATTCATTTCTGCCAGCTTTCGAGTAACATCAACAGTTGTTCATACACAAACAAACCTGCGGTCTTAACAATAGGATAATTTTATAACACCAGCTAGATCCAGTTGAATTGCAGATGAAAAGCAAGCAATCTTGTGAGATCTGGCAACACATGCATATATTGGGTGAAAAATGGTCAAGGACCATGCAACCACGCTACAGTGTTCATTCTTTTTCTTAACCCTCTTACGCCGACTGGATGTATTTTACGTCGACATTTTTTGTCTCCCGTGTGCCGACTGGACGTATTTTACGTCGACTTACAAAAGTTTTTTTTAAAATTTGCTGAAAAATACTTATAGGCCTACCAGCCTAAAACTTTTGAATCACGCGCCTTGGGGGATGCTGGGAGTTCACGGATCAAGGTGTTGTTTTGTTTACAATCGTTACGCAGGCGCGCAAGCGCGAATTTCTTTCTTGCCGCTCTAAAAAGTATCTGTGACACATCTCGGAAATTATTTCATCACTTTGACATAATTTTTGTACCATTGTAAATTAGCCGTTACATGAAGTACTACAGTAAACCTCCCCGTTAACACGAGGGTTATGTTCTTGGAGATGTCGTGTTAGCCGAATTCGTGTTAACAGGAAGTATTTCTCCATAAGAAATAATGGAAATAAGGGGGTTAACGTTCCTGGGCATTTTACGGACAGCTACGACAATATAATAATATACAATAATATTTAATTTTATAGGTTGGCTAAAATACGTCGAGCGCGCGTACGATAGTTTTTTCCCGCTACCGTCAGCGCGCTCATCTCCGAGAAATTTATGAAGAGAAGAAAAAAACGGACCATTCAAAACAAAACTAAGCATGTTTATGTTTAAACTAACATCTCAGTCTACCCCTGTCCCCACTACCAGTAGTACTACCACGGAATCGGATGACCCGGACAATCCCCAGCCATCCACCAGCAGACAATTTCTTTCTTTTTTTTTTTTTTTTTCAAATTTCAAATGTTTCGTAATTTTTATTTTTTCTGTATGTTCATGTTTTTTCTGTACTGTAAATCAATTCTATCTATGCATTACTGTAGTTTGCCTGAAATTTATAAAGAAAAAATAATTTACATACTGTTAAATAAAACTTTGTGTATTACTACGTACGTACATAGACGTGTTGGCAACAGTACAAACGGTCGCTAGAGAAAAACAGCAGACGATGTTTTTTTTTGTTTTATATTTCAGAAGTAAAATTTTGTTCGAAAATGGTAAGATTCGTATTTTAGTAATTCATTTTGTATTTCTGTTTTGCAAATAAATCAAATATAATAACAAATTATGCATTTAATTCAAACCTATAAATAAATAAAAGTATGTATATAATACGTGTAGCCGATTGTCAATGCAAATGGCGGATAAGAAAATGTAAACAGACCAGACAGATGGTCTGAATGCCTGCAATAAAAATGTTAAATACAGTAATAAAAGTAAGTATTAATCAAGAGTTCGAGCATGATAAGATTTCATATGCTAAACGTAATAATAGGTACTATTACATGCACATTTTTGGGATGATATAAAATGTATATGTAGGCTAGTAAGTTGACAATGAAAATGCAAACGAAACAAATACGTACATGTACACGCATGTGTTTGAATATGGTAAAAAGGATAAAAAGACAGCACAAACATGATTCATTACTCAATATGCTGAAAGACAATTTACGACAGCTCTGCCAGAACCTAATGCCGTCGTAAGTAGACGACTACCTGTAGTAAAGTACGCACTATTAAGTTAACCAATGCTAGAATATATTGGCTCTTCTCACTGCGAGGGCTGGCTTCACACTGAGCCAGCACTGCAGGCAAGAGAGAGAGAGCGCAGTAAAGGTGGGGTGAATCAGACTCTCGCCACACCTCCCGCGCTCTTGCTCTCAGCGGAAAATTCAAATCGTGTAACATCGAATATTACGTGTTAGCAGAATTTTTCTGTATGATTTTGAACTCGTGTAAGATCGAAATCGTGTTAACAGAACTCGTGTTAACGGGGAGGTTACTGTATATATGAAAATGTGCGAATTTTTATGTAAAATACAACAACAAAATACTCATGATTGTAGCTTTTATCAGTTTTGAGATATTTTCATATAAATAACAATAATTGCCAAAATTTCAACTTCAGTCAACTTTGACTCTACCAAAATGGTCGAAAAACAAAAAGCAATTGTAAGCTAAAACGCTTATTATTCTAGTAATATTCAATCATTTACCTTAATTTTGCAACTAATTGGAAGTCTCTAGCACAATATTCTGATTTATGGTGAATTCATGAAAAAAGCTTTTTTCCTTACGTCCGCGCGGTAACTCTTCCGAAAAAAATCATACATGTGATTGTGGTAATGTTTTGAACCATTTTAAAATTAGCCGTTACATAAAGTTTTATTATATGGAAATGTGCGCAAATTTCATGCACAATACAACTAAAAACAACCCATGGTTGTAGCTTTTATCAGTTTTGAGATATTTTCATATAAATAACGATAATTGCCACAATTTCAACCTTTGGTCAACTTTGACTCTACCGAAATGGTCGAAAAACGCAATTGTAAGCTAAAACGACCTGTATTCTAGTAATATTCAAGCATTTACCTTCATTTTGCAACAAATTGGAAGTCTCTAGCACAATATTTCGATTTATGGTGAATTTATGAAAAAAGTAACATTTTTCATTACGTCCGCGCAGTAACTCTTCCGAAAAAAATCATACGTGCGATGTGTAATGTTTGCCCATTTTAAATTAGCCGTTATATAAAGTTTTATATATGAAAATGTGTGAAATTTTATGTAGAATACAAAAAAAAATAACTGAAGGTTGTAGCTTTTCTATTTCGAAAATATTTGCATATAAATCACGATAAATAGAAAAAAAACCACGTTCGGTCAACTTTGACTCTACCAAAATGGTCGAAAAACGCAATTGTTAGCTAAAACTCTTACAGTCTAGTAATATTCAGTCATTTATCTTCATCTTGAAACAAATTTGAAGTCTCTAGCAAAATATTTAGATTTATGGTGAATTTAAAAAAAAATCTTTCCTTCTCTCAGCACGGATTCTCCGCCACAAATCTCCGAAATACGTACGTCCCATTCTCGGAATATTTGCTCTGTTTCATATTAGGCATTTCATAGAGTTTTATATATGAAAATGTGGGCAATTTCATGTAAAATAAAACGAAGAATATTTGAAGGTTGTAGCTTTTCTTATTTCCGAAATAATTGCATATAAAAAAATATAATATATATAAAAAAAATTCGACATTCGGTCAACTTTAACTCGTCAGATATGGCGTCGAAAAACTGCAATTGTAAGCTAATACTCTTACAGTATAGTAATATTCAATCATTTGTCTTCATTTTGAAAGAAATTAGAAGTCTCTAGGACAATATTTAGATTTATGGTGAATTTTTGAAAAAAATATTTGTTTACGTCCGCGCGATACGAATTCATGCATTATTTTGTGATAATATTTTCTCTGTGTTGCTTTTATCGTTTTACAATGTGTTATATACCAAAATGATTGCAATTTAGTGTACATTACAACAAAAACAAAAATAACTTGTTACCTTTAACCGTTTTGCACACAGCGCGATTTGAATACAATTATATATGAAATTTCGTTTTTGCGCTATCATATATCGCATTATTTATATATGATAATGATAATTTTTTTCATTTCTGATGGTTGCATACTAAACTTCAGGCAATGACAAAAAAAAGAGCCAAAAATGAACTTTTAATCTTGAAAACTAAGCGCGCTGTGATTTTTTGAAAAAAATATTTTTTCCGCTTCCTCGCTCACTCCGAAACCCCTCCGGCACACGGGAGACAATTTTTTATTTACCGCTCCGGCATAAGAGGGTTAACTGCCTGAGCGAGAGTTGTGGTTGACCTCTATCGGTCTTTTACCCAGTTCATTGCCCGTTTTCGCTTGTGTTTCTGTGTGTGTGTGTGTGCTTTTATTATGGCTTCTTTTGCTCCTTCTTGGCCTTGCCAACGTGTGTGCCCGGGTACTCAAGGTTTCGTGTGTTCTTGCTTTTTGGCTTCTTCAGCAACAGATCCTCACAGAACTTGTACAATGGTCCCCCATATTCGCAGGGGATGCGTACCAGACCCCCCCATGAATAGTTAGAATAATTGGAACCCCTATAAAAATGCTTAAAACCTCCTAGTATTTTGTTAGTTAAAACTCAAGAAAAACCCAGTAAAAATTTTTATACCTGTTTTTTTTAATAGCTTTATCACAAAAAGTGCATTATATAATGAAATTGTTTAAAAAAAACAAGGAATTTGTGGATATTTCTCATAAAATACAGCAAATATGCAAATTTTCTGTGAATGATACGGGGAAATGTTCCAGAGAGAAATCCGCGAATGTGTGAGTCCGCGAATCTGGAGAACGTGAATACTGGGGTCCACTGTAGTAGGCATCATTCTAACATTTGTACCATAACGAATCCCTGTCCGTAATGCCATGCATGGCCTAGAGAGCAGTGGAAGTTATTTTCTAGTAAGAGGGAGCATCGTAGAGTTTCTACTCTTCCTTCATGGGAGGGTTTTTCTTCTCTTCCCGATGCTTCATCTCCTGCCCCAGTCACACCCCATGCTAGTGTTGTGCCTTTGTCTCCTTCCTTTTCTTCAATCGTTTGTTGTTGGAAGTATCGGGAGGCCCTCAGGCTGATTTATTATGTAATGTCGCCTCCTCTTCCTCGGGAGTTAATTTAATTCCCAAGAGGGAGGAGGCTTTTTCATCAGTTTATTTCATTTCAGATTTGGAGGCGTCCAAAATGGCGGCGCTCTGGGGGTCGCTTGGGCTATGGGGTCCACCCTCCTTGGAGGGTTTGCTGACGCACTTCTTGGATGCTCGCCTCCTCCCACCTCAGGCTGCCCAGGCTCTCCCCCCTCCTCCTGGCCTCGTCTTTGTTGGTAACCAAGGTCTGCCATATTGTATTGCTCTGCCAGTGATGATTGTCGCTTTTTCGAGTCGCAGCTGATGACATCAGAGGGTCAGCCATTTTGTTTTAGTTTCTTTAAGCCAAGAAGGGGCCAAAAGGGCAGAGGTAAAGGGGGCCGTTGCTAGGTTAGGCGCCTCTCCCTCTCCTGCGCCATGGGTAGGGGGTTGCCTGGTTGGCCATTGGTCCAAGTGGCAGAGTTATGGGGTGGAGAAGTGGGTGGTAGATGTCCTTCGGGTGGGGTAACTACTGCCATTTGACTTCTCTCCTCCTCTGTCGGACAAGCCGCAGCTCAGGAAGGTATATCCTCCAGATTCTCTGAAGTTCTTGGCTCTTCGGGAGGAAGTGCAGAAAATGCTGGAGAAGGATGCGATAGAGGAAGTGATGTGTCCGTCTCCGGGATTTTACAGTCACATCTTGGTGCCCAAGGTGTCAGGAGGATGGAGGTCTGTGATCGACTTATCCGCCTTGAATCACTTTATCAGAAAGACATGGTTCAAGATGGAGATCCCGCATTCGGTGTTGGCAGCTATGAGGGAAGGTGACTTCATGCTGTTGATAGACTTAAGGGACGCATAATTCCACAGGAAGAAGCGAAAAACCTTCCCAAGAAAGAAGAGTTGAAACCCTCCGATGGTCTGTCTTGCTATAAAATGACTTCCACTGCTCTTTAGGCCATGCCCGGCATTCCATGCAAGGATTCGTTACAGTACAAAAATTAGAATGGCACCTACTACACGTGATGTGGGGATCAGTCGCTGCCGAAGCCAAAAAACAAAAACATGGAATACCTGGAATTTTGGGGCACACATGTTGATGAGGCCGAGAAGGAGCAGAAGCAGCCATGATATCAGCCAAACACACACACACACACTAAACACAAGCGAAACGGTCAATGAACCAGGTAAAGGCCAAGAGAGGTTAAACACGACTCTCGCCCAGGCGGATAAAGAAAAGACTGACACAGTGGCGTAGGTGAGTGGCCACTCTTCACCCGATCTACGCATGCATTGGCAGATATCACAAGATTCCTTGCTTTCGTCTGTTTTTTAACCAGATCCAGCCAGGCGCTAGAAATGATCCTATTGTTAAGACCGAAGGTTTGTTCATGTATGAGCAACCTTACTTTTAACGCCTTTTGTGTGTATTAAAAACTATATAAACTGCATTTTTATTATATTTTTCATGAAAAAATTTCCAGTTATTGATTATTTTGCATTTTTGGAGTCATTTCTTCCGCCAGATCAGTATCGTAAGCGCCGTAACCCTGGAACATGTATCGTAAACCTGGAAATAATTTCTGATGAGTATAATTGAAAAGCGTTGTAACCTTGGAACGTCATAAGCCGAACCCGTTGTTAGCTGGGGACTACATGTATTATCCTTTTATTACTGTATTAATCCTTGAAATGATATTAACCCTTAAACGCTGAAGCGGTATTTTAAAAATCGTCTCCCGTATGCCGGCGGCGTTCGCGAGTGAGTGCCGAAGCGGAAAAAATGTTTTTTTTTTTAAATCACAGCATGCTTAGTTTTCAAGATTAAGAGTTCATTTTTGGCTCCTTTTTTTGTCATTGCCTGAAGTTTAGTAGGCAACCATCAGAAATGAAAAAAATTATCATTATCATATATAAATATTGGGATATATGACAGCGCGAAAAAAAAATTTCATATATAATTGTTTTACAAATTGCGCTGTG
>NC_087201.1:91011655-91081655 GCF_015104395.2 Macrobrachium nipponense
TCATATCACATACTGCCAAGGACCGCTATAGGAAAAGCGTCCTTCGAGAGTGCTTTTCGTCGTCTAGTTCGCCTTCTCCGAGAAGAGGATGGAAGGAGTCGAAACTTTCCCGTCCTCTGAAGAGGAGTATGAAAGAGCATGAACTCAATTCTAGTCCCGAGCGCTTCTCTGAAGAAGGAGCGCCTTCGGTAATAAAGAAGGCTAGAATACATTCAGACTCTGGGTCTGGAAGGGATCCTAGAGCGCCTTCCAGATCTCCCTCTCCTGATTCGAAAGATTCCTCAACCAGGAAAATATTAATGAATATGCAAGAGCAATTAGCCTCGTTAGTAGGAACTCTATATAAGGAGCCTACTCGTAAGAAGGATGATAGGCTTCCTATTAAAAGATCTAAATACCGATCTCCTGTCGGGCGCGACGCACCCTTCAGGGGAGTTGTCGCACAAGCGGCCATCTCTGGGGGGAGCAATGCGTTAGACAGGAGAGAAGTAAGAAAGGAAGTTACTCCTGTCAAGAGTATGGCGCCAACCAGGAGCCAGGCTCCGAGTAGGCGCAAAGAGCCACAGTATGCAGTACAACATTCAAGATCTTCAACCAAGCGTCAAGAGTTAGCTGAAGAGGAAGATCCTGTTAGGAGTAGAGCGCTTGTGAGACGGAAAGCGCCTACCGGAATCAATACTCCTACTAAACACCAGACGCATTCTAAGGATCAGGAGTATTTGGAGCGACGTACTCCTACCAGGCGCCAGGAGTCGTCGGGCCTCGATACTCCTCCCAGGCGCCAAGAGTATTCTGAACTTAATACTCCTCCTAGGCGCCAGGAGTATTCCGAAGCTTATACTCCTCCCAGGCGCCAGGAGTATTCTGAACTTAATACTCCTCCCAGGCGCCAGGAGTATTCTGAACAAGATGCGCCTACTAGAAGCCAGGAGTATTCGAGGCGCTCTGCGCCTGCCAAGCGCCAGGAGTATTCCAAACATGTTACTCCTACCAGGCGAGATACTCCTGCTGTACACCAGGCGCATTCCTCGTATGAAGAGCCTGACATTCGAAAGAGAGTAAGGGAAGAGTCAGAAGAAAGAAGGGAGCCTTCTCCTTCCGAGCCTATGAACCCAGAAGATGCCTCGGAGGATGAAATGAAGGAAGGATCTTCTAATTACAAAGTTCTTTCGTCCCTTCTATTGGAGGAATATGGAGACTCGTTAACGCCAGCCGCTCCTCCTTCTCCACGCTCTCTGTTCTCGAGCACGAAAACGCACAAGTCTTCCTCTTTCCTAAAAATGAAGCCTGCTATATCTATGAGGAGGGCGCTTCAATCTCTTGACTCCTGGTTCAAGAAGAAGAAGGAGTTAGGAAGGACGGTCTTTTGTATGCCTCCCGCTAAACTTACAGGGAGGAGAGGCATTTGGTACGAAACGGGAGAGAATATGGGATTGTCTCTGTCCGTTTCAGCTGAGTCAGACTTCTCGAGTTTAGTGGATTCATCGAGAAGACACGCCTTGAATGCAGCGAAAGTAACATGGGGGCTTTCGGAAACGGACCACTCCTCAAGGGACTTTTTCACACGTTAGAAGTTTTTAACTTCTTAGATTGGTCCCTTGGGGTTCTGGCCAAGAAATCTCATGAAAAGGAACAACTGGACCAGAAACCCACTAAATAGCATCCTCACCTGCATTGATAAGGCTGTTCAGGATGGATCGGCTGAGGTATGCTCCCTCTTTGGTGCAGGAGTTTAAAGAAGAGGGCGGTTCACAGTGCTTTCCTCACGAAGGCCGTCTCTCCTTCGCAGAGAGCCGCCTTATTGTTTGCGCCTCTCTCAGAACACCTTTTTCCTCGCAGTGGGTGAAGGATATTGCGCATTCTCTGACTGAAAAGGCCACCCAGGATCTCCTTAGACAATCCTCAAGGAAGAATAGGCCTGTGGCCAGTGAGGAAAAAAAAAGAAAAGTGGCTCGTCCCAGCTCAGCAGCAGCCCTTTCGAGGAGGTCTTCCAACTAGATCTATCGCCAGAAGGAAGTCAACCGAAAGAGGGGCAGGTCTTCCTTCCGTCCCTTTAAGAAAGGAAAGTGAGAGTTCTGTCCTCCAGACACCCGTAGTAGACCAGGTTACATTCATTTGCGAAAGCCTGGGAAGACATAGGAGCGAATCCTGTGGACGAGTCGATCATCAAGAAGGGTTATCGCATCCCATTCAAGGACATTCCTCCCTTGACAACATCACCGAGGGAATTGTCCGCCAGATACAGGGACCCTGTTCTGATGGATACTCTTCGTCAGATGGTGGAACAGATGTGGGCAAAAAGAGCAATAGAGCTAGTGCTGGATTGCAGCTCCCCGGGGTTTTACAATCGCTTGTTTTCTTGTAGCAAAAGCCTCGGGGGGATGGAGACCGGTACTGGACGTAAGTGCGCTGAACAAATTCGTAGACAACAGAAGTTCAGCATGGAAACGTCTGCTTCAGTCCTTGCAGCACTGCGGCAAGGGGATTGGATGGCGTCCCTAGACCTTCAGGACGCATATTTCCACATCGATCCACCATTCGTCGAGGAAGTACCTTCGATTTATGTTCGAAGGAAGAATCTATCAGTTCAGGGCCCTGTGTTTCGGCCTTTCCACGGCTCCTCAAGTCTTCACGGACGTGATGAAAAATGTAGCAAGACATTTACATTTGAAAGGGATAAAACGCTCTCCCTGTACCTGGACGACTGGCTCATCAGAGCCAGGTCCTCAAAAGCAGTGGTTTGGAGACCTGTCAACAACACTGGAATTGACAAATTCATTGGGATTGATCGTGAACCTCGAGAAGTCTCAGATGATCCCCAGCCAGAACGTGGTTTATCTGGGATTCAGATGGATTCTCGGGGTTTTCGAGAGTTTTTCCATCTCAAGAGAGAATACAGAAAGGCTGTGCCACAGTATCGAACTTTTTTAGGGAAAGAGCGCACTTCAAGCGAGGGAATGGCTGAGCCTTCTGGGGACCCTTTCCTCGCTCGAACAGTTCTTTCTTTCCTAGGAAGATTGCATCTTCGTCCGCTTCAGTTCTTCCTGAGAAGAAGGTTGGAGTTGGAAGACAGGACAGCTGGCTCGGACACGTTTCCAATCTCGGAGGAAATAAAACATCATTTAAAGTGGTGGTTAATTCCCTTAAAAGAAAACAAGGAGTGTCCCCTGCAAGTACGGAACCCAAGCTGACATTGTTCTCAGACGCCTCGGAGTCGGGCTGGGGTGCAACATTGGGATCCAAAGAAGTGTCAGGCACCTGGTCGGCAGAACAGGTGTCATGGCACATAAATTGCAAGGAGCTTTTAGCAATTCACCTGGCGCTAAAGAGCTTCGAACACATAGTCAGAGGCAAAAGTCGTACAGATAAACTCAGACAATACGACAGCTCTGGCTTATGTCAAGAAACAAGGAGGGACGCACTCTTTCGCTCTGTACGAGCTGGCAAGAGATGGAGGTTCCAGGTCCTTCCCACAGAATGGACACTCCACTCAGAAGTCTGTCAGAGCCTTTGGCTCCTTTGGAGGAAGCCTCAAATAGATCTTTTCGCCACATTCCTCTCCAAAAGGATAGACACATTTTGTGCCTGGTGGAAGATCCCGGGCTTATGCAACAGACGCCTTCCTCCTGGACTGGTCAGGGATAGACGTTTACGCTTTTCCCCCGTTCAAGATACTGGGGAAGTAGTCAGAAAATTCGTGGCATCCGAAGGAACCAAAATGACTTCTGATTGCTCCGTTTTGGCCAGCTCAAATTTGGTTCACAGAGGTGATGGAGTGGACGGTGGAGGCTTCCCCAGATCTCTTCCAACAGAATAGATCTGCTCAAACAACCCCACTTCGAGAGGTACCATCAAAATCTACCCGCTCTTGCTCTGACTGCCTTTCGACTATCGAAAGACTTGTCAGAGCGAGAGGGTTTTCTCGCCAGGCAGCAAACGCAATTGCTAGAGCCCGCAGATCATCTACTAGGCGAGTGGTACCAATCGAAGTGGGAAGTTTTTCAGAAACTGGTGCAGGTCGAAGAAGGCTGTCCTCTTCAGTACCTCTGTGACCGAAATTGCGGATTTCCTTGCTGTTTCTTAGAGAAAAGTCGCATCTCTCGGTACCGACTATTAAGGGGTACAGGAGTATGCTGTCAGCCGTCTTTAGAAACAAGGGATTAGATCTAACGAAATGATAAAGGATTTGCAACGACCTCATTCGTTCCTTTGAAACATCAAAGTCACTTGAACCTAAGGTTCCAAGCTGGAACTTAGATGTGGTTCTTAAATTTCTATCCTCAGAAGAATTCGAACCACTACACACTGCTTCTTTGTCGTAATGATCCACTAGAAAGTGTTTGTTTCTGATGTTCTCTTGCAAACGGGCAAAAACAATAAAGGGTCGTCAGTGAGTTGCACGCCCTTGAATCAAGAGTTGGCTTCAAAGGAGACTCTGCAATTTGTTCATTTCAGTCTCTCTTTCTTGCCAAAAACGAAAACCCTTCGAATCCCTGGCCCAGGAGCTTCGAAGTGAAAGGACTTTCTAGTTTGGTGGGCAGAGAGGCAGAAAGATCCCTTTGCCCAGTTAGAGCTCTAAAATTTTATCTGGACAGGAAGAAGCAGTTGGGGGGTTTGCAAAAAGGTCTTTGGTGCTCAGTAAAAGACCCCAAGAGAGCAATGTCCAAGAACGCCTTAGCCTTCTTTGTTAGAAGTGTCATTATGGAAGCTCATAAGAATTGTTCAGATGATTCTTTTAATCTTTTAAGAGTGAGAGCCCACGAAGTTAGGCAATCGCAACCTCTGTGGCGTTCCAAAAGAAATATGTCACTCAAAAACATTTTGGACGCAACTTATTGGAGATGCAACTCCGTGTTTGCATCCCATTATTTAAAAGACGTGGCGATGTTACGTATATTGAGAAATGTTTTTCTTTAGGTCCGTTTGTGTCAGCACAGACGGTTCTGGGTAAAGGAGAAAGCACCAATCCTTAAATTGTGTACGTAACCCTCTTGTCGGATGTGTTCTCGTGTTTTCGGTGTATGGGAGTGTCAGTTGTCGCACAAGCGGCCTTCACTTCGCTTCATTTGAAAATCGAGTGACATCTGACTATTAGAGGGGTACAAAATTTTTATTTTTGTATGTACGAGTTTCGAGTTTGTGGTTGTTTGCTAAGAGTTTGGGGATAACTCTGGGCAATCTTAGAACTAACACGGGTTAGGATCGGGTGATCGGGATTGGTTGTGTGCTCCTTAAATAAATGCGTGTTGTCATATAAGCAGATGTGCTCCCATTGACAAACGCCAGTTTAGGTTCTGTCGAGTAAGTGAAGAGACCCCATCGACAGATCCACAAGAACTCTTGGCCACAGATCACTATCTTCGCTAAGGCTCTTGAGATGAAGCAGACTCCTGGGCAGTAGCCACGAAGTCTTCCATCTAAGAAGGTAGGAACTAAGGTTTATTTATACCTACAACATATGTTGTTTACCTGTCTAGTCAGTTAGTTAGCTGTCTCTTGCCCTCCACCAAAGGGTGTCAATCAGCTATGTATATCTCGACAGGTAAGATTGAATGTATGAAAATGACATTGTTATGATACAATAAAGTTTCATACATACTTACCTGGCAGATATATACAATTGAAGACTCACCCAGCCTCCCCGCAGGAGACAGGTGGAAGAGAGAATCTGATTAGAAAACGGGAATAGTTCCTAGTCCTGCCACCCAGAGCAGGGCGGTAGATCACCTGACCCACCTGTAGCGAGTGCCGCGAAATTTGAATTTCTGTCGGGGACGACGGAGTCGATAGCTATGTATATATCTGCCAGGTAAGTATGTATGAAACTTTATTGTATCATAACAATGTCATATTGTAAAAGGACCGATGGTTTGTATATCGTATCGGAACAAATGACAATTTGTCAAAAATTGCATTTTTCCTAACTATACAAACCTGAGGTCCTTTTACATATAGTCCCACCTCATGCCACCCCTCACTCTGCATTTTTTTCCTGGGCCTAAAGCAAAATTGATTCTTCACCTCCCAGGTGCACGGCGCGTGCACTGTTGGACAAGCAGTTAACTACCGAACTCCCTTGTTTGAAGCTTGCGACCATCCAGCTGCCGCTAGTTACCTTCCTATTGTAAAAGGACCTCAGGTTTGTATAGTTAGGAAAAATGCAATTTTCGACAAATTGTCATTTTTCCATAGTTCATTGCCAGGATACTTTTTATCGCTGCCACACTAACATACAGTCTCCCTGTTGTTAGATGATCTCAAACCTGTCACAGCTCCCAACTGAGCAACACAATTAGCCTAAGCTACAGCCATGAACAGCCAGAATCTTATAACCCGAATCCTTCTCCTCCAACCATGAAAATCCCCAAGAAATGGCCACAATGGCCACACCAGCAGGCCCCACGGGTAGGAAGTTCCACAATCAATGGCACAGAAGCTTGTCTGGGGTTTTTAGTTGGCTAGGCCTCCAACAAGGCACAAAAGCTCTGTAACCTCAGAGCAGAGGAGAGAGAGAGAGAGAGAGAGAGAGAGAGAGAGAGGAGGAGAGAGAGAGAGAGAGAGAGAGAGAGAGAGAGAGAGAGAGAGAGAGAGACAATAATGTGTGAGAAAGAGAGAGAGATATGGGATTGTCCATATACTGTCAAGAGTGAAATTAATTGTGAATTTTTTCAGAGACAGGGAGAATAACTTGAAAGAGAGAGAGAGAGAGAGAGAGAGAGAGAGAGAGAGAGAGAGAGAGAGAGAGAGAGAGAGAGAGAGAGAGAGAGAGAGGTTGTCCTTATTTCAAGAGTGAAATTATTTATGAATTATTTCAGAGACAGAGAGAACAACATGAAAAAGAGAGAGAGAGAGATGGGGTTGTCCATATATCAAGAGTGAAATTATTTATAAATTATTTAAGAGACAGAGAATGACGTGAGAGAGAGAGAGAGAGAGAGAGAGGAGAGAGAGAGAGAGAGAGAGAGAGATGGGATTTTTGTCCTACATATCAAGAGTGAAATTATTTATGAATTATTTCAGAGACAGAGAATATAATGTGAAAGAGAGAAAAAGAGAGCATAACTCTTATAACTCTTTATGATATCAGAAGATTGAAACCCATGAGCTTCAATGGGCAACATTTCTTTGCCTCCAGCCAATATGTTAAACTGTCAAGTAAACTGACATTTCAACCCCTTCCCCCACCCTTTTTCGAAGTGGATAAAAAGACTGGGAATCACTGTTTGTTTAAAATTTAGCATGGAAAATATTATACAAATTATTATTACTATTATCAAGTCTTTTTAATAAGGATTGTTGTATCGGCTCCGTTAATTTTTTATAGACTTCTCTATTTTCTTTATCAAGGATTTGTCAGTGTTGCTAAAAATGGCAAGCAACATGCCAAAGGGGATCGTCAAATTCAGTAGAGTCATTTTGAATTATATTTATTACTGCTACTACATACTACGTATTACAAGTTGTTCTCTCTCTCTCTCTCCTCTTGACTCAAGGTTTCGCCCAGATCTGCCTGTGCATTATGGCAGCGATGGTTGCTGAAGGACTGAATCCTGGTGTCGAGTCCTCTTTATATCATGGTCATACATGCACTCACAGATGCTCCTGCAGGACCCAGGGGATATTCAACTTTTCATTGGTTGGCGGCCAGGTGTCAGAAACGCTCGAGGCACATTGACCTTCTCAGGTGTGTGGCATCACCAGGAGCCTGGTTTCCATTGGCTACGACCATGGTGACGTCACTCCTGGTATTATACTGCCATCCTCTTCAATGTTGGTCCTGTCTGGTGTGCTGGTGTTATCCTCTTGATGGGAGACTGGGCCTTCCTTACACAGGTGGGAAGCATGAAGGGTTCCTGTGTCGTATTTAGGAGTTTATGCTCTGGAATGAGTAACGCTTCAAGGAGGTGTTGGCATCGCTGATCAGGGGCTCTTCCGATCATCTTGGTGTTTTTGATGATGTCCTCTCATGTGACATGCTGTTGGTTTGTGGTGAGGGCGTGGTGTTTGATGGCACCATTCTGGGTGTGACAGGAGATCCTCTTGGACAGTCGTATTGTTGTCATTCCGATATAGACTCCAGGACATCCTTGGATAGGGCATGTTTATTCATAGACAACATTATTCTGCTTCAGGGCGGGGTCTCCTGCAGGTGGGGCGGGGTTATTCCTCATAACCAGGTCTCTTCTCCTTCGATTCTTGTAATGGATTATAAGAGAGAGCCTCTTTCCCTCCTCTGCGGGGGTAACGTTTTCTTCCACAATCTTCTTAATATATCTCTCTTCTTTGTATCAGTGGTGCATAAAGGGCTTGTAGAAAAGGCATACATCCTTAGAGGGGGGATTCTCTGCGTTCTCTTCGTCCTCCATGTACCATTTGTTCAAAGCTGCTTATCTCTGTTGATTAGCTTGTTGGAGTAACTATTGTAGATCATCATTTATGGAGCTCGATCCAGTTCTGTGTGGGTGTCCTCACAAAGGTCCTGACGTTGGTGGTCTTGAACCTTGCAGGACACTCACTCTCTCCGTTTAGGCAAAGTCCCAAGTTGGTAGATTTAGTGTAGATGGTAGTGGTCATCTTTGGGGTAGTCTTCGTATTTAGGATGTTGAGGAAGTGGAGCCAATCTTCGCTGCTGAACTCAATTGTGAGGCACTGTTCCTCAGGAACTGGTGGTGAAGGGCTTCGACCTCTTCCTCGGAGTCAGCTTGGATAAATATATCATCAATATTCCTAGCATACGTCCTGGGACATCGGTACTGTGAAAAGACCCGCTCTTCAATGGTACCTGTGTAAAAGTTGGCGAAGAGGATGCCCAAGGGGGACCCCATTGCCATGCTATCTTACTGATGGAACTTCTGTCCACTGTTGGGGTTCCTGTAGACCTTTCCCTAAATGATGTCTATGGCTTCATCAACGGGGAAGTTGGTAAACAGGGATTCCACATCAAGGCATGCCACCATGCCTTTGCCAGGGGAATCCTGGATTTTCTCCAGGAACTCTATCAGTGAAGTAAGGCCAAATATGGAGGGGTTATACGGCATCAGGATTTTGTTGAGGCATTTTGCCAAAGCATATTTTGGAGCGGGCATCTGGCTGATGATGGGGCATAAGGGGGTTACCAGTCTTGTGTCTTCACGTTTCCATAAAGATACCCCAAGCTGTAATCTCCGTGGATGGGCGGGAGTGAGTTGTGTTCGTTGCGGTGTTCACTGCAGTGATGATGCGGTTAGAATCCTGCTTGATGTCTTCAGTAAGGTTTCTGGTCAATCTCTCAAATTTGGAGGTGTCTGCTAAGATGCTGTCCAGGTTCTCGAAATATTCCTGTCTTGATTAGTACAAAGGCGGACGTTTTGTCTGCAATATGTATTGTTCCTCCTCATTTTTCTTTAGATCCGCTGCAGTGTCCATCAGCTCTTTGGTGAATATCCCACTGGTATAGTTTCTTCTGTCCATCAGGGCTTCTGCGAGTAGGAGAGGTTTGAGGGTGTCGCTGGTCTTAAGGATCTTCTTGGCCTCTAACTGCTGTATGGAGTCAAGGAGCAGTTCTATCTTCTTACGTTTTTCATGCTTCCTGGGTTTAGCCATGAAGTGACAATTGAGGTTGAGGTTGAGTAGGTCGTCTTGCTTGGGGGTCAGTCTATACAGGGTGAGGTTTATTTACCTTTGGGTCGTCTCTTGGATACGTATCTTCCCTCCGTTGAGGTCCGCAAGGTTTCGGATCACGCCCCTGACTCGCTTCTGCATGTCTTCCTCTTTAAGATGGGTGAGATGGGCATTGATCTCCACCAAGTTGGGGTGCTCTTGGTGGTCCTCCTGGTGGTGCTCACATTAGTGGTGCTCCCATTAGTCCTCTTGGCGTTGATGTCTCATGCGGCATTGGTTTCTTGATCGGTAGTCTGGTTCGGGGTTGTCTTGTTCATTATTTGTCGAAGAGAACGTCACCCCTCGGAGGAAGGGAAGAGTTGCTCTCTCATAATCTATTACAAGAATCAAAGGACAAGAGACCTGGTTATGAGGAATAACCCCCGCCCCAACTGCAGGAGACCCCCTGAAGCAGAATAACAATTGTCTACCAGTACACATCCCCTATCCAAGGATGCCTTGGAGTCTATATCGGAATGATAACGTTACGGCTGTCCAAGAGGATCTCTCATGCCCAGAACGATGCCATCAAACACCACACCCTCACCACCCACTAAAAGCACGTCGCGCGAGGGAACATTGTCAAAAACACTGAGATAATAGGAAGAGCCCCTGATCAGTGATGGTTATGCCTCCTTGAAGTGTTATTCATTCTAGAGCAGAAACCCCTCCTAAATACAAAACAGGAACCTTTCCTGCTTCCCACCTGTGTAAGGAAGGCCCACCCCTCCCTCCAGAGGATAACACCAGTGCCCAGGATGGGAACAACATTAACCCTCTTACGCCGACTGAACGTATTTTACGTCGACATTTTTTGTCTCCCGTGTGCCGACTGGACGTATTTTACGTCGACTTACAAAAGTTTTTTTTTAAATTCGCGGAAAAAATACTTCTTAATAGGCCTACCAGCCTAAAACTTTTGAATCACGCACCTTGGGGGATGCTGGGAGTTCACGGATCAAGGTGTTGTTTTGTTTACAATCATTACGCAGGCGCGCAAGCGCGAATTTCTTTCTTGCTGCACTAAAAAGTATCTGTGACACATCTCGGAAATTATTTCGTCACTTTGAGATAATTTTTGTACCATTGTAAATTAGCCGTACATGAAGTATTATATATGAAAAATGTTGTGCATTTTATGTAGAATACAACAATAAAATACTCATGATTGGTCGTGTTTTATCAGTTTTGAGATATTTTTATATAAAATATAAAACGATAATTGCCAAAATTTCAACCTTCGGGTCAACTTGACTCTACCGAAATGGTAAAAAAACGCAATTGTAAGCTAAAACTCTTATATTTTAGTAATATTCAATCATTTACCTTAGGAAGTCTCTAGCATAATATTTCGATTTATGGTGAATTTATGAAAAAACTTTTTCCTTACGTCCGCACGGTAACTCTTCCGAAAAAAATCATACATGCGATTGTGGTAATGTTTGCACCAATTTAAATTAAGCGTTACATAAAGTTTTATATATGGAAATGTGCGCAATTTCATGCACCATACAACTAAAAACAACCCATGGTTGTAGCTTTTATCAGTTTTGAGATATTTTCATATAAATAATGATAATTGCCAAAATTTCAACCTTCGGTCAACTTTGACTCTACCGAAATTGTCGAAAAACGCAAGTGTAAGCTAAAACGCTTATATTCTAGCAATATTCAAGCATTTACCTTCATTTTGCAACAAATTGGAAGTCTCTATCACAATATTTCAATTTATGGTGAATTTATGAAAAAAATAACATTTTCTTTACGTCCGTGCAGTAACTCTTCCGAAAAAATCATACGTGCGATTGTGGTAATGTTTGCACCATTTTAAATTAGCCGTTACATAAAGTTTTATAGTAAAAATGTGCGCAATTTTATGTAGAATACAACTAAAAATAATTGAAGGTTGTAGCTTTTCTCATTTTTGAAATATTTGCATATAAATCACGATAAATAGAAAAAAACCACGTTCGGTCAACTTTGACTCCTACCTAAATGGTCTCTCGGAAAAAGACGGCAATTGAAGCTAAAACCCTTCTTACCGAGTCTAGTTAAATTATTCAGTCATTTATCTTCATCTTGAAACAAATTCGAAGTCTCTAGCAAATATTTAGATTATGGTGAATTTAAAAAAAAAATCTTTCCTTCCCTCCGCGCGCGGATTCTCCGCCACAAATCTCCGAAATACGTACGTACTATTCTCGTAATATTTGCTCCGTTTCATATTAGGCATTTCATAGAGTTTTATATATGAAAATGTGCGCAATTTTATGTAGAATAAAACGAAAAATATTTGAAGGTTGTAGCTTTTCTTATTTCCGAAATAATTGCATATAAAAAATATATATATAAAAAAATTCGACATTCGGTCAACTTTAACTCGTTAGATATGGTCGAAAACTGCAATTGTAAGCTAATACTCTTACAGTAAAGTAGTATTCAATCATTTGTCTTCATTTTGAAAGAAATTGGAAGTCTCTAGGACCATATTTAGATTTATGGTGAAATTTTGAAAAAAAAATATTTGTTTACGTCCGCGCGTTACAAATTCATGCATTATTTTGTGATAATATTTTCTCTGAGTTGCTTTTATCATTTTACAATGTGTTATATACCAAAATGATCACAATTTAGTGTACATTACAACGAAAAAAATTAACTTTTTACCTTTAACCGTTTTGCGCACAGCGCGATTTGAATACAATTATATATGAAATTTCGTTTTTGCGCTATCATATATCGCATTATTTATATATGATAATGATAATTTTTTTATTTCTGATGGTTGCATACTGAACTTCAGGCAATGACAAAAAAAGGAGCCAAAAATGAACTCTTAATCTTGAAAACTAAGCGAGCTGTGATTTTTTGAAAAAAAATATTTTTTCCGCTTCCGCGCTCACTCCTAAACACCTCCGGCACACGGGAGACAATTTTTTTTTTTACCGCTTCGGCGTAAGAGGGTTAAAGAGGATGGCAATAATACCAGGAGTGACGTCACCACGGTCGTAGCCAATGAAAACCAGGCTCCCGGTGACGCCACACACCTGAGAAAGTCAACGCGCCTTGAGCATATCCAATGTCTGGCTGCCAACCAATGAAAAGTCGAATATCCCCTGGGTCTTGCAGGAGCATCTGTGAGTGCCCGCATGACCATGATATACTGAGGACTAGCTACCAGGATTCAGTCCTCCAGCAACCATCGCAGATCTGGGTGAAATGTCGCGTCAGGAGAGAGAGGAGAGAGAGAGAGAGAGAGAGAGAGAGAGAGAGAGAGAGAGAGAGAGAAGAACTTATAGTACGGAGAAGCAGTAATAAATATAATTCAAAATGAATTATATTTATTTATTATCCCTTTTGGCACGTTGCTTGCCACTTTTAGCAACACTGAGAATTCTTTGATAAGCAAAATAGACAAGACTCTGTACAAATAAATGGAGCTGATGCAGCAATCCTTTTTAATAAGACTTGTTTAAAAGAGGGTCTACTCCCAAGATATATTACTATTACGTATTATTATTTAATCTTATCAATATTTGAAAATTAGTTATGAGATAGATAATTTATTCATCATACAAAACAAATAAACATTTGTACATATGTGAGAGAGAGAGAGAGAGAGAGAATTATTATTTTTCCTATTTGTTTTTATTGATTAATTTTATTAAATTTAATTTGTTCATACGCGAAGAAACATTCGGTCTTAACAATAGGATAATTTCTGGGCTCAGCCCGTGTCGCTACGTGAAATGTCCCTTTAGCACACATTTCTAAGGTAAATTATTGCTAACATACCAGAGAAAAAAGCTAATATGGAAATGCCAGAATATTCTGGCTTGCTCACCTTATTTAAAGGTGTCGGTATGGTTTCTGGGGAGAGTGAAACCACTACCAGGGGTCCTTTGCCATTTAGATTCATCCTCCTTCAAAATCCCTCTACTAGAGAGGAACCGACCTAAGGCCCACTCCCCGCTACCGTTACTGCTAGCGCCTTTTGACGTCATTCCTTTTCGTTAGCACGATCCAGACCGCATGTGTTTTTCTTGCTCTGTGTTGTGCTCGCTCTGGATTTATATTCTTTCATCATGCAACGTCAAGACTCATCTGCATCCAAGTTAAGTACTGCTAATAATGTTTTATGTCATTTATAGCCGGGCAAGGGCCCGTTTAACCATTTTATTTCGGTTATTATAGACGGCGTCCCGGACGGCTTTGCAAGGCGGCTCGCTCCCACGTGTTCCATTGTTTCGTGCTACACTCGGTTTTCTATACCGTTTGTGCTCGAATTATTTAGCAGTACATTATTATTCTAACGGTGATGCATTATTGACGTATCATTGATATTATTTATGTAATTTTTAACACGGGGGTTGTTAAGAGTTCGCTCTAAGCTCGTAGCCTACATCGCTTCCTTCAGCTCAGAGTTCATGCATGCATGTTCTTTTAATTGTCATGCTCCCTAAGGACTTAGGTCCTTTCTTTTTGGTCCTGAGCTACCCTGGTCACCACCCTACGTTTCTACGTATCAGCATAGGCCAGCTGCTTTGAGTCGCTAAGGTCGCCCTCCCTTCTCCGTTGGTCTGATCCAGCTTCTCCAGGACTCTTCTTTCTCTTCTCCATCATATTTCTTCCTTCTCCCCCGTGTTTTGTTAGAATGTTATTGATATTCATGCTTTTCGAGACGGTTCGGGCTGGCCTAGGCCACCTTTGATCGCATGGTCTTTCTCACCATTCAACAGGTTTGGCAGGGGTAGCGGAGCTAGAGGTGCCTTCCACCAGAGAGGCGGCGGAAGAGCATCCAGCCGAGGTAAGCACTTACGAGGAAGGCGCGGGACACACCCTTCCCTGAGCCAGTGAGAATCCTCAGGTTGGAGGGAGACTGTTCCTCTTTTGCCACAGGTGGAGGTTCAGCAAATGGGCCCAAAGTATTGTGTCCAAAGGTCTAGGCTGGAGCTGGATCAAAGGTCCTCCTCCATCCAAAACCTTCCATCAACAACCAACAGCGGAATTGATAGAGTACGCTCAAGAACTCCTTCAGAAAGGAGTAGTGTCAAGAGTCAAGCATTTAAAGTTTCAAGGTCGCTTATTCAGCGTGCCAAAGAAAGGCTCAAACAAACGAAGAATAATTCTAGACTTGTCCCGTCTAAACTTATTCATTGTTGCGACAATTTCAGAATGTTGACCATCTCACAGGTGCGGACCTTACTACCCCGTGGGGCCGTCACCACCTCTATCGATCTTACAGACGCATACTATCATGTTCCAGTAGCAAGACACTTCCGCCCATTCCTAGGCTTCAGGCTAGGGAACCAAGCATTCTCCTTCAAGGTAATGCCTTTGGGGCTCAATGTAGCCCCCAGAATATTTACAAAACTGGCGGAGACAGTCGTTCAAGAACTCAGGTCTCAAGGAATATGTAATGCTAGTTGCTTATCTGGACGATTGACTCGTTTGGGCCACAAGCATCGAGGAATGCCACAAAGTAACGGTCAAAGTAATCCAGTTTCTGGAACACCTAGGGTTCCAGATAAACAAGACCAAGTCCCGGCTAACACCGGAGTCTTGCTTTCAGTGGTTAGGCATTCAATGGGACTTGAACTCCCACACTCTATTAATTCCGTCGTTGAAGAAGAGAGAAATAGCCAAGGCAACCAGACAATTTCTCAAGTGCAAACAGATGTCCCGGAGGAACCAGGAAAGGATCCTAGGCTCTCTCCAATTTGCTTCGATAACAGACGTTCTGTTAAAAGGAAAACAAAGATATAAACCGCGTCTGGCGCTTAAGGGCAAACAACAGATCCCGAGACAAACTATCCACTGTTCCAGCAATCTTACGCAAACGCCTCCGTCCCTGGACGGAGGTCAAGAATTTGTCGAAGACAATTCCTCTTCAGTTCCCTCCGCCGGCACTAGTTATCCACACAGATGCGTCACTAACTGGCTGGGGAGGGTACTCTCAGTACAAGAAGGTACAAGGAACCTGGTCCCTTCCATTCTGCCAGCTTCATATCAATGTACTGGAAGCTATGGCAGTGTTCCTCACCCTGAAAAAGCTTCATCCAGCCAAGAAATCTCATATCAAACTGGTGCTGGACAGTGCAGTGGTAGTACACTGCATCAATAGGGGAGGCTCCAAGTCAAGCCATGTGAACCATGTCATGATAGCCATATTTTCATTGGCAGCCAAGAACAAATGGCACCTGGCCGCCACCCATCTAGCGGGAGTAAGGAACGTAATAGCGGATGCTCTATCTCACTCAGTCCCACTGGAGTCGGAGCTGTCCCTGGACAGGCAGTCATTCAACTGGATCTGTCAACAAGTCCCAGGGCTTCAAGGGACACATTGCTCTAGTAGCCCCCAATTGGTCCAAGAGCAATTGGTTCCCACTACTACTGGAATTGGGACTCCGACCTCAACGGATTCCCAATCCCAGGCTATCACAACTAGTACAAACGAAGACTGTGTACGCTTCCTCAGGAATTCAGAAAACCCTAACTTTATGGATTTCATGAAGTTTGCGGCAAAAAGGGATGCCAACATCGACCCTCAAAATATCCTATTCTTAGGATCGGATAAACATGAATCAACCCTACGTCAATATGACTCAGCAGTTAAAAAACTAGCTGTATTCCTGAGGAATTCTGAAACTCAAACCATGACAACCAATCTGGCCATATCCCTTTTTAGGACACTGAAAAAGGTTTAGCAGCAAGTACTATCACTACTACTAAATCTGCACTCAAGAAAATCTTCCAGTTTGGTTTCAAAATAGACCTAACAGACTCTTATTTTTCATCTATCCCTAATGCCTGTGCTAGACTCAGGCCATCAGATAGGCCTAAGTCTGTGTCATGGTTCTTAAATGATGTTCTCAAACTGGCCTCAAACACTGACAATGAATCATGTGACTTTTTACCCCTCCTGAGAAAAACATTATTCCTTTTAAGTCTAGCTTCAGGAGCCAGGGTATCTGAACTGTCAGCTCTATTTAGAGACTCTGGTCATATAGAGTTTCTCCCTTCAGGAGAAGTATTATTTTCTCCAGATCGTCAATTTCTAGCTAAAAATGAGGACCCACTAGATAGGTGGGCCCCGTGGAAAATTCTCCCACTTCCACAGGACCCATCCTTATGCCCAGTAGCTGCCCTAAGATAAGAACATAACTAAATAGGACGGCCCTAAGATCTTCTGGCCCTTTATTTATGAGGGAAAAAGGTGGCACTATTTCCTTAAAAGGAATCAGACAACTAATATTATATTTCATTAAACAAGCCAACCCAGAGTCCTTCCCTCGTGTACATGACATTAGGGCAGTGGCTACCTCTGTTAACTACTTTCAGCATATGAATTTTGATGATCTGAAAAAGTATACAGGCTGGAAATCTCCGACGGTATTTAAACACCATTATCTTAAGTCCTTAAAAGCACTTAAATTTCCAGCAGTGGCAGAGGGAAACACTGTTTCCCCTGACACTGCTGACATTCTTGCCGTGGCTCTGCCACCATGTAGCCTTTGTCGTACCTTGGATGCCACATGTTGTACGTAGTTGTAATGTTTCCTTGTATTTTAATTTTAGGATTAATCACACTTTAATTTAATATTGTATCTAATTTTATGGTTAATCATAGTTTACTGTATTTACTCTCAAGTTTTCAGTACCTTTGTTACCTAGTTCGTAACTTTATTTTTAGATTATATCAATTAACCTTAATTGTTTTTTATTTTTCCTACAATATTCTTTTGTACTCCATTGTTCCAAGCTTTTGTGGCCATTTCTCTGGTACTATTTCACGTAGCGACAAGGCCTGAGCCCAGAAAAGGGATTTTGACGAAGGAAAAATCTATTTCTGGGCAAGGGCCCGTGTCGCCCAGTGAAATCCCACCCTTCTCTTGTACCCCCCCTTTTTGGCCCAAGCTTGGGTGCTAACTCCAGGTATGACGTCAGAGGTGCTAGCAGTAACGGTAGCGGGGAGTGGGCCTAAGGTTGGCTCCTCTCTAGTAGAGCGATTTTGAAGGAGGATGAATCTAAATGGCAAAGGACCCCTGGTAGTGGTTTCACTCTCCCCAGAAACCATACCGACACCTTTAAATAAGGTGAGCGAGCCAGAATATTCTGGCATTTCCATATTAGCTTTTTTATCTGGTATGTTAGCAATAATTTACCATAGAAATGTGTGCTGAAGGGACATTTCACTGGGCGCCACGGGCCCTTGCCCAGAACTAGATTTTTCCTTCGTCAAAATCCGGTTAAAAAACAGATGAAAGCAAGGAATCTTGTGATATCTGGCAGTGCATGCGTAGATTGGGTGAAGAGTGGTCAAGGGCCACTCACCTACACCACCGCGTCAGTCTTTTCTTTAACCGCCTGGACGAGAGTCGTGGTTAACCTCTCTTGGCCTTTACCTGGTGCACTGCCCATTTCACTTGTGTTTAGAGGGTGTGTGTGTTTGGCTGATATTTTATGGCTTCTTCTGCTCCTTCTCAGCCTTGTCAACGTGTGTGCCCCGGAATTCCAAGTTTTCCGTGTTCTCGTTTTTTGGCTTCGGCAGCGACTGATCCCCTATCACGTGTAGCAGGTGCCATTCTAGTTTTTGTACTATAATGAATCCTTGCACGGAATGCCGGGCATGGCCTAAATAGCAGTGGAAATCATTTTATAGCAAGAGAGAGCATCGGATGGTTTCGACTCCTCCTTCATGGGAAGGTTTTTCGCCTCTTCCTGATGCTTCGTCTCCTGCAGTATTCACCCCCCATAGTAGCGTTGTTTGAGTGTCTCCTTTCTTTTCTTCCACTGATTCGCCACTGGAAGTACTGAGAGGCCACCAAGCTGATGTTTGTAATGTTGCCCCTTCTTCTTCGGGAGTTAATTTGATTCCTGGAAAGGGGGAGGCTTTTTCATCATTCTCATTTATTCCAGAGTCAGAGACGTCCAAGATGGCAGCGATTTGGAAGAAGCTCGGGCTAGGGGGTCCCCCGTCCTTGGAGAGGCTGCTAGCACACTTTATGGAGGCTCGCTACCACCCTCCTCAGGCTGGCCAGGCCATCCCTCCTCCCGGCCTCGTCTTTGTGGGTAGCCGAGGTCAGCCATCTTGTATTGCTCTGCCACTGACTGCTGCCGCTTCTTCAAGCCGGAGGGAAGCCGTGGCCTCAGCCCCGTTGATGACGTCACAGGATCCGTGGTTGTGTATTCCTCCGCCAGTGGCATCTGATTCCCCTTCACACCGAGGGGAAACTGTGACGTCATCACCATGTGTGACATCACTCCCAGTCGTCTCCTCTGCACTGCCTCTCTCAGTCGTGACGTCGTCTCTGCCACCCAGTTTGCTACATCTCCCTTCCATGTCATCAGAGCCTTCTCTTGCAGATCAGTCTGAGGTTATATGCCAGGCAGTGCTTAAGAGGTTGGACTCTGTTTTGGATGATAAGTTGGCTGCCTTGTCGTTTGGAAGGATTGGAAGGAAACGCGTTGCTTCGTCCCCGCCTCCTGCGAAGTGATCGCATAAGAAACCAGTGCTGTCTTCCTCTCCCTCTTCCCCCTCTACGCCACATCGGCGTATCAGGTGTTGGAAGGCTAAGGACTTTGCTCTTTCTTCGCCTACGAGGGAGGAACAACGCGATGTTTTCGAGAGTGTTGGTGCTTCGGAGAGTGTTAGTGTATCTTCCCTTGTGCAATCTGCAGCGGCTGCTTCGTCCGCTGCATCGAATTGCGGGCATGTTGCAACCTCCTCCGTCCGTGCACATCGCAGGCGTGTTGCAACCTCCCCTGTCCGTGCACTTGATGCAAGTGCTCCTTCTTCTCCAAGGCCTTTTCGTCACCATAAAGATCAAAGGCGCCTGTCAAAAGGTTGAAGGTGGTGAGTGCGGAGTTGGTGCAGGAGGAGTGTTTGCCTGCCCCTCTCACTGGTGCTTCCAAGAGTTCGATTCTGAAGGATTCTCCTTCAATCTCGAGTGTTCGGGATCCCTCTCCAACTCACGTTCGTATGTCTGCCACGCCCGTGACCATTCACAGACATGCTAATGAGTAATTTGTTGGAGGAGTACATAGTGACGTTCCTAGTGTTATATTGGGTTTGTCTCAGGAGCCGACGCATGGACCCAGCCCAGACAGGTTAGTTGGTGTTTTGGGCTGTTTGGCTGCTGATCCTTCCATTAATTTTAATGGGGAAGGTGCCTTAGAAGAGCCTATAGATCCTTCTCGTCGTCGGTCTCCATTGCCGGAGCAGGAGGAGGGAGACCCACAAGAGATTTAGTCTTCCTTTTTTGGAAGTTGTTGATCTCATTCGTGGGTTCAACAATTTGGAAAGTAGGACTCAGGCTCGGTCGTCTTACACTCCTTCTTGTTTGGAAGCCTTAGTGGGAGCTACGCAGAACCCCAAATCATCTCTTCAGCTTCCCTTGTTGGGGCACATCTAGTCGGTCTCGGACAGAGCTTGAGAATACGATAGACCGGCGCCAGGCTGGCACCAAAGACAGACTGGTGCACCAGGCTGTGTCTAAGTCAGAGTCTCGTCCTCGGAGATGTCTGGCTCCTCCTCCTCCCCCTGTCCACTAGCAGTCAAGGAGATCATTGCCTGGTAGGCCGTCAAGGAATTTGAGTTCGGCAGGGGCTTCCCGTTCGACTCAGTCTAGGTCAGAGGATTTCCTTTAAGCCAAGAAGGGGCCCAAGGGGCAGAGGTTACGGGGGCCGTCAGTAGGTAAGGCGCCTCTCCCTCTTCTGCGCCACAGGTGGGGAGGGGTTGCCTGGCGGGCCATTGGGCCAAGTGGCAGAGTTATGGGGCGGAGAAGTGGGTGGTAGGTGTCCTTCAGGTGGGGTACCTACTGCCATTCGACTTCTCTCCTCCTCTCTCGGACAAACCGCAGCTCAGGAAGGCATATCCTCCAGATTCTCTGAAGCTCTTGGCTCTTCAGGAGGAAGTGCAGAAGATGCTGGACAAGAATGCGATAGAGGAAGTGGTCACATCTTCTTGGTGCCCAAGGCATCGTGAGGATGGAGACCTGTGATCGACTTATCCACCTTGAATCACTTCATCAGGAAGACACGGTTCACGATGGAGACACCGCGGCGTTCGGTGTTGGCAGCTGTGAGGGAAGGCGACTTCATGCTGTCGATGGACTTAAAGGACGCATACTTCCAAATCCCTGTTCATCTGACGTCCAGAAAGTGTCTTCGCTTCTCTCTTGGGGACATGGTCTTCCAGTTCAATGTCCTATGCTTCAGGCTGACAACAGCCCCTCAAGTGTTCCAAGGGTTTTCTCTCTCGTGTCAAGTTGGGCTCATGCTCAGGGGATCCGTTTGCTGAGGTCCCTCGATGATTGGTTGGTCTTGGCAGTTTCCAGGGAAAAGCTGCTGCAGGACAGGGATTGTCTACTTTGGTTCTGTCTGAAACTGGGCATCGTAGTCAACCAGGAAAAGTCGAACCTTGTGCCCAGTCAAAAGATTCTCTACCTGGGCATGGTCATCGATACGACAGTGGCAAAAGTTTTCCCGTCGGATCAGAGATTGGAGAAGTTGCGGGTGATGGCGCGCGACTTCCTGTCAGAACCACATCAGTCAGCTCATCAGTGGCAGGTTCTTCTGGGAGTGTTGTCTTCCCTGGAGAAGCTGGTCCTTCCTGGGTCTGAAGGAGTTTTGGGAGAAGGTAGAAGATCTTTCTGTCGTTCTCATGTTGGACAACACCATGGTGGTAGCATATGTGAACAAACAGGGAGGCCCGGTTTCTTGTCAAATTCACGCCTTGACTGTCAAGGTTCACCAGTGGGCAGTCAGCAATTTGGTAGAGCTCTCAGCCAGGTATATCCCAGGCAAACGGAATGTGGTCGCAGGCAAACGGAATGTGGTCTCAGACAAACTCAGTCGTCGGGATCAGATCCCAGGCACAGAATGGTCCCTTCATCAAGTGGTAGCAGACAAGCTTTTCTAGATTTGGGGGAGACCCATGCTGGACCTTTTTGCAACTCGCTTCAACAGGAAGCTGGAGATATTCTGTTCATTGGTCCCAGATCCTTTAGCATTGGCAAAGGACGCATTCCAACATCCCTGGGACAACTTGGAGGTGTATGCCTTCCCTCCATTTTGTTTGAGCCGTCAACTTCTAAACAGGCTAATGAGTTCACAGGGTCTCAGGATGACTTTGGCAGACCCTCTGTGGCCTCAGGTAGAATGGTTCCCTGATCTGCTGTCGTTGTCGGAAGCGCCGAGGGAGATTCCCCCTTGGCGACATCTCCTGCGTCAGGCCCATGCGGAAAGGTTCCACCAGTCAGTAGAATCCCTGTTTCTTCACGGTTGGAGGCTATCAAATTTCTCCTCCAAGCGAGGCTTTCCTCAGAGAACAGCAGGGCATATGTCCATCAGTTTCAGAAAGTTGATCTCCATGGTTTACCAAGGCAAATGGGCTATCTACTGTGATTGGTGTCATAAACAGAGTTTTTCTCCACTCGCAACTTCTATTCAGCAAATAGCAGACTTTTTAACCTTCCTCAGAGACGAGAAATGTTTGTCCATTTCTGCCATTAAAGGCTACAGGGCGGCCCTGAGTCTGGTGTTACGCCTTAAAGGTATCGACATCTCCTCTTCCTGGGAACTTTCCCAGCTAATTAAGGGGTTTGCGCAGTCGTCTTCTCCTAGAGAGCTCAAGCCCCCAACGTGGGATGTTTCCTTGTTGCTTAAGAGCTTGACTAAGAGTCCATATGAGCCCTTGCGTCGCTCATCTGACAGGAACTTGACTCTCAAGACAGTTTTCCTTCTGGCTTTGGCATCTTCAAAGAGGGTAGGAGAGCTCCTTGGTCTGAGCTATGAGATGAAGCACACCAGGGGTTGGGGGTCGGTGTCCTTCGAATTTGTCCTGGAATTTGTGGCCAAGACCCAAAATCCCTCTGTTCACTTCGTTTTCCATTCCATCACTGAATGAGTTTGTGGGTGGTGATGCTCAAGAGCTTTTGTTGTGCCCTGTCTGGCCTTGTGTTGCTATCTCAAAAGGACTCGACACTTTAGACCAGGCTGCCGCAGACTTTTTATCAGCACAGACCGTATGAAGAAAGAGGTATCTAAGAATAGTACTGTCTCTTTTTGGATATGGGAATCCATCAGACAGGCATACTTGACTCTTGATGATTCCACCACCACGTCTGTGCAGGCTAGAGCGCATGACGTTAGGGGTGTTGGTCCCTCTCTGTCTTTCAAAAAAAACTTGGCTGTACATAGAGTGCTGAGCGCTGGTACTTGTTATGCCAGTCCACGTTCACCTCTTTCTATCTTAAGGATGTTGCCCACAGATCTGCGGACATGTTTTTCCCTGGGTCCTGTGGTGGCTGCTCAACAGGTTGTGTAACTCATAGTTGCCCTTAACAGGGCACTTTTGTATATCACCTAAGATGATTGTGTGGATGAGAGAATGAGTGAGTTGGCTGTTCTCCTTCTTTCTCTTGTACCTTTCCTTCTTCCTTCGGGCGAGTTAAGGAATAGACACGTCATTTGCTGGACTGGTCTGATACAGGTGAGTAAGGTAGTCATACTGATAGTGTGGTTGCTTAGTATACAAATATCAAACCCTCTATTCAGTAGCATATACTCCACTCCTTGGCAAGGAGGAGTTGGGAGTAGTACAAACCCTGGTGTATTGGTTTGCTATTGGACAGTCAAAATTTCTCTTTGGTTCCCTATACGATGGTTCTCCCATATATTATTGTACGTCACTCAGGGTCTGAGTGGTTAGATATCAATTTATCTAGCTTCTCAACGGGCTTCAGTCCCTCTCCAGAAGTCATTTCTTCTGGAAGCTGGACTGGTGGGTAGGCCCCCAGCCAGTTTAGGATGTCTTGTACCTCCCTCTAAGTATGAGTCTATGCTATTATTAAGACCGAAGGTTTTTTGCGTATGAACAAATGACAAATTTTCTAAGACAACATATGTATTTTTCATAGCTACAAACCTGAGGTCTTAACATTATACTGCCCGCCTTTAGCCGCCCTTCTGTGTGTTAAGACATGCTGAGTTGGGAAAGACTGATGCAATGGCGTAGGTGAGTGGCCCTTGACCACTCTTCACCCGATCTATGCATGCAGTGCCAGACATCGCAAGATTCCTTGCTTTCATCTGTTTTTTTACTGGATCCAGCTAGTCGTTAGAAATGATCCTATTGTTAAGATCTCAGGTTTGTAGCTATGAAACACACAAGTTGTCTTAGAAAATTTGTCATATTAGTATTTAAAAATTAGTACTGTAAATTTTTTATTGTAAAATACACCCTTTAACATGCTTGTACATAAGAATATATACGTAAGTAACTTTATCTCTTCCAGCAGTAATGGAATGAGTTGCCACTATGACCTTATATTCAGCCAACAAGTTTGGCACAGGCAAGAGAAAGTTTATTTCTTTAATCTCAGTGACTGACAACAACAAAAATTATTTGTTTGTTTTTTGTCTCCAGTTTCCTGTTGAACCGGGTCGCAAAGAGGTCCATCATGGGTCTCCCCCAAACCTGGAAGAGCCTGTCTGCCACAGCCTGATGGAGAGACCATTTTGTGCCTAGGATTTGATCCCGACGACTGAGCTTGTCTGTGACCACATTCCTTTTGCCTGGGACATACCTGACTGAGAGCTTCACCAAATTGCTGACTGCTCACTGGTGAACCTCGATTGTCAAGGCGTGAAGTTGACGTGAAACCAGGCTCCCCTGCATGTTTGCATAGAGACTACCGTGGTGTTGTCAGACATGAGAAGAGCAGAATGTCCCTCTACTTTTTCCTGAAATTCTTTCAGACCCAGGAAGGCTGCCTTTAACTCTTAAGATGTTGATATGCTGCTGTCTTTCCTCCAAGCTCCAAATGCCCAAAGTAATGAGGCTGCCTAAACGAGTGCCCCAACCTTCAAGGGAGGCGTCTGAAAACAGAAGGAAGTCCGGTGGAAGAAAACACAGAGGAACACCCTTCAAGAGATTCTGGTCGTCCAACCACCAACGAAGATCTCCCACTTCCAAGGACAGAGGAACCCTTATTAGGGGTGAGTCCCCTGCTGGAGACCAGAATTCCCTCAGTCTCCATTGCAGAGACCGAAGATGAAGTTGCCCGTGAAGGACCGGCTTCTTTAGAGAAGACAGAATTCCCAGACCTGCCACTGATGAGCTGACTGATCCGGTTGTGATAGGAAGTCATGTGCCACTACTCGTAACTTCTCCAACCTCTGATCCTATGGGAAAACTCTTGAGACTGCTGTATCGATGATCTTTTGACTAGGTAGAAGATTTGACTTCTCTTTGTTTAACAAGATGCCGAGTTTCAGACAAAAGCAAAGCAGACAATCTCAGTCCTGCAGCAGCTTCTCACTGGAACCTGCTAAGATCAACCAATCGTCGAGGTACCTCAGCAAACGGATCCCCTCAGTATGGGCCCAAGTTGAGATGAGAGAAAAGACTTGGGAACACCCGAGGGGCTGTGGTCAACCCGAAGCACAGGAATGAAATCGAAGACCTTGTCTCTGAGAGAGAAGCCAAGGAACTTCCTGGACGATGGATGAATAGGGAACTGGAAGTATATGTCTTCTAGATCTATTGACAGCATAAAGTCACTTTCCCTCACAGCTGCCAACACTGATCGTGGGGTCTCCATCTTGAACTTCGTCTTCCTGATGAAATGATTCAAGGTGGATAAGTCAATCACAGGTCTCCATCCCCCTGTCGCCTTGGGCACCAAGAAGATGTGACTGTAAAACCCCGGAGACGGACGCACCACCTCCTCTATTGCATCAATGTCCAGCATTTTCTGCACCTCCTCCTGGAGAGCCAAGAACTTCGGAGAATCTGGGGGATACACTCGCCTGAGCTGAGATTTGTCCGAGAGCAGGGGAGAGAAGTCGAATGGTAGTAAATACCCCACCCGAAGGACATCTACTACCCACTTCTCCGGCCCATAACTCTGCCACTAAGCCCACTGGCCCACCAGGCACCCCCCCCCCCCCATGGCGCAGGAGAGGGAGAGGCACCCAACTTATTGACAACCCCCCTTATTTCTGCCCCTGGAGCCCCTTCTTGACCTGTAAGAGCAGGATCGAAAGGGACGTTGGTCCTCTGGCCTAGGCTGGGACGAATGGGAGGGCCCTGCTGAAACCAAACTCATAAACAGCCTACTAGGTGGTGATCTCCGTGATTGCTGCTGAGCAGGAGGAGGAGGAGGAGGGGCGGGACGTCTCTGAGAACGAGACTCTGACCTGGACACAGCCTGGTGCACCAACCTGTCCTTCGTGTTAGCCCAGCGTCAGTCTATCACGTCCTCCAGCTCAGTCCAAGGGAACAGGAACTGAGATTCTAAACAATCCCCATTCCTTAACACCAACAAGGACTCAGGGTCAACCGATCTTGCTATCCTGGACAAAGCCGTGTCTCTTCTGATCAGAAGAAGGTTAGCCCACAATTGAAGCTGAGGTTTGAAGCTGAGGTGTGCAAGATACGAGAATGCCTTGGCCCCAGACTGCAACAAACTGCTAAGAGAAGCACTCACCAATCCTTCTGGGGACCTGTCTGACACAATCTTGGCAATGACCATCAACCAGAAGTCCAACCATGACACAGACTCCAAAGCTGAGGTATCCTGCAGAGACGAGGACGGCGCCACCGACCTCACCTCTAAAGTCAACCCTGGCTTCAGACGTATGATGTCTGGGTTAATATAACGAGGCAAGTAGGCAGAGTTCGTAGCATACTTCCTTTACCTCGTGAGTGGAGGGGGAAGCAATTTGGAAGAACCCCTTGGCTGAAGAGACCCGTCCCGTTCTGAGACAGAAGCGTTCATCTTATGCAAGACTGACTGGACATGCCCCAATAAGGGAAGCTGTAACAACGACTTAGGATCTTGCGTAGCCCCCAGCAATGCTTCCAAGCAAGGAGTGAAAGATGACCAAGCCTGAGCCATACTCTCCAAATTGTTGAACTCACGAATGAGATCAACAACTTCTATAAAGGAAGACAAAAACTCTTGCGTGTCTCCTTCCTCCTGCTCCAGCAATGGACACTGATGACAAGAAGAAGATGCAGGCTTAGTCAACATGCCTTCCTCGTGCAGACCAACAGTAGACCCAGCAGCCAAACAACCCAAAGCACCAGCTGACCTGTCTGGACTGGAGCCAAGCGCCAACTCCTGCGACGAACCAACCACAACACTAGGAACATTACTATGAACACTTGCAATAGATGGTTCACATATGTGGCCACTTATGTGTCCGTGCAGAGCAGACACACGTGCAATGGAGAAGTGTCTCGAACACTTGACATGGAATGAGAATTCCTCGGAGTCGAATCCTGGACAGCATCAAGGGGAAGGGGTGACAAACACTCCGGCTGCACTACTTCTGCGTTCATAACCTTCGATCTCTTCACAGTTGCCTTGAGACCCTTACAATGACGAAAAGGCCCTGGTGTCAAAGAAGCGGAAGAATCAGCCACAAGCACACAAACTTGCGAGGTTGCAACACACTCGCGACTCGAAGCAGAGAACAATGCAGCCACTGCAGATTGCACAGGGGACAAAACACTAACACTCTCAGGAACATGGGTGTGCCGCTCCTCACTCATTGACAAAGAAAAGTCAAAGTCCTTAACCCTCCAACGCTTGATAGGCCAACGTGGCGGAGATGGGGCAGAAGGAGAGGATGACAGCACTGATTCCTTACACATCCTCTTGGCAGGAGGAGGGGTCAACTCAAATGTTTGCTCCCAGTCTTCCCAGCTGACATGGCAGTAAACCTATCATCCAAAACAGAGTCCAATCTTTTCAGAACCACCTGACATAAAGCCTCAGATGGATCTGCAAGAGAGGGTGCAGATGACACGGAAGGGAGATGGAGCGTACTGGATGGCAGTGATGACGTCATGGGCAAACGATGATGACACAGAAGAGCGAGGCAGCACAGCAGCCCCAACCGACAACGCCGACATCGTAGGGAGACATATTTCTGCAATTCACCTCACAGGGTCTCTCAGTGTAATAGTAACAGACTCCCTATCAAGGAAAACGACAGCCTCAACAGAGTGGATGTCAGACAACCACTCTTTTCAGACAATAGCTAACATGCTTCCACAACTGGAAGTGGACCTGTATGCCACAATTGAGAATCACAAGCTGCCTGTCAAGCAACAGCAGGAGATGCTTTCCTACAAGACTGGAACATATAGAGGATGATTTATCTTTTTCCTCCATTGTTCCAGATGTCAAAGGTGTTGAGCAAATTCCTAACCTTCAGAGGAACAGCTTACTTCATATCCCCAAATTGGCCAAACAGGCATTGATTCCTATTACTTTAACAATGGGCAAAGAGATAAATTCCACCACTGACCGCTGTTTTATCCCAGTCAGTAGGAGGGAAAGTCATTTACGGATCCTCCTTTCTGAGCTGAGACCTTCGCTGGTCAATTTACTAAATATTATCTACCAGGAAAATTACTTGCCCAACATTGCTAGGTACCTAGGAAAAAATTACAGACCTTATATATCCAGCAATACCAGTCTATTTGGAAGATATGGTTAGATTATATCCGTACTGGGAACCCAGTCGGAATTTCAAGGGAAACACTTGTAAATTTTCTTATCCCTTATTGAAGACAAGTGCCTAGCATTTACAACAATCATAGCATACAAGGCAGTATTAACAGAGCCATTGCCCTATGGATTCAGGATTGGCTCTTGTATAGCAGTTGTCACTTCCCTTCTGCGATCCATTGCACTACAAAGACCCGCTCTTGAAAGGTTCCAGTTACTTGGTCCCTGAACAAGGTTCTTTGACTTCAATCAACCCCTCAATTCAACAGACCCAATATAACTGCAACTCACAAGTTACAATAGGTGATCTTCTTGATTGCATTAGCATCAGGAGCTCATATTAGCAAACTAGGCTCTCTTAGATGGTGACGTACATCACTCAAACTACTGACCATCAATTATTATTGTCCTTTGACCTGTTGTTCTTGGCCAAGAATGAGAATCCTTTAAGAACGAAATCTCCTATTCTAAGTAAACTAGATTTAGAGGACAAAACATTATGCCTAATTCAAGCACTTATGGTCTACCTAGAGGTCACGGCAACATCCCAAAAGGTCTGCTTTTTTCCTATACTTTAACAACATTATTGCCACGAGCTTGAACAAATTTGACTACACTGTGTATTGTTAGGTGGCACAGTTAGTCCTGATCCATAGGCGCTACAGCGGCAAACCAAGGATCTTCTTAACAGGCAGGTATGCTAACTATTGCTGGGGAAGGTTTGACAATACTGCAACCATACCTCATGCTTAGGTAAGTCATCACAGAACTTCACCTTAAAAACATAAGTTCACATTTACTTTCTTGTTCTTTACTACTACTAAATCCCAAGGTATCTGGAATAAAGAAGGGGGCTTGAAATTTGTGGCTTGACCCAGGACCAGAGATGTTTTTGGATTGTTGGGATTAAAATTTGAGAGTTTTTTGTCACCTGACAATTTCTTTGTAAAGGTCTTTGAGGACGAGACAGTGACATAGAAAAACCTATTTTTGGTAGTTCCTGTTGATTCCTCAAAACCCTTCCACTTCCCTGACGAAAAGGCATGGGGGCTGGGTAAGGGATCATCCTGCATTGACCAACAGAAAGTAATGGTTTCTGGTCATGTGTAAACAATATGATGGCGTTTATGCACAGCCACTTCTTGCTGGTTTTTTTATGTAGGTAAACTGGGTTCAGCATTCGCTGGGAATAAGAGAAAATGCCCTTCTATCCTTAGTCCATTTGTACTCCGTCACATGTTATAATGTTTATCATTACGACACAATACTTGGCCACAAGACTGGTTAAAAGAGAATTCTTTGACATTATTCTGGTCACCATGGAGCTCTGATTAGACCATGGAAAGGGTAACTCCTTGAGGACTCAACAGTGACTAACAAAAATATGTTTTTCCTAAGTCAAAACCTGTTTTTTGTAATAAAAATCAAGTTTTATATATACTTATCAAGTAATTACAGAATCTGAGCCCACCCTTCTCCCCTCTGATGAACATAAGGCATAAACAGAATGAGGTTGTCTACTAAGTCATTCCTAGTATTCCCATTAGTGGGTGGAACTGGTCACCTACACTAAACAATTGAAATGCTATTGTAAATTTTTTAATTGAAGCTGCTGGCGAGTTAGATACTAATAACTATGTAATTACTCGCTAAGTACGTACATATTAAACTTAATTTTATTAAAATATTATATATTATTATCATATATATATATATATATATATATATATGATATATTATAGATATATATATATTATATAAATATATATATATATATATATATTACAGAGGCATGCAGTGACATCTTTCACATGGCGATAGGATTTTTCAATCTGTCCCTGTAGGATGTAGCTTTTTTGTGGAGCATTAATGTTGTTTTAAGATTTATTTTGATTTACTTGACTGTGATTTGAAAATCCTTTTCAGATGCAGCAGACTTAGTCTTGTTTGTATGTCTTTCATGTGGCGTCGGGACCAGTCAGAATTGCTTCACGAAATGGTTGAATGTGGCGTAGATGCAATAATTATTAAGGTAGCTGCTCTTGGCCTTGAACCAAAAAAACATCTGGGAAAATCAATCCATCAAATGCTTCCATACTTAGAAAAAATGGTAAGAGGACATGCACTACTTGAATTGTTTTCATCTTTGACTTTGGCATTTGTGTGCTGTGTAGATTAGAAAGAATTTAAAAATAGTATATTTGTTCATACACAGAACAAAACTTAGGTCTTAACAGGATAATATTCTAGTGCCATCTGGAAACCAGTTAAAATAGTCAAAGATAGTAAGGCAAGTAAAGCAAGGAATCTGTGGCATCTGGCAACTCGTGTATACGAGGTGGAAGCTAGTCACTGAATAGGCGTGGAACCTCGTGGCACATCAGTCTTTCTTTGACCACCTTGGAGAGTGTTTCTCTCTTTTATGCTCTCCTTCCCAAGCCAGTTTCTTTGTTAGCCTGTAACTTATTTGTGCTTTGCTTTCAGTGCATGTAGTTGTGTGCCTGCTTGTCTTTTATCATGGATTCTGCCAGAGTTCTAGGGTCTGTCAACATGTGTCCAGGCGTTCCAGAATTTCTATGTTTGAGGTTTTTGGTGTCATCCATTACTGACCCCCATACCACTTGCAGTAGGTGCCGTTCCAATTTTTGTACTACAGTGGACCCCCCGTATTCGCCTTCTCCGGATTCACAGACTCACACATTCGCAGATTTCTCTCGGGAATGTTTCCCCGCATTATTCGCGGAAAATTTGCACATTCGCGGTATTTTTCTGAGATATCACAAATTCCTGGGGTTTTTTTATCAATTTCATCATAAAATGCACTTTTTGTGATAAAACTACCAAAAAAACTAAGTATGGAAATTTTTAGTGGGTTTTTCGAGTTTTAACTAACAAAATAGGCTGTTTTTAGCATTTTTATAGGGGTTCCAAACATTCGCGGGTTCTAACTACAGTGGTATCTCTACATACAAAATTAATTCATTCTGAGGCAGCCTTCGTAATCCGAGCTTTTCGTATCTTGAACCGCATTTTACATATAAATTGCCTAATTCGTTCCAAGCCTTCAGAAAAAAACCAGTAAATTTTATAATAGAGCTAAATTTACCAATAAACAATGAAATACAACAATTTGGACCATTCAATACCTAACTTAACACATACGTACTACTAATATGTACTACATAGTACCTGTAAATAAAGTGTATTAGTGTACATGGTATACAAGAAATACTGTACGTACATATGTACGTATGTAGTAAAATGTGGAACCTTTCCTTTCGAGTGAGGCTATCTCCGAAAGTGGCAACAGAGGAGGAGGACAAACGGCAGAAATCTTCTTAGTGCGTACACTTAACTTTACGAAACATTAAAAAATTTCAGGAAACATAGGCTAAACTTTACGAAACACATTAACAAATGGCATAAAACCGTAACACTTAACTTTACAAAAAACTTAAAATAAAATTTTTTTTTCTTTTTTTGGTTTTTACTTTTTTTTTTTTTTTTTTTTTTTTTTTTTTTTTACTTTTTTATACTTTACAATTTTTACAAAATTTCAATTTCTTCACCACCGAATGGATGCCAGTCCGTTTATGGAATTTATCAAACCACCCACGAGAAGCCTTGAAGTCTGGGGTTGCCATCGATGTCCCTTCTCCGTCGTCTTCGGCCTGGGCAATCAGATCAGCGAAAATAGCGCTGGCCTTCTGGCAGATTGCCGTCTCGGTTATCGTATTGCCAGTGATTTCTTTGTCCTCAATCTATAGAAGAAGCAGCCTCTCCATCTCATCATGCACGTGGCTCCTCTTGTTGGACAAAATAGTCATGCCCTTGGAAGGTGGAGCTGCTGTGATGGCTTCCTTCTGCTTCAGGATGGTGCCTATCGTCGATGGATTTTGGCCGTATTCCTTAGTAATCACACTCAACCGCATGCCAGCTTCATATTTTTTAATGATTTCCATCTTCGTCTGCATAGAAAGCATCCTCCTCTTTCTGTGAACTTAAGCAACTTTCTTGGGACCCATGACTACGTCTATACTGTATGTAATTAAGTTATGTAGTATACGTATGTACTAAAGTTCTCACACAACACGATAAAGTAGTACTACAACAAAATCACTAACGAATTTACGTTAATAAACTAAATCGTATAGAACGAACGAATTTTGCGAGTGTACACAAACGATGCTGCTCCTGAGTGACCAACGAACGCCGCTACGTAGATGCACGATGGGAGAGATGCTGACCAATAGGAGAGCAGGATCTTATGGCGGTGACTAGCATCAGGAACCAATGGGAGAGCGGGAGGATGGTGGTGAGTCTACTCAGTTGGCGGCGTGCGAGTTTTAAAATTGTTATCGGTGGTCTTGGCGAATCTCGGGACTTTACACCAACAACCTTTTGTAACCTGAACTATTTTCTATGTCGAGGTACCACTGTATTCACAGGGAGGTCTGGTACACATCCCCCGCAAATACGGGGAGACCACTGTATATCACTAACCCTTGCCTGGAATGTCATTTCTGGCCTGTGTTGCAGTGGAAGGATATCTACTTGTCCTTCTTGGGAAGGTTTCTCAACTCCCTGAGTAGACAATTTGGCATCCCCTTCTTCCAGAAATTTTCCTTTGCTACTAGTGATGCCCTGTCTCCTTTCTTTTATTCCATGAATTTATCTTTGGAAGTATCAGGAGTTGCACAGGATAATTTTGTGTATAGCGTGGCGCCCTCTTTCGTGGGAGGTAATCTTCCTCCTGAACAGATTGCGCAAGATGGTGGCTGTTTGGGTGTCCCCTGGCCTATGGGGTTCACCCTCCCTGGATGGCCTATTGTCGCATCTCTTGTCTGGTTCCCTTCCTCTGTGTCTCCACTACTGTGGCTCTCATGTGCTGCTGCCTAGCGGGACGCCAGCAACAACTGTGACGCTTACTGGGTCACCTTTTATCTCTCACCACCAGTGAGGCCATTGACTAGTGCTGCCATTCCGAATGCCATGACGTCACTCCCAGCATCCTCTCTGCCTATGACATAGGCTGTAGTGTCATCTCTTCCACTGCCTGTTGCCATGACGTCATTACCAACTTCATCTATGACGTCATCACAGTTGTTTGCTGAGCCATTGATGTTCCTTTAAGCGGTGGTTAATAAGCTAGACTCTGTTTTTTGCAAGAGGCATCTTGTACTTTCTAGCAAGAAGCATCATAGAAGGGGAGCTCAGTCCTCTCCGTCATCACATTTCCCTCTCCCCCTCATTCTCGGGTCAGATGTTGGAGGATTCAGGAATTTGTTGCTCCATCTTCTGAGAGTGAGGTGAGCATTTCGCCATCTTCCCAGCACAGGTGTGCCTCACCCCTACATGTTCGTGGACGTGTTCCAGTTTGTGATGGCTTTTACTCTCCTCAGGGTCTTCAAGCTGATTCTCTGTCTCCTCGGCCTATTCAAGTTTGCCATAAGGATGATAAGGCTCTGATTAAGAGGTCAAAGGTGCCTAATACTCAGGTCACTGATCCTGCACCTTCTAGGGGTTTTCCTCTCCCAGAGACTGCTGCTTCTCCTCCTGTTCTGCCTCCCAACAAATGAGTTTGTAGTGGGGGTCATGTGGCTGTTGACAGTCACAGACATGAGGTGGTTTGGGTCTGTGAACGTGCTTCTCAGCCTAGTAGGGCTTCTTCACTGCTGCATGATGGGGAGGCCAGCCTTTTTCCTGTGTCCAAGAAGCCTAGGCTTTCAGGTTCTTGTTCCATTGGGAGTTCCCGCTTGCGTTGTTCACTTCCAGAGTTTGAGGACCTTGATTATTCTCGTTGTGGCCAGTTTCCTTCTCCAGGTTATTCTCTCATACATTGTTTTTTATCTCGCGACCGTGTTCATGAGTTGTCACACAGCTGTGTACATGGTTTGTCGCACAATCATGTACATGGTTTGGCTCAAGGCCGTGTATGAGATTCATCACTCAACCTTGTTCCTGAGCCTTCTTTCATGGGATCTTCCGTCATTCGAGGGCCTAGTGGTTCTTTGCAGCGTGCCTTTGGCCCCTAGTTGCAACCACTTTTGTCCATTTTACTGTAGCTCCTTCCATATTCTCTTTCTGCAAATGCGAGGGTTTCCTCCTGTTACTCCTTTCAAACCTTTTACTGTCTATTTCCATTTCAGCGCTAAATGACCTCATCGTCCCAGTGCTTGGCCTTTGGCTTAAATTTTATATTCAACTGAAGTTGTTCCAAGGGAAGCCTCTCCAGTAACCTTAGGGAAGGATATGTATCCCTCTAGGCCCTTTGCTTCATATTATTGCTCTCCTTTGCCAGAGCCAGAGAAGAGGGAGAGTCAAGAGTGTCTGTCTTCTTTTTCATAGGTTATTGATCTCATTCTTGAGTTCAATAATCTTAGGGGGAGGACACAGAATCAGTCTTCTATAACCCCTACTGGCGTAGAAGCCTTGCTCGGTCCAAGGCAGGATGCAAGAGCTTTGTTTGAGCTTCCTGCTCTCTAATAGGTCATCTAAGCTTCTCCCCCTTCCTCTCGTGCGGCATAGGAAATACTATTCTACTAATTTAGTTCAACTGATGCCTCGTCACCTTCAGATCCTTCTAAAGTCTGGCTTGACCCAGGATCAGGTAATGGCTGAGGGCCCTTCGTTGACTTCTCAAGAAGCCTCTATTCTGTAGTCTACTGCTTCTTCTGTCTTCCAGACTGTGTCGTGGCTGGACTTGTGGTTAATTGCGGTGGCCAGGATATCTTTGTGTCTCTCTGATAGAGGTTCCGTTAGCTTGCCATCTTTTATCAGGTTACTGCAGTCTGGGGCTAAGGCCATCTCTTATCTGTGCCACCTCAGTGCTAATTTGTGGGCCAACCTGCTCTTGGTTAGGAGGAATGCGGCCTTGTCAAAGGTGGCAGGTACGGCGGATTCTGAGTCCTTGTCGTTTCTTCATAATGGGGACCTCCTGGAGTTGCAGCTTCTCTTTCCGAGAACACAATAAGAAGATGCAATAGACTCACAGCATGCTGATACCAAGGATAGGCTGGTTCATCAGGCAGTCTCCAAGTCAGATGCCCGCTCTCACTCTTCACCTCCTCCTACATGGCAGAGTAGGTGGTCTCCTACAAGGAAGTCTGTGAATCATTTGCCATATGTGAGGGCTCTTCAGTCTACTGCTCCATCTAAATCAAAGGAAAAGCAGTGCCCCTTCAACCCAAGAAGTGGAGGCTAAAGGAAGGGGCAGAGCAGGTTGTCAATAGAGAGGGTGCCACTCCCTTCCTATTGCACGAGTGGGGGAAGTACAGTAATACCACGTACTTCGAACTTAATCCATTCCAGAAGGCTGTTCGAAATACGATTTGTTCGAATTATGAAACAAATATCCCCATAAGAAATAAAGGGAATCAGGATAATTTGTTCCAGCCAACCCATAAAGTCCCCTTTTTGACTTTTTCTATTATTAATGTGTTCAAAAGTTAAATTAAGAGTGTAAAGTAATGAAACAGTATGTTATATGAAGTAAATTTTCTAAATTATATTTTTTCTCTGTACAATTTACGAACTGTTTGGTAAAAATGGCACTGGCCAGCTAGGGGATGGAGGGAGGAGAGACAGGAACCCTTTGAGCAAAGGTTGATAACAAAATCAATTTTATTCACATATTAGGTACAAAGATGATCAAAGGAATTGATAGTGTGTGTCTGATTGTGTGTCAGAGAGAGAGAGAGTAATCAGGGTGTTTACACTTGGGTCTTAAGTTCACAAAAGAGATCAGTTATGCCACAATACATCAACTTACTGTTGGCAAACGACAGACTTTTAAAACAAGCATGAGGATTTTGCAAACAAATAAGTAATAAGTCAAGAATGCAAGAAAAGGAAAGAGAGATCAAATAACTTTCCACAAGGAAGCCATTTCAACAGACTATCGAATACACGCAGAAGCTGAAAGCAGAGCCAGTTTATTACAGAGCTGAGTTACTTTTAAAGTAGTAAAAAATCATAAAAAAGGATTTTGACGTAAGGAAAAATCTATTTCTGGGCGATTCGTGCTCGTGTCGCCAGCGAAATATCCTTTAATCTATTATTTCTAGGGTAAATGTACTAACACATACCAGAGAATAAATAAAATAAAGAAAAAGGTCAGTATGACCTGACTCGCTCACCCTCTAGGAGGGTGTCGGTATGAACACTAGGCGAGTGAGACCACTACCACGAGCCAAATGCCAAATAAGAAATCTTACCACTACAAAACCCTCCAAGAGGGGAGCCGTCCCACAGAGGGAGCAGCTCGTACTACTACTACACCATTCCCATGCTTGCGACTGCTGCGCCTCTAGTGGCCATCCTGAAGTTAGCAGACAATCTTGAGCGAAGGGATGGGTAGGGGGGGTATTTCGCTGGCGACACGAGCCAATCGCCCAGAAATAGATTTTTCCTTACGTCAAAATCCTTTTTCTGGGCTCAGCTCGTGTCGCTTGCGCGAAATCGTACCAGAGAAACAGCACAAGATTGTAAACAAAGTAAAATAAAATATAATAAAACAAAATAGGTCTCAAATGAAAGATACAAAATAAAGAATGAATATAATTTGCTAAAAAGATACAAGTACACAGTAAAGCAAAATCAGAATTATGCTTAAATTACCCTTAAATCTAATTATGTTAATAATATAAGGTAATTTACATATATACAAATAGGTACAATTGATTACCTATCACAATAAATCTGTGTAACAACATGTATCAAAATAGAAATAGCAATTAGTATAAATTTACATAAAATATTTGATCAATGATAAAATAAAATATCTTAGGAATGTATATGACTTAATATACAAAACCCGTAACCATTGCATTATGATGTATCCCCTAGCCTAATAAAATAAAGGGGATAACATCTATGAGATCAGTATGGTAATCAGATGTGAGTGTCCCTAACCAGACAAAAGGGGCACTCATACAATCATAAAGCAGCTAAGACACAAGGTAAATGTTAATGAACAAGGCAGGAATAGACGAACTGTTGGGTGAGGCAGGTAGAAAGGAGGACTGAATCTTCTACTATAATCTAGCTAGAGTCAGGGGAAACTATGTTACCCGCTGCTACTGCTGGGAATTTCAGAGCTTCCAAGGACTTAAGGTAGTGACGTTTGAACACTGTCGGCGATTTCCATCCGGTATACTTCTTTAAATCAGCAAAATTCATATGTTGGAAGTAATTAATTGAGGTGGCTACTGCCCTGACATCATGTGCTTTTGGAAAGGAGTCAGGATTGGCTTGTTTGATAAAGTACAGGATTTGTTGCCTGATGCCTTTAGTGGATAAAGATACCACCTTTTTCCCTCCCCCCCCCTAAAGAGGGGCCCCGATGAGGAAGAGGAGGTCCTGGATAGAAAGGCTCGTAAGGTTGAAACCGGACAAAGGGAAACATCTTGTGGAAGGGGTAGTACCTTCCAAGGTTCCCACCTCATCAAAGGATCTTCATTCTTTGCTAAAAACGCTACGTTCCGGAGAAAGTAGCACTTCCCCCGTGGGAAGGAATTGAATATGATTCCGGATCTCTGGATAAAGCCGACAGTTCTGAAATTCTTGCTCCTGAAGCTAGGCTTAATAAAAACAGAGTTTTTCTTAGGAGCATCATAAACGAGCATGTGTCATTATCGGTTTCGGAAGCCAGTTTTAGAACATCGTTTAAGAACCATGAAACTGACGTAGGCCTGACAGAGGGCTTAAGTCTAGCACATGCTTTAGGAATAGACGAGAAATAGGTATCTGTCAAGTCTATGTTAAATCCAAATTGAAATATCTTTTTCAATGCTGACTTGTTTGTCGTAAACCGTGCTAGCTGCTAAACCCTTTTCAAATAAAGATCTGAAAAAGGATATAGCAGAATTAACTGTCATGATTCTGATATCTGACTCTCTCAGGAAGATTGCTAACTTTTTGACGGCAGCATCATACTGCCTCAAAGTTGAATCCCTTTTATCGGATTCCAGGAAAAGAATATTCTGAGGGTCAATATCGCATCTCTTTTTGCCGCAAACTTCATGAAATCCATAAAGTTAGGGTTTTGAGAATCCTTGAGGAAGCGAACACAGTCTTCGTTTGTACTGACTGGGAGAGCTTGGGACTGGGGATCCGAAGGGGACGAAGACCCAGTTCCAGGATCAGGGGGAGTACCAATTGCTCTTCGGCCAGTCTGGGGCTACTAGAGCCACTTGACCCCTGAATGTCCTGAGTTTGTCTAAGACCTTCATAAGGAGATTCACTGGAGGGAAGACGTAATCTTCTCCCAGTTGTCAGTCCAGAGCCAGGGCGTCCGTGGCCGTAAGCCAGAGGGTCCAGGTTGGGGGCTACATAACACGTAGTTTGTGGTTCGCTTGTGATGCGAAGAGATTAACCTGTAGCCCTGGGACTCCCTTTGAAGGATCCATTGGAACGAACTCTCGTCTAGAGACCATTCCGACTCTGGGGTACTGATCGGGATAGGGCGTCCTGCTATGACGTTTCTTACTCCAGCTATGTGGGTGGAGGAAAGATGCCAACTGAATTTGTCTGCCAGGGAGAAGATGGTCTATCATGACGTGATTTAGATGACGTGACTTGGAGCCTCCTCTGTTTATGCAATGTACTACCACTGCGCTGTCCAAGACTAGCTTTATGTGGGAGTACCTTGGTGGCGTAATCTTTTCAGAGTCAAGAAGACTGCCATTGCCTCCAGTACGTTTATATGGAACTGACGGAACTGGGGGTGACCAAATTCCTTGCACCTTTTTGACCTGGGAGTACCCTCCCCAGCCGCTTAAGGACGCGTCTGTGTGGATGGTAATCCCTGGTGGAGGGAACTGAAGAGGGACTGACACTGACAGATTCTTGACTTTTGCCCACGGCCGAAGCCCGGTTCTTTAGAATCAGAGGTACTGAGGATAGCTTGTCCCTGGACCTGACATTTGCTACGAGAGCGCCAGATCCTGGTTCCAGAATCTTTCAGTTTGGCTTTCATTAAGATGTTCGTTACTGAAGCAAACTGAGAGCCGAGGATTCTTTCCTGAGCTCTCCTCGATGCTAGTTTGTGACTTAGAAATTGCTTGACTGACTTCGCTATTTCTTTCCTTTTGGTGGATGGAATCGACAGAGTGTGTGAGGATAGATTCCATTGAATGCCTAGCCACTGAAAGTTTTGACTCTGGGGTGAGTCTGGACTTGGATCTGTTTATCTTGAATCCTAGATATTCTAGGAATTGGATCACTTTCAGTGTGGCCTTGTTGCATTCTTCGACTGATGGGCCCAGATCAACCAATCGTCGAGATACGCTACTACCATAATCCCTTGAGCTCTGAGCTGTTGCACTACTACTTCGCTAGCTTCGTGAACACCCTGGGTGCCACGTTGAGCCCTAACGGGACTACCTTGAAGGAGAACGTCTGGTCTCCTATCTTGAATCCCAGAAACGGACGGAAGTGTCTTGCAACAGGGATATGATAGTAGGCGTCTGTAAGATCGATAGAGGTGGTGACAGCCCCACGGGGAAGTAAGGTCCGCACCTGTGAGATCGTGAGCATCTTGAACTTGTCGCAGCGGATGGCTAAGTTTAAGCGGGACAAGTCTAAGATTACCCTTCTTTTGTTTGAGCCTTTCTTTGGGACGCTGAACAAGCGACCTTGAAATTTTAATCTCTTGACTTTGACTATAGCTCCTTTCTGAAGGAGGTCCTCTGCGTACTCTGTCAATTCCTTGGAGGAAGTTGACGGAAGGTCTGCTGGAGGTGGGTTCGTCAACCAGCTCCAACCCAGCCCTTTTGACACTATGCTCTGAGCCCACTGGCTGAAGTTCCACCGGTGGCGAAAGTGAAACAGCCTCACCCTCCTACCTGAAGTTCCTCATTGGTTCTGGTAACCCCCTCGACCTCCTCTGAAGTGCTTTCCCCTATTGAAGGGGCCTCCCGATCCTCTCCACGAAAGGACCGCTTACCTCTGCCCTCCCTTGTTCGAGCGGTCATACTTCTGAGAAGCTTGACTCTCGAAGGCTGGATTGTAAGCTGGAGAGATGGCGTATGAGGTGGAGGGTTGAGGCTGAGGGGATATCACATAAATAGGCTGTGATTGCCCTTTAGACGTGGAGGGCTGAGCTGTCTGCACTAACGGCACGTAGAACTTGTTGAGGGAAGCGCGGCTGCTTCTTTTGGTAAGGTTGGAAACGTCTAGGCTTCCTTTGTCCCTTACCTTTTGGTGTCAAGTCTTGCCTTCTCCTAGCCGTAAGACCCCAACGGTCCTTAAGGCTTTGGTTCAACCTCGTAGCCTCTGCTTGTACTTCCTTTACCATAGCCTCTGGAAGAGATCTGCGCCCCAGATGTTGAGAAGAACGTAACCTATTCGGTTCATGCCGAATGGTTGCCTCTAGCAATACATGCTTTCTGCAATTTGTTCTAGCAGTGGCAAACTCGAACCATGTCTGACTGCACCGTTTGAGTCAGGGCTTTGGTCATAAGCTTAAAAATTGGTTCTGAACCATAAGCTATGGTTGCTACCTCAGACATAGCCATCAGGTTGATTGACCTGGCTAGTCGTGTTTTCGAGTCAAACTCCGCTTGAATAAGACTATCAGGGAGCCTGGGCAGCTTTTCACCAAACTGCTCCATAGCACAGTCAGGTTTGAGTTTGCCAGCTGTGAAAGTGTTAGGCAAGTCCTCCCATAATTCTCCAATTGACGGGAGCAACGGAGAAGTGGGGTCTGCTTTCTTTCAGCTGAGGCATGGTTCCCCTTTCTGAGCTGCTGAGATGGTGCGACCTCGCTATCTTGGTAAGGAAAGGAGGGCGGGGTACCTTCGTCCATCGTGAAAATGGTAAAGGGACTTTTGAATGGTTGGATCTTGGTATTCGAACAGTCCATGTCGTCTAGACATCTAAGCCATTCTCGTTGGGCCTGGTCCCGAGAATAGAGGACTGTCTCCTTTGTACCTTGTCATCTAACCTCCATAGCCGAAGGCGTGAGCCTAGCGTAGCCTATGAAGGGAGGCTGTAGGCCTTCCGGGTAGAACTCGAAGTCCTCTATTCTTCGAGTTCCAAACTCCGGTACGGAGATGAGACCATCTTGGAAGGGAGCATATGACGCTACTCTCCAAGGATTGTTCATGGAGAAAGCGGGCAGCGAGTCATACGGGGGAAGCTGAGATCCACTAGTGTTAGAGGTTGAGGGAGAGGCAAGAGGGGCTTCTCTTAGGCCGGCTATAATAGTATCCTGAGAAGTTATCCTATCCGACAGGCGAGATATCATATGTTCCATACTCGTCTTAAGGGAGCCTACCAAGTCGCCCACCCCTGTTGCAACAGGCCAGCATTGGTGCCCAGAGCCGGAGCTGCTGCGGAGGTGGAGGGGAGACTCGAATAGGCACCAAAGGTAGTGGAACTGGTGATACTGCCGGGGTGCGGGATTTCTCCTTAGGCTTACTCTTTGAGGACTTTGAGCCGGAGCTAGACCCTTTAGACCTGTCTGGGCCGGATTACGAGCCGGAGACTTACGCGAAGAAGAAGACGAGACGTCTCTTCGAGGACGATGACGTCTTAGTCAAGGTCATATGCTTAGACTTGATCTTAGGCCTAACCGAAGCCTCTGGAGGAGTATATAACTCATCACCGGTAAAGCCTGGGAAGGATGGTGAAGTTGCAGGGGTAGAAGAAACAGTCACTCCCAAGGGGGACCCTTGGGTACCTGCATTACTTACCTCGACCAACAGGTCGTCTATACCTACCATAGGTTCAACATTTATATCCAGGGTTGCGACATCCGTGGAGATATCCTGGTCTTGTTCAGTCAAGGAGGCCGCCAGCTGTTGTTGGATAAAGGCAATAGAGGGGTCCGCCTCTACCGGGTCGACGTACCCAGTCGCCTTGCCTCCGGGGAAGATTACAAAGCTAAACGCTTCTCCAGTATGTAGGGCTGACCCTTGGCGGCGTTCTTGCCAAAACCTCCGACCCAGGCCCGCAGGGTAGCCAATGCCGTATCTCTTACTGCCGGAGCCTGTAAGAGAGGATATATTTTAGATTTAAGAACCACTTAAAACTAAAACTTAGGATATAACTTAAACTAGATGCCTTAAGTTAAAGTAATGATGAAAACTTAAGAACTAAAGAAGCGGAGCGGCATGCGGAGATGGAATACTTACGCCTTCCAAAAGCTGCTCACCAGATCGTAACATATGGTACAAGTCTCATGGTACCAGACCTGGATGTCCCCGTGCGAGTCGCGCATGGAGCATGGGACCGGCAAAACTTCGTGTCCACAGGGGTCCTGAAGTGTAGCGGAACATCCCGGATGCTCACAGTTGGTGGCCTGTAAGTGGGAAGACACATGAGTATCTTAAAGGGGTAACACTTACAGACTAAGGACAAAAGAACTCCGTTACGTGGCGGAGCTCGGAAAAAAAAATTTGGGCATAACCCCTCCCTGCATTGCCTGAATAGGCTATAATCCCGGAGAGATCCGGTAAATACTAAGGGAGGGGTGGGGATGGTTTAAGAAACTTAAGATAAACTTAAAGATAACTTAACCTACATGCAAGTAACCGGACTAGGTCCAGTGAAGCGGAGTGTAGTAACTCAGCAATACGGTACGGTTAGTAAAGACCTATTGTATGCTCCGGTCCAACTATGGTGGACTATACCCTTTCCGCTGGATATCAGGACTCCGCTAGGGAGGAGCTCTAGTAAGGAGGGAAGGGCGAGATGACATACAGACTCGCGCTAACCCGGAGCGACAAGGAAGTAACGGAGGGGGGGAAGGCCAGAGCCCCCCACAACGTACCACCCGGCCGAGCCGAGAAGCGGAGAGGTCGGAACCAGTCAGGGACTGTCGGACTCCCAGGCCCCTCCGGTGGAGGGGAAGGGGGAGGCAGGCTCGGGCATGCTGGGCGAGCAAGGACAGACCGACCCACCCCCGCCCGACTCTATGGAGAGCGGGAGAGGGGGCGGAAGGGGACTCGGCAGGCGCCTGGCTGACTCGTGATCACGTAGTGACCACGAGGCGGTAAACTAAGATACGGTAACCAAGCCTAGGCCAACCAACTGATCAGAGAGAAGCTATCGGGAAGCAACCAGAACTGAAAAGCGGTAGCATATAGGCCCATAGGGCGAAAACCAACTGATCAGAGAGAAGCTATGAGGAAGCGACCGAACTGATCAACGGTAGACTAGGCTCTACGAGCCAGGACCTAGGCTAAGCCAGACGCCAACTAACCTAACAATAACAAAACATAAAAATATAATATATAATAAAAATGAAAGAAAGAAGGTAAAATAGCAGGAGAAAAAATCCAGGAGTGTGCGACTGCCCGAAAGCAAGTCCCTACCACTCAAAGCTAGTCATGGGGCCGATACTAAGAACCTGGACTAGGGTCTGGATAGAAAAAGCCTACATAAGGTGAAATACATACATGTATAACAACTTGAGTAGACGTAATAATGCGGATAATCAAAACAAAATAGAGCGTAAAATAATAAGGGATGTTCTAGGTATGGGAGACCAAGAACGAACCCAACATGCGGCAGGACCATGCTGCCATGCTTCCAGCCCCCGAGAACGTATCTATACCTAAAAATGGCAAATACCGTCTCGGGGACGGAAAAACTCGCTAACCGTAAATACTGAGTACTTAACTTAGCTGCTGCAATAGCTGCACGCTCCATTATCGAAAAATCCGAAGAAAGGGCACAAAATACACAGAGAGATAGCACTTGTGATCGTGCGAGCTAACGAAAAGGATGACCACTAGAGGCGCAGCAGTCGCAAGCATGGGATGGTGTAGTAGTAGTACGAGCTGCTCCCTCTGTGGGACGGCTCCCCTCTTGGAGGGTTTTGTAGTGGGAGATTTCTATTGGCATTTGGCTCGTGGTAGTGGTCTCACTCGCCTAGTGTTCATACCGACACCCTCCTAGAGGGTGAGCGAGTCAGTCATACTGACCTTTTTCTTTATTTTATTTATTCTCTGGTATGTGTTAGTACATTTACCCTAGAAATAATAGATTTAAAGGATATTTCGCGCAAGCGACACGAGCTGAGCCCAGAAAGCAATTGTCACTAGATTGGTATTTTACTGTAACAAAAATAAAAGTGATTTGGGCAGATCGAGTGTAAGTGAAAGAAATGGGCGAATAATCATCCCAGATCAGCTGGTAAGTCATTGGGAAGCAGAGCTGTTCTCTCTCTCTCTCTCTCTCTCTCTCTCTCTCTCTCTCTCTCTCTCTCTCTCTCTCTCTCTCAGCACATCGAACACTGGCTTGAGCAAGCTTTTTTTTATTGTATTGCCTTTGTTTTCATGTTTTATCATTATGTTGAATTTATTGTGAAATAACATTTTATTTTTTGTGTGAATTGGTGCTGCTTTTACATACATATTATAGTAAAGATTTTACTGTCTCCACTCCTCAACAATACCACAACGCGCACTAACTGAAAATCATTCATTCATTATTCCTAAAAAATATACACGCTCCCTCCCTGTACCTCAAGTTAGTTGTGTATCACGGCAATGACAAATGATTTGTTAATCATTTGTGCTAAATTTTATTGTGAAAAGCTTTGTTCTTTCATTACTATTTTGTTAATATTGTTCGACTAGACGTTCTCACTTATGGCGGCAAGCCGAACAACCTTGGCTCGGATTAAAGACTTTTTTTTTCATTTTTCTTTTTGTTTTTTTTTTCCTATATTGCATTTGATTGTTTTCATATTTTATCATTATGTTAAATTCATTGGTAAATTCCCTTTTTATGTGAATTGTTATAGGTTTTACATACATACAGTAATATTTTAACTCTCTTCTCCTCTCCTCAACATATCAGCACTCCCTCGTTCAGTCTAAAGTCAGCTGGGCGTGACGTTACCGCGGTTATGTACAATTTTATACATCTTTTATGCTAAATGTTACTACAGTAGTACCTCGAGATACGAAATTAATCCGTTCCGAGGCGCCCTTCGTATCATGAGGTTTTCGTATCTTGGACCACATTTTACATGTAAAATGGCTAATCCGTTCCAAGCCCTCCAAAAACACCCCAGTAAATTTCATAATAAAGTTAAATTGACCTATAAACAATGAAATACTACAACAATTTGGACCATTCAATACCTAAATTAATAAAAAAAATGCAAAATATATCCTGTAAATAAAGTCTATATTAGTGTACATGGTAACAAGAAATATACTGTACGTACGTAAAATGTGGAAGCTTACCTTTCGAGTGAGGCTACGTACATACGTAACTATCCAAGGAAGATTGCTTCTGCCTACTTTTCACAATGTTCCTGTGTGAGCCTTTTCGGGGGGTGTCTTCTACAAATGATTGCACTTTATGAAAAGCGGCTTTAATTTCTGCCGTTTTTTTTTTTTTTGTACATATGTACGTACGTACACTTTAAAAAATATACGTAGGTACTACATATTACGTAACTATCCAAGGAAGATTGCATCTGCCTACTTTTCACAATGTTCCTGTGTGAGCCTTTTCGGGGGGTGTCTTCTACAAATGATTGCACTTTATGAAAAGCGGCTTTAATTTCTGCCGTTTTTTTTTTTTCTTTTTTTGATCTTTAACTTTTTTTACTTTTTTTTTTAACAGAATTTCAACTTTCTGTCTTTTATCACTTGGTTCTTTTTTTGCACCTCATGACTGTTGGCCCTGGTGTCCATCAAAACCCTGTTCAACCAAATGCTCTCTCTGCAACTGATTTGGGTACTAAATGTTCGACTGCTGACCTTCAACATAAACTGAAGTGCCTTGATTATACGTACTACTGGTATGCATGTTGTAAATGATTGGTCTACACCCTCTGTTCAGCAGAGAGTGGAGATTCTACCAACCTTGCAAAGTTTCCAGTTATCCCATGAGAGAGACCTTGATCACTTATCCCATTTTAGAGATCTTGGTCACTTTTTTTTTTAAATACGTACACATTGACGATCCCAAAAACGAATACCGCGTGCGTACTATAACAATGCTGGTACCGAGTGGCCGAGCCACGCCACCACGTGTACTAGTAGATACATGATAGGAGGGACGCTGGCCAATAGGAGAGAAGGATTTCATGGCCTCGACTAGCATCAGGAACCAATGGGAGAGCAGGAGGATGGTGGCTAGTCTCCTAGTACTAAGATGGATGGCGCGGCACGATTTTCAAAATTGTTATCCGGGCGAATCTCGGACTTTCAGAAACCTTTCGTATCTTGAAAACTTTTCGTATGTAGAGTCTTTAAATTTTTCGTATCTTGAGTTTTTCGTAAGTTGAGCCTTTCGTATCTCAAGGTACCACTGTATATTGAAAGCTAAATTTTATATTAACCCTTCAACGACATTTGGACGTATTAAAAACAACCCATGGTTGTAGCTTTTACATTTACCCTAGAAATAATAGATTAAAGGATATTTCGCGCAGCGACACGAGCTGAGCCCAGAAATGGCATTGTAAGCTAAAACTCTTTTATTCTAGTATTATTCAATCATTTACCTTCATTTTGCAACAAATTGGAAGTCTCTAGCACAATATTTTGATTTATGGTGAATTTATGAAAAAAAAAATTTCCTTACGTCTGTGCAGTAACTCTTCCGAAAAAATCATAAATTTTTTTGTGCGATTGTCGTAATGTTTGCACCATTTTAAATTAGCCGTTACATAAAGTTTACATAAAGTTTTATATATGAAAATGTGCACAATTTCATGTAGAATACAACAAAAAATAATTGAAGGTTGTAGCTTTTCTCATTTTTGAAATATTTGCATATAAATCACGATAAATAGAAAAAAACACGTTCGGTCAACTTTGACTCTACCGAAATGGTCGAAAAATGCAATTGTAAGCTATAACTCTTACAGTCTAGTAATATTCAGTCATTTATCTTCATTTTAAACAAATTTGAAATCTCTAGCACAATATTTAGATTTATGGTGAATTAAAAAAAAAACTTTCCTTCCCTCCGCGCGCGGATTCTCCGCCGCAAATCTCCGAAATGCGTACGTCGCATTCTCGTAATATTTGCTCCATTTCATATTAGGCGTTTCATAGAGTTTTATATATGAAAATGTGTGCAATTTCATTTAGAATACAACAAAAAATAATTGAAGGTTGTAGCTTTTCTCATTTTTGAAATATTTGCATATAAAAAAATATATAAAAAAATTTGACATTTGGTCAAGTTTAACCCGTCCGAAATGGTAAAAAACTGCAATTGTAAACTAAAACTCTTACAACACAGTAATATTCAATCATTTATCTTCATTTTGAAGCAAATTGGAAGTCTCTAGAACAATATTTATATTTATGGTGAATTTTTGAAAAAAACATTTTTTTATGTCCACTCGTTACGAATTCATGCATCATTTTGTGATAATATTTTCTCTGTGTTGCTTTGATCGTTTTACAATGTGTTATATACCAAAATGATTGCAATTTAGTGTACAATACAACGAAAAAAAATTAACTTTAGCTTTAACCGCTTTGCTCACAGCGCGATTTGAATACAATTATATATGAAATTTTGTTTTTGCGCTATCATATATCGCATTATTTATATACGATAATGATATTTTTTCATTTCTGATGGTTGCATACTAAACTTCAGGCAATGGCAAAAGAAAGAGCCAAAAATGAACTCTTAATCTTGAAAACTAAGCGCGCTATGATTTTTTGAAAAAAATATTTTTTCAGCTTCGGCGCTCACTTCGAGACCCCCTCGGCATACGGGAGACGATTTTTATTATACCCCTTTGGTGTTAAAGGGTTAAATGCTTTATACTTTATATATTTTGTTGAATATTGTTATCATTAAACTATATGTTGTAAATGAAAAAAAAATTAATACAGTTTAACTTGTAAGTCTCAGTTGGCTGTCTAATACAAGTATAAACTAGATAATCAGTCAGTTCAAAGTACGAGCATTTGTTCGACAAACGATACAAAATTTTATTGAAAATTTTGTTTGAAAAACAGAAAGTTCGACATAAGAAACGTTCAACAAGTGAGGTACTACTGTACTTAGCTCTTTGGGAGGAAGTGTTGAAGTTGTTGGACAAGGGTGCAGTGGGGCAAGTACATCATCCTTCACTTGGGTTTTACAGTCGGATTTTCCTGGTTCCAAAGGCTATGGGCAATTGGAGGTCAGTGATAGATCTTCTCACACTGAACAACTATATCAGGAGTATGAGTTAAAGACTCCCTGGACGTGTTTGGCAGCTGTAAGGGAGAACGACTTTATGCTGTCGATAGACTTGAATGACGCTTACTTCCAGATTCCAATTCACTCTTCGTCCAGGAGATTCCTTCGCATCAGCCTCGGAGAGCAAGTGTTCCAGTTCAAGGTCCTTTGCTTCGGTTTGACTACAGCCCCCATAGTTTCAACATGGGCCCATGCTCAAGGTGTTTGCCTGTTGAGATACCTTGACGACTGGCTGATCTTGACAAGTTTCAGAGGAAAGCTGGCTCAGGACAAGGATCATCTTCTCCAGTTTTGTCAGAGCCTAGGCAATGTGGTAAACCTGGAGAAGTCCAATCTGCTTCCCAGCCAGAGGACTCTTTACCTGGGTATGACTATAGATACGGTAGCGTTGAAGGTTTTTCCATTGGACCAGATGTTACAGAAGTTCAGGTGTGGTAAGTTCCTTCCTGGCACAGTCCAAACACCCAGATCTCCAGTGGCAGGTTCTTCTCGGGATTGTCATCTCTCGAAAAGTTGGTCCCTCATGGTCGACTCCATGTTCGCTCTGCGGAAGAGGTTGAAGGAGTTCTGGTTCCCGGCAGGAGATTCCCCTCAGCAGCAGGTATTTCTGTCAGGAGAGGTGAGAAGAGACCTACAATGGTGGTTGGATGACCAGAGTCTTATGGTAGGAGTCTCTTTAAATTCACCCCCTCTATATTTACTCCTGTTCTCGGATGCTTTCATCAGTGGTTGGGGTGCTCATCTCCAGGATATCCTGGCTTTGGGTGTTTGGAGTACAGAGGACAAGCTGCTTCACATTAACATGTTGGAGTTAAAAAGGAGATTTCCTAGGTCTGGGGGAGTTCCAAGAGAGGGTGGAGGGTCACTTTGTCGTTCTGATGTCGGACAACACCACGGTGGTAGTCTTTGTGAACAAACAAGGAGGCCTGGTTGTCTCACCAACTCCAGTCATTGACAGTCGAGATGCATCAGTGGGTGATCGACAACTTGGTGGAGCTCATGGCCAGGTACATTCCAGGCAGGAGGAATGTGCTGGCCGACAAGCTAAGTTGTTGGAGTCAAGTCCTAGGTACAGAGTGGTCTCTGCATCAGGACATAGCGGGCAGGCTGTTTCACCTTTGGGGAAGACCCATGTTAAACCTCTTTGCCACTGGCTTCAACAGGGAGCTGGTGGTCTGCTTCTCTGTGGTCCCGGACCCTCTTGCTTTGGTGGAGGATGCTCTACAGCATCCTTGGGACAATCTTGAGGTGTACGCCTTCCCTCCGTTGTGCTTGATCTGTCAGGTCCTGAACAGAGTAATGACTTCCCTGGATCTCAGGATGACCTTGGTGGCACCTCTGTGGTTTCAGGCAGAGTAGTACCCAGACCTTCTGTCTCTGCTGTCAGAGGTTCCGAGAGAAATCCCCCCAAGGTGCAACCTCTTTTGCCAACCTCATGTGGAAAGGTTTCACCAGTTGGTAGGGTCTCTATCGCTTCACGGCTGGGGACTATCAAGTGTCTCCCGCAAGCAAGAGGCTTTTCTCACAAAGGAGCAGGCCAGATGGCTAGTTATCTTAGGAGAGCTTTGTCAGCAGTTTACCAGGGCAAGTGGGCTGTCTACTGTGATTGGTGTCATAGATGGGGTTTCCACTTGGAACTTCTGTTCAGCAGACAGCAATTTTCTGATCTTTCTCAGAGATGAAAAAGGTAACGGTTTTCCTGTTGGCTTTGGCTTCCTCAAAGAGAGTTTGAGAGCTTCATGACCTGAGTTATTACTTTAAACACACCAGGGTTTTGGGGTCTGTCTCCTTTGAATTTATCCCAGAATTTGCAGGCTAGACTCAAAATCTCACAGTGCATGATGACAGGAGTTATTGCTTTGTCCTGTCAGAGCTCTGCGCTGCTATCTAAAAAGGACTCATCACCTAAGGGCTAGATGTCATAGACTTTTTGTTAGCACAGGCTGGTCCAGAAGGGAAGTGTCCAACAACACCATTTCATTCTGGCTGCATGAAGTGGTTAATCAGGCATATTCCTCACCTGCTAGTTCTGTTACTGAGTCTGTGCAGGCTAGAGTGCATGACATCAGAGGAATGGAATTTAAGAACTTGTCTCTTCATAGGATTTTGAATGCTGGTTCCTGAAGGACATTGCCAACAGGTCCTTGGACGCTTTTTCCATGGGTCCAGTGGTAGCTGCCCAGCAAGTTGCATAGCTCATCCAGTGCCTCTGTCGGGACAGTTTTTATCTTACCTGAGATGATTGTGTGAAAGAGAGAATGATGAGGTCGCTGGTCTTCTTTCTTTTTTTTTCCTTTCTTCTTCCTATGGGCAGGTTGAAGAATGGACATGTCATATGCTGAAACTGGTCTGAAACAGGTGAGTGTGGCAGTCATACTGGATGTAGTTATTTTTTGTTCCTGTACAATAGGCAAATCTCTTTCTCAGTAGCACTTACTCCTCTCTCTGGGAAGGGGAGGGAGGAGTGTGACAGACCCCTATGGCCTACATGGTTTGTTGCTTGGACAGACAGAATTCTTTACCTTCCTCAAATGCAAAGAATCTGGACATGTCTCATTATGTTTAAACCCAGCAGGCTTAGTTTTTAGATACTCGCTTATCTATTATCTCAAGGGCTCAGACCCCCTTCTTTGAAACTCAATCTTCTAGGAAGGGTGATTAGGTGGGCTGAACCCCCAGGCAGTTCAGGGTACTTGTATGATCTGTGATCCTCTGTCAGGAAATCAAATAGATCTAAATAAATATCCAAAGAATGATATCTGGATTAAGGAGTCTGATTTTGAGCAGGTGACTGATGCACCTTCTCAGAGCCAGTTCTTCTGTAAAGGGATACTGCTTTCAGTGTGCATTCTGCATTTCATTGTAAATGGTATCAAATTTTCCTGGTAGCTGCTTTTATCTTTCCAACTAACTGCCCAACTTCTTCAACTTTACCATGCTTCAGTGTCCAAATTGAATAATTTAAGAAAATAGTGTATTAGAATCCTTTGAGATTCAAGAAATGCGAGTCTATAGTAAAATCAGGCATCTACACATTTCTGTTCTGCTCCTAAAAATACTTATTACATAGCAAAAAGCACTTGACCCTAAGTGCTCAATTAATAGCTCAGTCTGTGTCTAAGGGTAAGGACTAGTGAATTGGCTTGGGTTGAAGGTGAAGAATTCTGGGCAGAGGTAGTTTATGTGATAACCACTACCTAGTGAGGTGAGAGCCGTATGAGCAGTATGTGATGAGTTGATTGATGCATGCTAACTGGCTGAGAGGTTTTCTGGGGATAGGACAAGTGATATACAGTGGTCCCCCCCGTATTCGCGGGGGATGCGTACCAGACACCCCCGCGAATAGTTAGAATCCGCGAATGTTTGGAACTCCTATAAAAACACTAAAAACAGCCTATTTTGTTAGTTAAAACTTAAGAAAAACCACTAAAAATTTTCATACTTGGTTTTTTTTAATAATTTTATCACAAAAAGTGCATTTTATGATGAAATTGATAACAAAAACCAGGAATTTGTGGATATTTCTCATAGAAAAATACCGCGAATGCGCGAATTTTCCGCGAATAATGCAGGGGAACGTTCCCGAGAGAAACCCGCCGAATATATGGGGGGTCCACTTTTGTAATATATATTATTATATTATAATTATATATATAAATACATAATATCTAATATAAATATATGTATTTATATATAATATAGAGAGAGATGAGAGAGAGAGAGAGAGGAGATATTGATAAGAGCGAGAGAGAGAGAGAGAGAGAGAGAGAGAGAAATGAGTTTGCAATTCAGTGGTGAATATAAACGTTTACAGTATACATTTAAAAACAAGGTTAACTATTGTAAACTCATTAATCCAAACATCAAAATCAGTGCTCAACAAGTTACCTGCCTGAGAGATCTCCCAGGATGAGGACATATCTACACCTCTCAGGCGTAACACCAAGGCTAAAGCTGCTCTGTAGCCTCTGATAGCAGAAATAGAAAGACCTTTCTCATCTCTGAGAAAGACCAAAAAATTTTTATATGCGCTGAATAGAGGTTTTGAGTGGAAAGAAACCCCGTCATGGCACCAATCACAGTATATTGCCCATTTCCCTACATGTTGTAAGATGGACTGAGCATGGCCTGACAGAGGAAGTTCAAAAGAAGATCTTGGGTCATGGCTGGAGCCCATTAAGGCCTCCAAACATGTAGGTGTAATAGATGATGGAGTCTGAGTCCTACATTCCAGGTTGTTGAAACCGCGAATGAGTTCAACAACTTACAAAAAGGAAGACATAAACTTCTGACTTTCTCCCTCCTCCTGCTCAGTATAGGAGACCAACAATGAGAAGTTGGTTTGATTGATGATTCTCTAGTGGGTCTAACTTCTAGGGCCGGAGAGACATCCCTCATACTTGAAGAACCAGCTACAGAAGGTTGTTGGTTGTCCACCAACAGACACCAAGGACCGATCCCTACTCAAACTCCTTCCAGATTTGTGTAACGAACCAGGATCACCATCTGGGAAGTGATCACGTACATGTATGTCCGGCAAAACGTGTACACATTCGCGTGAGGGACAGCGTACACGATCTTGTGACAATACATGGGAGCATCCGCGAGACATCGATCGTGCCCTGTCATGAGACACCGAATGAGAACAAAGCGAGTTCTTCAGAGAAGAACGAGCCTCAGGGACAAGCATTCTCCCAGGAGAATGAGTAACTTGTCCTCGGATTACTTCTTTGTCCTGTAGCACCTCCACTTCTGCAACCTTAGACTTCTTGATTGGAGCCTTATCATCCTTACAACGGCGCACAGGAGCCGAGGAAGAGGCTGTGAGAGCAATTTCAGCCACATCCGTACTTACACATAAGCCAGGTCTTTGATCGTGCACAGACATTCCTACAGTCACGAACACATTCAAGTGTAGGTACGCGAGCGTGACAAGACGACAATGAACAGAGGTGACTTTGTTGAGCAGAGGCGACGAAGAAGACTCCTTCCTGCAGGAAACCTAACCAGAATCTCAAACATTAGTCCGAAATGTAGGGGCAGGAGAAGAGTTTCTCTTGGCAGGACGATCACGATGAGAGGAGAAACATGGATGCGAGGAGAAGGCGAACCACTCCCTCTGCTCGGAGAAGGAGAAATCGCAAAGTCCTTAACTCTCCAACGTCAGATGCGATGACAACGAATTGATGAAGTGTGAGACGAAGAAGAAGAGACTTCTTCTCCATGAGATCTCTTCGCGGCAGGGGGAGGAGGTGAGGCCTTCTGCTTCTGCACAGTCTCCTTCACAGCAAACGCCGATAACCTCTCATCCAAAACAGAGTCCAGCCACTTGAAGACCGCCTGAAACAAGGCCTCTGACGGATCAGCGAGCGTGGAAGATGGCGTCATTACAGGCAACGATGACATCACAGTGATCTCAGGGTGAGCGGCTGCTACTACTGACGTCATGGACTGAGAAGATGCCGGGAGTGATGTCATGCTCTCCATGTGACCAGAGCTAGTCGATGGCCTCACTAGCAGAGTTGACTCACAAGATGGCTGCCCATGCGACCCAGCATAGAAGAGGCCAGGGGAAGGCGGGAGGAGAGCAGGAGCTTTGGGAGGGGGGGAGCGGGACTCCATGAAATATGTCGGCAAGCCTTCCAAGGAGGGAGTGCCCTGTAGCCCAAGCGATGCCCAAACCGCCACCATTTTGGAAGACCGAATCTGAAAGGCAAGATTGTGATGAGGAAGCCTCCCCACCTTTGGGACAAGCATTGGATCCTGAAGGAGAAGAGGTAACATTACACAAAACATCAGCCTGTGGCATTCCCGGTACTTCCATCGACAAATCAATGGAAGAAAAGGAAGGAGACGCAGGAACAACAGCATTAGTAACAAACAAAAGAGAAGGAGCCGACAACTCGTCACACGTAGGAGAAGCAAAGCCTTCCCAAGAAGGAAGAGTAGAAACTCTGATGTTCCCTCTTCTTGTAAAACAGCTGCCACTGAGCTTTAGGCCAGGCAAAACACTCCGGACAAGGATTCATTATAGTACAAAAGTTAGCTCTGCACCTACTGCAAGTGTTGTGTGGGTCCGTTACCACAGACGCTAAAAACCTTGAGCAAGGAAATTCTCAGACGCCTGGACACTTGCTGGCGAGGACGAGTAGTTTGAAAGGAAGCCATAATCCTTAACACAATGAGCACAAGCACTCAATCACACTGAAAAGAAAGAACATGGGCAAAACACAACTGGCTTGAAAGGAGAGCATGTGTAAGTATTTACTCTCCAAGGCAGTTAGGAAAAGATTGGGTATCACGGGGTGAGATGCGGTCTTCGACCAGATCTCACCTCGTATACGAAGGCATTGCCAGATCTCACAGATTCCTTGCTTACAATCAATGACTATATTAACAGGTTTACTAGCTGCGCTTGGAAATATCATATTGTTAAGACCAAAGGTTTGTTAGCTAAGAATAATACAAATTGATTCTACAATTTGTCATATTTTTTGTGCTCCTGTTCACACAATTGGGTCTCCACATGCACATCCATTGGCACACTTTCATATAGTGTGGTTAAATACATGCATGATATATGTTCACACAGAAAAGGTGTCATCATCGGCATATTACAGATATGGAAAGTGAGAATAATTGAGGGTTACTGTATTTTGGAACTTAATCAGTGTAGGGCTATGGGATGAATGGCTCACAATATAGGAAATGTAACCCTGTACTACTGTAAGAGTTTATTTCGGTTTGATATTTCACTTAATGATAATTCCTGAGAGTTCCTTAGGGAATAGAACTCTGTTGCATAGGCTAGGCCATTTGCAAAGATGAGTTTTAAAATCAGAATTATTATTGTAATGTGTGTTTACCTATAGCTTATCTGCTTAATTTAGAAATCAGATTTTATATTGGTTGAGGCTGATTGTGAAGTAATGGCCAGAAATGCTTCAAAGTTTTTAAAGTTATTCACATGTAGCACCAGCTGTATTCTATAGATTAACTTACTAATAATTCTCAAGATAATTCTTTTTGAAAGTGACACGCTTGTATTCATGTTAGGCCAGCATTGAACCTTCAGATTATCTACTAAACTGTGTGTTTTTTATTTATTTATTTATTTTTTTTTACAGAAGGAGAAGTACCGATTAAATGTATGTGGTGAAGGAGGTGAATATGAGACCTTCACTCTTGACTGCCCTATTTTCAGAAAGCGTATTGTTGTGTAAGTTATGTTTCATTTGCCTCTATTTTTTGTCATTCTCAGTATATTTTCTACTGTTAGTAGTCTTTATTGTGTATATGTATACTTACAGTAATTCCAAAGGCCTATGAAGTTGGGTAGGAAGCATGGTCAAAGCATATCTAATTATGAAGATGGAAAAGCACTGGGATAGAAAAAAGTATTGTGTTCAGCAGATTTATCATCCAATATATAGACAATAATACAGATATTTAGGCTTCTTCATTATTTGTGTGTGTGTTTCATTAAAGTCATTTCTCGTAATAGGGATTGGCTCTAAAGGAAAACATTCATACCACTTAAAAAGGTGACTTGGGACATCTCCAAACCACATATGATTTTCACCTCTGACCTTCGGTTTTGTGACGCCAGTGCGATTTATCTCGAAAATAACTATTTCTGGGCCTAACCTGTGTCGCTCCGTGAAATATTCCTATAGCACTCATTTCTAAGGTATAAATATTGCTAAATATACAAGAGAAAAAGCTACATGGATTATATCAGGATAAACCTGGTTCGCTCACCCCTGTATAGGATGTCGGTATAAAAACTGGGGCGAGTGAAACCACTACCACAGGTCCCCTGCCATTTAGTCTCTTCCTTTGTCAATTTCCCCCGTTCCAAAGAGGAGCCGTACCAAAGCTCGTCAGGACGGTATACACCGCTTACTACTTCAGTCTCACCTTTCCTATCCCCAGTCCTTCATCCACCTTCTATCCTCCCGCCCCGGCGGGTCCGGGATCCGACTAGAACTCGTTCAGTATGCATATAACACACACGATCCTTTATATGATTAGAATCAGGCCTAGGTTTTACCTATTTTCCCTGATTTGATCCCTCAACTGGACCCGGGGATAGAGGAAGATGATATGGAAGTGGAACGGAGCCCGGCAGTGGGTGTAGACGCAGTGCTCCAGCACAATAATTTAATTAATTTATTTATTTAGTTATAAGTTATTATGCGTTTGGTTGGCTTACTACGCCAGGCATTTCTACCCCGGCGGGTACCCTAGGACCAAAAAGCACGGTGTTCCTCTCCCTAGTTTCTCCGCCGTTTTACCGTTGTACCTCTGTGTCCCATTCCGGTGACAACAGACATGAGCTAAGAAGGGCGATCCTAGTGCAAACTAAGAAAGCCTTTCCGGTGCCGGCAGATTCAGGCTAGGGTAACCTTTTCCCTGTTCTGTTGGTACCAAGCCTAAAATTTTAGAGGAAAATGCAAAACGGGGCCAGAAAGCTGACAGGAGAGGATAGAAATAATTGTCTTTTATATTTTGCATGCTGCCAGGAATCGTTACAGCAATTTTGAAGTAGTAAAGCATGCTCTGCCGGAGTCATCTACGGCGGGTCTACATATAGCGATATTCTCGTATCAATAATTATTTTAGTGCATGCTCCGCCGGATACATCTCCGGCGGGTCCATACAGTGATACTCATGTATCATTTTTTAACCTACAGATGGTGCGCTGTCAAGAGACAGCCTGTACTGCAATCTTGCAGCAGCCGTGCGGACATGAGGTGTGCTGCACTCATGCAGGCTTTGCGGTCCAAGTTGACGATCTAGTGGTTTGGCACCCAGATGGGTGTGAGATCTGCTACAACTTGGTGCTAGAGCTCACTACCGATTAGAATTTAAAAGTAAATATCTCTTCCAGAACCCGCAGGCCGTCAAGGACTCAGCTCTCGCCACCCTCAAGATCTGGGTAGGAGGATTTGGCCGCAACGCCAAGGGCAAGAAGCCCTACATGCTCTCCGAAGAGTTGTGCTCCCTCATCTACCCTAATGCTAAGATGTCAGCAGCCGTATCGGCGGATCTGGCGGCCCCGATCATCACCAGGATCCGAGAAGAGGCTCAGGCCGTACTGGCGGAAGACCTGGAGGGTTTGGGCGATGAGGTAGTCGGAGGGGTTGCAGCAATCAACCTGGACCTCGAACCCATGTTAATCGACATCCAGGATGATGGTAAGGGAGTAAGTGAGGCAGTTGGTACACAGGCTAAAGTGCTTTCCTTTAGCCCGTCTCATTCCTCCTCATCTTTTCAGGGATTTACCAAGAGGCCTACGACTTCTGGGTGCAAGTCGGGGTCGGTTATCCCTAAAGTTAAAGCCAAGATAGACACCCGTAGGTCTATTGCTAAGCCCCTCCCTAAGCCTTCCAAACCAAAGTCCCTTAGGGAAAGCCGTTCCAGTTCGTCATCAGCCCCCAAACTGATGGCGGACGCGGCAAAGGCTGCCACACCTAGGCAGGGATCGAGGACAAGATTGGCTAAACCTAGATCTCAGGACTCGGGTTTTGACCCCGCCTCATTTTCCAGCATGCTGATGCTAGAGATGGGGAACTTGGTTCAATCCAAGTTCCAGGAGATTTCAGCCCAGCTGGTCTCGAGTCTGGAGACATCAGGCCAATCGATCCAGTCTTTGGCACAAAAACTGGAGAACCAAGAGACACTGATGCAGGGAGTCCTCCAGTCCGGACATCCACAGCAGCCTCTGGCTGTACCGGACGCCTCGAAACTGCCACCCTTCAAGAACACCCATGCCCCCTTCTCAGAGGGCATGCTGACAATCGAGGGGTGTGGAACCCGGCCAGTAGAAGACTTTGAGTTCTACCCATTGGGTCTCCAATTCCCCTTTTCAGGATATGCCAACGCCTGAACGGGAGGAAAGGCATTGTCCGCGAGAAGACCAAAGTACCGGAAGGGAGCACTGGTCATCTTCCCCAGAGACCAGGCTCAATCAGCATGGGTTCGAACCTTGACCGAATGGGAGTGTACGAATACTAAGCTAACTCGCCACAAGAGTCCCTTCACCATGTTTGTGGTCGCTGATGACACTCCCATTCCGTGTACATCTAAGATCGTAGAACTGACACTCCAGGCAGCAGTAGAGGACAAACCCATGCCTCAAATCAGAGAGACGGATTTACCATCCGTGCTCCTCCCGGGAGGAACAGAGAGTTGGTTGGATGCCCCGGCAACATTTTCAGTAGGGAAGTTGAGCCAGGATTGTGCCACAACGCTCTTTAGTGAGCGCTTGCCCAGACTCCCAGAAGCACTGGTGAAAGCAGAGTACGAAGCCAGATGTCGCTTGTGTAGGTCTATCAATTCCACCACTATGGCGGAAATGACGACCCTGGTTTACACTGACGAATCTTTATTCAAGATTCTGACGAAGTCATTACTTCACACCTTACAGTGTGACGTATATGACTTCGCTGTAGCCAGGAGGAACTGCAGAAAGCACGTCTTGGCTGATGCTTCTATTCCCCATGAGCCAAACAGACTCATCAAGGCTTCGATCTGGGGTGCGAACCTGTTCCCTGAGACGGTAGTGAACGGAGTCTTGAGTGAAGCAGCCAGGGTTAACCAGAGCTTGCGAGTTCGATGGGGCCTGATCCCCAAGAGAAGATTTGAATCTTCTGGAGCCCAGCCCAGGGGAAAGAAGAGAGCAAGGAGGTTCCAGCCTTTCCAGTCTACCCAACCTCAGACAATGGTCCAGGCAGTTCCAGTAGGCCAACTGAACCAACTGTCCACTTCAAAAGCTCAGCCTCAACAGCAGTTCATGCTGCTGCAGAGCCAACCCTCTCAGCAGCCTCAAAGCTCGACCAATTTTACCCCTTCTCCGGCCTTCAATGCCTCCTATGAAAACCAAGGGGTCTTTCATGGGTATAACCGGTTCGCAAGAGGTAGCCGAGCCAGAGGAGCTTTCCGCAGAGCTGGCGGAAGAGCATCTGGCAGAGGAAGAGGCTTCAGAGGAAGCCGGGGTAACCGACCCTCAGCGAACCAGTGAGACTCCTCAGGTAGGAGGGAGGCTGTGCCTATTCAAGAACCGCTTGAAATTCAGCAGTTTGGCATACAGCATAATAGCAAAAGGACTGGGATGGAGTTGGAAGAAAGGGCCTCCTCCATCAACCAATTTTTATCAACATCCTACAGCGGATCTAATAAATTATGCCCAAGACCCTTTTCAAAAGAGGGTAGTTACAAAGACAAGTACTTAAAATTTCAAGGACGCTTGTCTCATCTGAACTCATACATTCAATGCGACAAGTTCCACATGCTAACTGTCACCACCTCTATAGATCTTACAGATGCCTACTATCATGTTCCGGTAGCAAGGCACTTCTGCCCCTTCCTAGGCTTCAGATTAGGCAAACAGGCTTACGCCTTTAAAGTAATGCCATTCGGGCTCAACATAGTGCCCAGAATATTTACAAAGTTAGCGGAAACAGTAGTACAAGAACTGAGAGCTCAAGGGATAATGCTAGTATACCTAGACGACTGGCTTATCTGGGCCACAAACGACAAAGAATGTCTCAGAGCAACCCGAAAAGTACTAAAATTTCTGGAATACCTAGGATTCCAGATAAACCACAAGAAATCCCGACTCACTTCGGCACCACGGTTTCAGTGGTTGGGAATACAATGGGATCTCAATTCACACAAACTTTCGATCCCGCCGGTGAAACGAAGGGAAATAGCAAACGCTACGAGGCACTTCCTCAGAACCAAGAAAAAATCTTAGGTTCGCTCCAATTCGCCTCAGTAACAGATGTTCTTCTAAAAGCCAAACTCAAGGATATAAACCGGGTTTGGCGGACCAGAGCAAACAGGAAATTGTGAGACAAAATTTCCCGCATCCCTGCAATACTACGAAAGAGACTCTGCCCATGGACAGAAGTCAAGAACCTGGTAAAATCAAGGGATTTTGACGTAAGGAAAAATCTATTTCTGGGCGATTGGTTCGTGTCGCCCAGCGAAATATCCCTTTAATCCATTATTTCTAAGGTAAATGAACTAACAAATACCAGAGAATAAATAAAATAAAGAAAAGGTCAGTATAACTGACTCGCTCACCCTCCAAGAGGGCGTCGGTATGAACACTAGGGCGAGTGAGACCACTACCACGAACCTCTTACCAATAGAAATCTCCTACGACAAAACCCCCACAAGAGGGGAGCCGACCCACAGAATGGGCAGCAACTACTACTACTCCACCCCACGCTACCGACCGCTGCGCCTCTGGTGGCCATCCTTTCTGTTAGCACCGGAAGTATGTCCTCCAAGAAGCAATTATTCGTCATGAGCCGAATAAGTTGCTTTCCTCCAACATCTGGGGGGCAGACCTCTTTCCTGAGTCGATGGTCAAGGAGGTCCAAGCTGAAGCAACAAGGCTCAACCAGAGCCTTAAAGATCGTTGGGGTCTCACAGCGAAGAGACGCCAAGACCAAGCTGCCAAAGGTAAGTCTCAGAAGAAACTAAGCGTTACCAGCCTTACCAAAAGAAGCAGCAACGCTTTACCCAGGCTGTTTCGGCTGTACCTATAGTACAATCAGCCCAACCCTCTACTTCTAAGGCTCAGTCACAACCTATTTATGTGATTTCCCCCCAGCCTCAGCCTTCCACCTCCTACGCTGTCTCCCCAGCCTTTAACCAAGTGTTCGAAGGCCAGGCCTTTCAGCAATATGACCGGTTTGGCAGGGGAGGAAGAGCTAGGGGATCCTTTCGTCAGAGAGGATCAGGAAGGTCTCTCAACAGGGGAAAACACTTCCATGGAGGCCGCGGATGTCACTCAACCCAGCAACAGTGAGAGCTCGAAGGTAGGAGGGAGGCTGTTTCTCTTCCGGCATCGGTGGGGATTCAGCAATTGGGCACAGAGCATTGTGTCAAAAGGCCTGGGTTGGAGTTGGATTGCGGATCCTCCTCCATCCAGACCATTCCTTCAACTTCCATCAAAAGAAATGACGGAGTATGCGGAGGACCTCCTTCAGAAAGGAGCAATAGCGAGAGTCAACAGATTAAAGTTTCAAGGTCGCTTATTCAGCGTGCCAAAGAAAGGCTCACAAAAAAGAAGGGTAATCTTAGACTTGTCCCGCTTAAACTTGGCCATTCGCTGCGACAAGTTCAAAATGCTGACTATCTCGCAGGTGCGGACCTTACTTCCCCGTGGGGCCGTCACCACCTCTATCGATCTTACAGACGCATACTATCATATCCCTATTGCAAGACACTTTCGCCCTTATCTGGGCTTCAAGATAGGAGATCAAGCATTCTCCTTCAAGGTAGTTCCCTTCGGTCTGAACGTGGCACCCAGGGTGTTCACGAAGTTGGGGGAAGTAGTCGTCCAACAACTGAGGTCTCAGGGGATAATGGTAGTAGCGTATCTCGACGATTGGTTGATTTGGGCTCCAACAGTCGAGGAATGTCACAAAGCCACACTGAAAGTAATCCAGTTCCTAGAGTATCTGGGGTTCAAGATAAACAGAACAAAATCAAGACTCACTCCGGAGTCCAACTTTCAGTGGCTGGGCATTCAATGGAATCTATCCTCCCATACTCTGTTGATTCCATCAGCCAAGAGAAAGGAAATAGCAAAGTCAGTAAAGCAATTTCTAAAGCACATATATGCTTCAAGGAGAAGCCAGGAAAGAATCCTGGGTTCCCTCCAATTTGCCTCAGTGACAAACATCTTGATGAAAGCCAAACTGAAAGACCTAACCAGAATCTGGCGCTCACGAGCAAATGTCAGATCCAGGGACAAGTTATCATCAATCCCACAGATTCCACAGTTTCCTCCACCAAGCTTAGTGGTCCACACGGACGCCTCACTAAGTGGTTGGGGAGGATACTCCCAATATGAAAAGGTTTAAGGCACTTGGTCACTAACACTCCGCCAGCTTCATATCAATGTTTTAGAAACCATTGCAGTATTTCTAACCCTAAGGAAACTCTCTCCGGTGAGGAGGATCCATATCAGGTTAGTCTTAGACAGCGCAGTAATAGTCCACTGCATAAATAGAGGAGGTTCCAAACCAAGCCACATAAACCATGTCATGATAGCAATCTTTTCATTGGCAGCAAAGAACCAATGGCATCTGTGAGTAACTCACCTGGCAGGAGTAAGGAACGTAGTGGCAGATGCACTGTCAAGGACAACTCCGCTAGAGTCGGAATGGTCCTTAGACAACAGGTCATTCAACTGGATCAGTCAGCAGTGCCCGGGTCTTCAGGTGGACTTGTTTGCCACAGAATCCAACCACAAGTTACAAGACTATGTGGCTCCCAATCTGGACCCCATGGCTCAAGCCACAGACGCCATGTCCATAGATTGCAACAGTTGGGGGAAGATTTACTTATTCCCTCCAATAAATCTACTAATGAAAGTCCTGGACAAACTCAGATCCTTCAAAAGACGGATTGCGCTAGTAGCTCCCAACTGGCCCAAGAGCAATTGGTATCCTTTACTGGGGGAATTGGGACTCCATCACAAACGGATCCCCAATCCGAGGCTAACACAACTAGTACAAACGAGGACTGTGTGCGCTTCCTCAAGGATTCAGAATGCTCTAACTTTATGGATTTTATGAAATTTGCGGCGCAAAAAGATGTCAACATAGATCCTATTAACACCCGGTTTCTAGAATCAGACAAACGAGAATCTACGCTTAGACAGTATGATTCTGCGGTAAAGAAACTAGCCTCTTTCTTGAAAGACTCAAAGGTAAAGACGATGAATACGAATCTGGCTGTTACTTTCTTTAGGACCCTGTTTGAGAAGGGCCTAGCAGCTAGTACTATTACCACAACTTAATCTGCCTCAAGGAAAATTTTCCAGTTTGGGTTTAACGTTAATTTAGCAGATTCGTATTTTTCATCGATTCCGAGGGCTTGTGCTAGATTAAGACCAGCAGACAGACCTCATACAGTCTCCTGGTTTCTAAATGACATACTTAAACTAGCTTCAGACACCGACAATGAATTGTGTCCTTATACAATCCTTCTTAGGAAGACTTTATTCCTTGTAAGCCTAGCTTCAGGAGTCAGAATATCAGAACTGTCGCTCTTTCTAGAGAACCAAATCATATTGACTTCCTTCCATCCGGAGAAGTTCTATTATTACCAGATCGGAAATTCTTGGCCAAGAACAAAGATCTTCAGAGCAGATGGTCTCCGTGGAAGATTGTTCCACTTCCACAGGATTTATCCCTTTGTCCAGTCAAAACATTGAGATCATTTTTAGACAGAACTTCCAATAAAACTTCAGGTCCTTTATTCATTAGAGAGAATGGTGGAACAATCTCACTAAAAGCAATTAGACAACAAATTCTGTATTTTATTAAACAGGCTAACCCGGAATCAGTTCCCCATGTACATGATGTCCGAACTGTAGCTACCTCAATTAATCACTTCCACCATATGAACTTTGATGACCTTAGAAAGTATACGGGATGGAAATCACCGAAAGTATTTAAACGACACTACCTCAAACCCTTAGAGGCCCTTAAATATTCAGCAGTGGCAGCAGGGAACATTGTTTCCCTTGACACAGCCTAGTCATGTTGAAATATCTAGTCTTAATAGATCTGCCTTCTCTTAGCTCTTTCTCTCCTACCTGCCTCGCTTAAAGCCCTTAGCCTTCACCTCGGTATTTTTACTTGGATTGCACATTTGAACCATTCTTGTACTATGTATATTTATCTATTATTCATATACATAAAATATCTTATATTACTTAGTGTAGTAATATCTTATATTTTGGTGTAGTAATCACCCTGGTCTTACTGTAAATTGGTTTTGATAGTTGTATATACTTCATAGTGTAAGGACCTAGATTTAAGATAATTGTTAAAACTTTACTTTAAGATTTAAATAATTTTATTAAAAGAAGGTTGAATTACTTAAGAGTCTAATTGCTCCCTTCCAGTAGCCTTTTAGATTTTATATCCAAGCTTGTGCGTCCTATTCTCTGTTACTATTTCACGGAGCGACACAGGTTAGGCCCAGAAAAGGGATTTTGACAAAGGAAAAATCTATTTCTGGGCAGTGACCTGTGTCGCCCAGTGAACCCACCCCTGATTTCCTCACCCTATAGGCCCAAGCTTGGGTGCTATTTTCAGGAAAGACGATCGAGACGCTAGTTGTAGCAGTAGCGGGCAGTAGATGGCTTTGGTACGGCTCCTCTTTGGAACGGGGGAAATTGACAAAGGAAGAGACTAAATGGCAGGGGACCTCTGGTAGTGGTTTCACTCCCCCCAGTTTTTATACCGACACCCTATACAGGGGTGAGCGAACCAGGTTTATCCTGGTATAATCCATGTAGCTTTTTCTCTTGTATATATGGCAATATTTATACCTTAGAAATGAGTGATATAGGAATATTTCACTTGATACTTAATATTAAGACCTGGGGTTACTAACATATATAGACTTGATGTAGACCTCCGATCAAATGGAGAGTTTTTATTCTAAAGGTCATATTTTTAGTTGATATGAATTTTTTCATTGTGGCAAAAAAAAAAAAAAAAACTATAAATCAGGAAAAAAATGTAAAAAAATTTTTTTCTAAAAATTAAAAAAAAGGCAAGGTCTGATTGTTCTATGTCTTTCTAAGTTATATACTAAATTTCAATGTTATAGCTTTAAAACTAAGGGAGAAGATAGAATTTGAGTCAACAAGTATAGTTTTGAGATACTGGTGTTCAAAGTTTTTCTTTGTATTTTTTACAAAGACAGCGTTAATAAGTCATGATTATTATGAATTTTATATGCCTTTTTGGGTATTAATAAACCAAAACTGTTGTTTATCATAATTTAATCATAAATGAAGATCCCTTAGCTCAAAGATCATAATCTGGGGCACTTATGCAACATTCGCTCTCTCTCCTTCACTAACTCCGCTAATGTTGCTGATCTTAACCCTTAAACGCCAATTGGACGTATTAAACGTCGACAAAAATTGTCTATTGGTTGCCGAATTGACGTATGAAACGTCGATGCAAAATTTTTTTTTTAAATTTGCGGAAAAATAGTTATAGGCCTACTTGGCAAAAACTTTTGTATCACACACCTTGAGGGATGCTGGGAGTTCACGGATCAAGCTGTTGTTTTGTTTTCAGTCATTACCCAGGCGCGCAAGCGCGAATTTCTTTCTTCTCGCACTAAAAAGCATCAGCGACACATCTCGTAAATTATTTCGTCACTTTGACATAATTTTTGCACCATTTTATATTAGCCGTTACATAGAGTTTTATATATGAAAATGTGTGCAATTTCATTTAGAATACAACAAAAAACAACCTATGGTTGTAGCTTTTATCAGTTTTGAAATATTTTTAATATAAATAACGATAAGTGCCAAAATTTCAACCTTCGGTCAACTTTGACTACCGAAATGGTCGAAAAATGCAGTTGTAAGCTAAAACTCTTATATTCTAGTAAGATTAAACCATTTACCTTCATTTTACAACAAATTGGAAGTCTCTAGCACAATATTTCGATTTATGGTGAATTTATGAAAAAACTTTTTTCCTTACGTCTGCACGATAACTCTTCCGAAAAAAATCAGAAATTTTTTCGTCTGATTGTCGTAATGTTTGCAGTTTTATAAAAGCCGTTACATAAAGTTTTATATATGGAAATGTGCGCAATTTCATGTAGAATATAACAGCAAACAACCCATGGTTGTAGCTTTTATCAGTTTTGAAATATTTTCATATAAATAAGTGCCAAAATATCAAACTTTGGTCAAATTTGACTTGACCAAAATGGTAAAAAAACGCAATTGTAAGCTAAAACTTTTACATTCTAGTAATACTCAATCATTTACCTTTGTTTTGCAACAAATTGAAAGTCTCTATGCACAATATTTCGATTTAAAGTGAATTTATGAAAAAACTTTTTCCTTACGTCCGCGCAGTAACTCTTACGAAAAAATCAGAAATTTATTTGTCCAAAAGTCGTAATGTTTGCACCGTTTTATATTAGCCGTTACATAAAGTTTTATGTATGAAAATGTGCACAGTTTCATGTAGAATACAAAAAAACAACAACTCATGGTTGTAGCTTTTATTAGTTTTGAAATATTTTGACATAAATTACGATAAGTGCCAAAATTTCAACCTTCTGTCAAATTTGACTCGACCGAAATGGTCGAAAACTGCAATTGTTAGCTAAAGCTCTTACATTCTAGTAATACTTAATCATTTACCTTCATTTTGCAACAAATTGGAAGTCTCTAGCACAATATTTCGGTTTATGGTGAATTTATGAAAAAACTTTTTCCTACGTCTGTGCGGTAACTGCCGAAAAAATCAGAAATTTTTTGTCCGATTGTCATAATGTTTACACCGATTTATATTAGCTGTTACATAAAGTTTTAATGAAAATGTGTGCAATTTCATGTATAATACAACAAAAAACAACCCATGGTTGTAACTTTTATCAGTTTTGAAATATTTTGATATAAATAACGATAAGTGCAAAAATTTCAACCTTTGGTCAACTTTGACTCGACCGAAATGGTAAAAAAATGCAATTGTATGCTAAAACTATTAGATTCTAGTAATATTCAATTATTTACCTTTATTTTGCAACAAATTGGAAGTTTCTAGCACCATGTTTCGATTTATGGTGAATTTATGAAAAAAACTTTTTCCTTACGTCCGTGCGGTAACTTCTGAAAAAAACTGAAATTTTTTCGTCCGAAAGTCGTAATATTTTTCGTAATATGTTTCGATTTATGGTGAATTTATGAAAAAAAACTTTTTCCTTACGTCCGTGTGGTAACTTCTGAAAAAAACAGACATTTTTTCGTCCGAAAGTCGTAATATTTGCACCGTTTTATATTAGCCGTTACATAAAGGTTTATATATGAAAATGTGTGCAATTTTATGTAGAATACATCTAAAAACAACCCATGGTTGTAGCTTTTATTAGTTTTGAAATATTTTGATATAGATAAAGGTAAGTGCCAAAATTTCAACCTTCTGTCAACTTTGACTCAACCGAAATAATCGAAAACCACAATTGTAAGCTAAAACTCTTACATTCTACTAATAGTCAATCATTTACCTTCAATTTGCAACAAATTGGGAGTCTCTAGCACAATATTTCGATTTATGGTGAATTTATGAAAAAAACTTCTTCCTACGTCTGCGCGGTAACTGCCAAAAAAATCATAAATTTTGTTGTTGATTGTCGTAATGTTTGCATCGATTCATAGTAGCCGTTACATAAAGTTTTATATATGAAAATGTGTGCAATTCCATGTAGAATACATCTAAAAACAACCCATGGTTGTAGTTTTTATCAGTTTTGAAATATTTTCATATAAATAACGATAAGTGCCAAAATTTCAACCTTCGGTCAACTTTGACTCTACTGAAATGGTAAAAAAACGCAATTGTAAGCTAAAACTATTGCATTCTAGTAATATTCAATCATTTACCTTTATTTTGCAACAAATTGAAAGTCTCTAGCACAATATTTTGATTTATGGTGAATTTATGAAAAAAACTTTTTCCTTACATCTGCGCGGTAACTCTTCCGAAAAAATCAGAAATTTTTTGTCCGAAAGTCGTAATATTTGCACCGTTTTATATTAGCCGTTACATAAAGTTTTATACAGTGGTACCTCGAGATATGAAAGGCTCAGCTTACGAAAAACTCGAGATATGAAAGCTAACACAAAAAATTTAACGGCTCTACATACAAAAAGTTTTCAAGATACGAAAAGGTTTCTGTAAAGTCCGAGATTCACCTGAACCACCAATAATAATTTTGAAACTCGCGCGCCACCAACTGAGTAGACTCGCCACCATCCTCCTGCTCTCCCATTGGTTCCTGATGCTAGTCACCGCCATGAGATCCTTCTCTCCTATTGGTCAGCACCCCTCCCGTGTTGCATCTACGTAGCGGCGTGCTTCTTCAGCCAGTGCACGGCATCATCTGTATCGTATGTACACGGTATTCGTTCAGTCTAATGATTTCGTTTAGTAACGTAAATTTGTTAGTGATTTCGTTGTAGTATACATACTTTATCGTGTTGTGTGAAAACTTTACTCTACTTATACGTAAATTACGTACAGTATAACGTAGTCATGGGTCCCAAGAAAGTTGAAATTCACGGAAAGAAGCGAATGCTCTCTTTGGAGACAAAGATGGAGATTATCAAGAAGTATGAAGCTGTTATGCGATTGAGTGTTATCGCCAAGGAATAAGGCCGAAATCCGTTGACAATAGGCACCATCCTTAAGCAGAAGGATGTCATCAAAGCAGCTACACCTTCCAAGGGCATCACTATTTTGTCCAGCAAGAGGACCCATGTGCACGACGAGATGGAATGGCTGCTTCTCGTCTGGATAAAAGACAAAGAAATCACTGGCGATACGATAACGGAGACGGCAATCTCCCACAAGGCCAGCGCTATTTTCTGCGATTTGATTGCCCAGGCGGAAGATGACGGAGAAGGGACATCAACGCCAACCCCAGAGTTCAAGGCTTCGCATGGGTGGTTCGAGAAATTCCGTAAACGGACTGGTATCCATTCGGTGGTGTGGCATGGGGAGGTTGCCAGCTCGGACACGAAAGCGGCCGAAGCCTTTAAAATGAAGTTCGACGAGATGATGACCAAGGAAGGCTACAGTTCTCAGCAAGTCTTCAACTGTGATGAGACTGGCCTTTTTTGGAAAAAATGCCTCGTCGGACGTACATCACGAAGGAAGAGAAGAAGCTACCGTGGCATAAGCCTATGAAAGACAGGCTTACGCTCGCACTTTGTTCAAACGCCAGTGGGGATTGCAAGGTGAAGCCCCTACTGGTGTATCATTCCGAGACTCCTCGAGCCTTCAAGGCCCACAAAGTGCAGCTTAAGGAGAAGCTTCCAGTGATGTGGAGGGCTAATGCGAAACCCTGGGTAACGAGGCTTTTGTTCACGGAGTGGGTAAATCTGTGTTTCGGCCCGACAGTGAAGAAATTCTTGGAAGAGAAGCGCCTCCCTCTGAAATGTCTGCTGGTGTTGGACAATGCCCCTCCCCCCCCTCCTGGCCTCGAGGAAGATATCCTAGCGGAGTATTCCTTCATCAAGATTCTTTATCTTCCGCCTAACACCACCCCTCTCCTCCAGCCTATGGACCAGCAAGTGATATCGAACTTTAAGAAGCTGTATACGAAACATCTTTTCAAGAGATGTTTCGACATCACCGATACCACAAACCTCACCTTGCGTCAATTTTGGAAGGAGCATTTCGACATCGTCATATGCATCCGACTCATCGACCAAGCTTGGCAGGAGGTTTCGAGGCGAACCTTGAATTCTTCGTGGAGGAAACTCTGGCCTGATGCCGTATCCACCCGAGACTTCGAGGGATTCGACGTGGGCGAAGCTGGTGCTGCAGATTCAGAAACTGTTGACGATCCTGAAACTGTTTTGGAACCAGATCTTGACGAGATCGTTGCACTCGGCAAGTCCATGGGGCTGGTCGTCGACGAGGACGACATCAACGACCTTCTCGAGGAGCACCAAGAGGAGCTTACGACGGATGACCTGAAGGAGTTGGAGGCTATGCAACATAACGTCGTTCAAGAGGAGTTCTCTAGCAGCGGCGAGGAGGAGGACAATCCTATGACAACAGCAG
>NC_087201.1:91094155-91230182 GCF_015104395.2 Macrobrachium nipponense
AATATCCTTGCTTATACTTTCTTTCTGGTTATGTGAGGCATTACTGCTTGATGTTAAAAGTATGCATATAGTGAAACATTTTGCTCATCAGAGTGCAATATATAAGGATGTATATAGTTGCAGTGGGTAGAATATGTAAATTTCAAGGTTAGTTTAAGGTTTGGAATAGACTAGCATGGGCTAGGGGTTCAGACAAGTATTTTTCAAACTTTTTTAAGTTAAAATTACTAGTATGAGTGAAGCTGAAACATGCTGTTAGATATCCTTTAACATGCAGTTTATTTGTATCACTTACCGGAGTACTATTATCATCCATCATTGTGTATTATTGACTGTATAAAAACTGGAAATATAATTCAATAGTAGAATATGTAAAAGCAGAAATAAGCACAAATTTTCCAGACTGTCTGGGAAAGAGGAAAACTGTGGATAATGATGGTTCTGTTGTTTCAGGCCTGTTTTATTTAAGGAACTGGTCTGCATGTATTTAAACAATGGTAAATTTAGTACTTTTAGGGTTTTGTATTATTAAAGTTTTTTGGTATTTATTTTACATCAAACAATTTATTCATAATTTTTCTTTCAGAAAGATTAATATGTAGTAGGGTATCAATCTGTTTACAGTTAAAGGTGCATTACTGTTTTTTTTTCAGGTCATTGACTTTTGAACAATATGAACAATCTTTTCTATCCCAGAACTTAATGATGCCTTCATTTTCTGTCAGTTTAAACTTCAAGTCTTGTAGTGCACAAGGTTGTTAAGCTAAAATTTTGTTGTTGTGCAAATAGTGTCTTGGTGTACGTATTATTTCATACACAGTATATCTGGATACTGCAGAAATTTCAGAATAATCTTAGTATTCACCACCTGGGAGATAATTGTCACCAATATCTAATGATCTAATGATATTATCAAGATACGATCCATTTTTTCAGAAATGTAGATTGATTAAGACAAGTATTACATAGTAATCTGGCTAATGCTGATTTGAGAAGCTTTGTTTTCAAAGTACTAATGTCAAGTAGGCCAGAAGCACCTTGCTGTAAGGTACAGTAATGCTGTATTCGATGCCATATCTTGCAAATACAGTCTGATTCATATCAGATAAAGTTATTGCCCAGTATCCTGGTTGGTTGAGTCTTATGACACTTTCACTTTTAATCACTTGCTTAGTTTTTACATAGACTTTCCATATCCATTCTTCCATAGGAAGAAAATACAACACAAGCAGAACTGGTTATGAATGCTGGTGTGCGAAAGACGGAAGATTTTCTGATTGATTAAAACTTGCTGAAGAAGAGCAGCAGGCAGAAGACCAAGCAAAAGAGCTCCATTTGTGTGACAATCATGAGATGTCCCAAAGGTAAATTACTCAGATTTTACTTATTTTATTTGTAATTCAAGATAGGGTAATATTTTTATGGTAGTTACTGCTTAAGCATTTACAGCAGCAGCTGTGTAGTAACTATACCAGATCTGATCTTGCTGTGATATGTGCAACCAAAGGTAAGGAAGAGGTTAATTTGATTTGAAGTTAATTTTTATATTCTTGTGGTTTGTTGTTTGATGTCTTAATAGCTGGTGAATTATAAAAATATTTCATTTTGATCTCACTTACAAAGTGCTTCGAACCCTTTTGCCTATTAACCCTCATTAATGGGAAATGGCAGTGACTTGAGCGGTAGGAGTAAAAATGTTTATACCTTTTTTTCAAAGATGTGTAGTTCTGCAATTTCCCAGGTAGAATGCTCAATTTTATTTTTGCAGCTGATTGATGGGTCTATACAGTGGCATAAAAAGCCTCCCAGAATAACTTTATGAAGGTGGAATAATAAATAGAAATTATGAGATACCAGGAAATTTTGCACTTCCCCCCCAAAAGAGATTTACCAAAAAATAAACTATGATAATGTCTTTGCTTTTGATCCTTAGCACATTCAGATAAATTACTTAAGTTATTGTAGTGCAGAATGTAATTATAGAAAGAAAAATAGAAAAAATTTTAAATGTGGCACTCAATCAAATATATATTTTTCTCTCTCTCTCTCTCTCTCTCTCTCTCTCTCTCTCTCTCTCTCTCTCTCTCTCTCTCTCTCTCTCTCTCTCTCTCTGAATTGTGTAATTTTAGAATGAAGATTTAAATCTATACAAAACAAACACTTGTTACTAATGTATAAAAAAAATATCTGGAATGCTCATAAAAAATTATCCTCATCATAGCTGCTGGTTTGTTCAGTTTTTTTTTTTTTTATATTAGCTGATGTTGTAAAGATGCAAAGAACTTAAATTTGGATGTTGTCTGTATCAGTCATTGGTAAGTGAAAGGGTTATAGCATATGTTAATCAGATGTTCTGTTTGCATTATAATTTATTTTGAGGAAATATGGCTTTGTACACTGTAGAATATTTGATATTGTTTTTAACTGTTGGCATTACTTCTGAAATTTCCTTGGGCTTGGTAGGATAATATTCATAAGACTCATGTGCTATTAGGATAATATTCATAAGACTCATGTGCTATTAGAAATATATTTTAATTTATTTACATCATCCTAATGTTTTTATAATAATTTAAGTTTATTTCCAGCCATTCCATACATTGCATTTTTGCTTAATTGATATAAAGTATTCATTTCTATTCACAGTTTAAAAATTCAGTATTGAAGTAGAGTATACAGGGTTACAATTGATTATATATCGAGGTCCAGATTCAGTGATTAGAATTTGAACTTGCTTAATGTCAACCATGATATATAACACTAATAGATCCCATTTACATCTAGCTTGAACCACAAATTCCCAGTTTTTTTCTTAGGTCATGTGGATCCAGCAGTATAGAAAAGATGGTGTTTTTAAACTTGTTTGGCATGAAATATCAAGTTAATGTTGATTTATGTAATTTCTTGTGTCCATAATTATAGTTAGTCATGTAGTTCCTCTTAAATTACCATATTTTTTTCTAGGTCAGACTAATGCTGAATCTAAAGGTTAATAATTAGAATTAAGCACTGTACTGTAATACCAGATGCTCTACTTTCTAGAGAGGTAAGTGTGAGTGAGACAGTTATCCTTATCCTTTTTTCTAAAATTTTCGTAAGGTAAAAAACAAGTTTTGACACAGAAAAAAGCTATTTTTGGTAGTCATTGTTGAGTCCTCAAGGAGTTACCCTTCCATGGTTTAACCAGTTCCATGGTGACTAGACTAATGTCAAAGAAAGGGATTTTGACGTAAGGAAAAATCTATTTCTGGGCGATTGGCTCGTGTCGCCAGCGAAATATCCTTTAATCTATTATTTCTAGGGTAAATGTACTAACACATACCAGAGAATAAATAAAATAAAGAAAAGGTCAGTATAACTGACTCGCTCACTCCAGGAGGGTGTCGGTATGAACACTAGGCGAGTTGAGACCACTACCACGAGCCAAATGCCAATAGAAATCTCCCACTACAAAATCCCTCCAAGAGGGGAGCCGACCCACAGAGTGAGCAGCTCGTACTACTACTACTCCATCCCATGCTGCCGACTGCTGCGCCTCTGGTGGGCCATCCTGAAGTTAAGCAGACAATCTTGGGGGGCGAAGGATGGGTAGGGTGGGATTTCGCTGGCGACACGAGCCAATCGCCCAGAAATAGATTTTTCCGTACGTCAAAATCCCTTTTTCTGGGCTCAGCTCGTGTCGCTGCGCGAAATCGTACCAGAGAAATAGCACAAGATTGTAACAAAGTAAATAAAATGAGAATAAAAATAAAATAAATCAGAATAGGTCTCAAATAAAAGATAAAATATATAAGAATAGACTATAATTGCTAAAAGATACATATACACAGGGGTATAAAAACAAATAGAAATATGCTTAAATTACCCTTAAATCTAATCATGTTTGTTAACATAAGGTAATTAAATAGATCCCATAATGTACAGGTAAAAATTATTTACATGTATCCCAATGTTTATCTGTGTAACAGCATGTATCAAAAGTATAATAGCAATTAATAAAAAACAATCAACAATAATAATATATAAAGGAATGTATATGACTTAAATATACAAAAACCGTAATCATTATAATATGATGTAATCCCCTAGCATAAAAATAAGGGAAACATTCCATGAGATCAATGTTTATAATCATTTGGAGTGTCCCTAACCAGACAATAAGGGGCACCCAATACACTATCACAAAAAGAGCTAAGACACAAGGTGAATGCAAATGAACCAGGTAGGAATAGACGAACTTTTGGGTGAGGCAGGTAGAAAGGAGGACTGAAATCTTTCTACTACAAACTAGCTAGAGTCAGGGGAAACTATGTTACCCGCTGCTACTGCTGGGAATTTCAGAGCTTCCAAGGACTTAAGGTAGTGACGTTTTTTGAACACTGTCGGCGATTTCCATCCCAGTATACTTTTTCAACTCATCGAAGTTCATATGTTGGAAATAATTAATTGAGGTGGCTACTGCCCTGACATCATGTGCTTTCGGGAAAGAGTCTCAGGATTGGCTTGCTTAATAAAGTACAGGATTTGTTGCCTGATGCCCTTTAATGGATAAAGTTCCACCTTTTTCCCTCCTAAAGAGGGGACCCGACGAAGATGAGGAGGTCCTAGACAGAAAAAGCTCGTAAGGTTGTAACTGGGCAAAGAGATACATCTTGTGGAAGGGGTAGTACCTTCCAAGGTTCCCACCTCATCAAAGGATCTTCATTCTTTGCTAAAAAGCTACGTTCCGGAGAAAGTAGGACTCTCCTGTGGGAAGGAACTGAATATGATCCGGGTCTCTGGATAGAGCCGACAGTTCTGAAATTCTTGCTCCTGAAGCTAAGCTTAATAAGGGAATAGGGTTTTTCTTAAGAGCATTATAAACGAGCATGTGTCATATCGGTTTCGGAAGCCAGTTTTAGAACATCGTTTAAGAACCATGAAACTGACGTAGCCTTAACAGAAGGCCTAAGCCTAGCACATGCCTTAGGAATAGACGAGAAGTAGGAATCCGTCAAGTCTATGTTAAATCCAAATTGAAATATCTTTTTTAAAGCTGACTTGTTTGTCGTAATCGTGCTAGCTGCTAAACCTTTTTTCAAATAAGGATCTGAAAAGGATATAGCTGAATTAAACTGTCATGATTCTAATATCCGAATCTCTCAGGAAGGTTGCTAACTTTTTGACAGCAGCATCATACTGCCTCAAAGTCGAATCTCTTATCGGATTCCAAGAATAGAATATTCTGAGGGTCAATATTCGCATCTCTTTTTGCCGCAAACTTCATGAAATCCATAAAGTTAGGGTTTTGAGAATCCCTGAGGAAGCGAACACAGTCTTCATTTGTACTGACTGGGAGAGCTTGGGACTGGGGATCTGAAGAGGACGAAGGCCCCAGCTCCAAAATTAGAGGATACCAGATTTGCCTTCTTCGGCCACAGTCTGGGGCTAACTAGAGGGACCCCTTCTTGACCCTTGCAATGCATCTGAGTTTGTTCAATACTTTCATGAGGAGATTCACTGGAGGGAAGACGTAAATCTCTCCCAGTTGTTCCAGTCTAGAGCCAGGGCGTCCGTGGCATAGGCCAGAGGGTCCAGGTTGGGGGCTACATAACACGGTAGTTTGTGGTTCGCTTGTGATGCGAAGAGGTCCACCTGTAGCCCTGGGACTCTTTGAAGGATCCATTGGAACGAACTGTTGTCCAGTGACCATTCCGACTCTAGGGTACTGATCGGGATAGGGCGTCTGCTATGACGTTTCTTACTCCAGCTATGTGAGTGGAGGAAAGATGCCAATGAACTTGTCTGCCGGGAGAAGATGGCTATCATGACGTGATTTAGAGACGTGACTTAGGAGCCTCCTCTGTTTATACAATGTACTACCACTGCGCTGTCCAGGACTAGCTTTATGTGGGTAGTACTTTTTTGGGGGGGGGTTTGGGGCGTAACCTTTTTAGAGGTCAAGAAACCACTGACATTGCCTCCAGTACGTTTTAATATGGAACTGACGGAATTGAGGTGACCAAGTCCCTTGAACCTTTTTGACCTGGGAATACCCTCCCCAGCCGCTTAAGGACGCGTCTGTGTGGATGGTGACCCCTGGGGTGGAGGAACTGAAGGGGTATGACATTGATAAATTCTTGACTCTTCGCCCATGGCCGAAGTCGATTCTTTAGAATCAGAGGCACTGAGGATAGTTTTGTCCCTGGACCTGACGTTTGCTCGCGAGCGCCAGATTCTGGTTAGGTCTTTCAGTTTGGCTTTCATTAAGACGTTTGTCACTGATGCAAACTGGAGAGAACCCAGGATCCTTTCCTGGGCTCTCCTTGACGCTAGTTTGTGACTTAGAAATTGCTTGACTGACTTTGCTATTTCTTTCCTTTTGGTTGAAGGAATCGACAGAGTGTGGGATGATAGATTCCATTGAATGCCCAGCCACTGAAAGTTTGACTCTTGAGTGAGTCTTGATTTGGTCCTGTTTATTTGAAGCCTAGATATTCAGGAACTGAATCACTTTCAGAGTAGCTCTGTTGCATTCCCTCCGACTGTTGGGGCCCAGATCAATCAACCAATCGTCGAGATACCGCTACTACCATGATCCCTGGCGATCTGAGTTGTTGCAACCCTACCACTTCCGCTAGCTTCTTTGTGAAACCACTCTGGGGTGCCACGTTGAGTCCGAATGGAACTACCTTGAAGGAGAATGTCTAGGTTCTCTTACTGAAACCCAGATACGGACGGAAGTGTCTTTGCAATAGGGATATGATAGTAAGCGTCTGTAAGATCGATAGAGGTGGTGACGGCCCCGACGGGGAAGTAGGGTCCGCACCTGTGAGATCGTGAGCATCTTGAACTTGTCGCAGCGGATGGGCTAAGTTTAAGCGGGACAAGTCAAAGATTTCCCTTCTTTTTTGTGAGCCTTTCTTTGGCACGCGAACAAGCGGGGGGGGACCTTGAAATTTTTAAATCTCTGGGACTCTCGCTATAGCTCCTTTTTGAAGGAGATCGTCTGCGTACTCTGTCAATTCCTTGGAAGGAAGTTGACGGAAAGGCCTGGATGGAGGTGGGTTCGTCAACCAGCTCCAACAGACCTTTTGACACTATGCTCTGAGCCCATTGGCTGAAGTTCCACCGGTGGCGAAAGTGAAACAGCCTCCCTCCTACCTGAAGTTCTTCATTGGTAAACTGGTAACCGCCTCGGCCTCCTCTGAAGTGCTTTCCTGTTAAAGGGGCCCCTCCCGATCTCTCCCACGAAAGGAACGCTTACCTCTACCTCCCTTACCGAGCGGTCATACTTCTGAGAAGCTTGACTCTCGAAGGCTTGATTGTAAGCTGGAGAGATGGCGTAAGAGGTGGAGGGCTGAGGCTGAGGGGATATCACATAAATTGGCTGTGATTGACCTTAGAAGTGGAGGGTTGGGCTGTCTGCACTAACGGTACTGTTGGAACTTGTTGAGGAAAGCGTAGTTGCTTCTTCTGGTAAGGTTGGAAACGCCTGGGTTTCTTTTGTGCCTTACTTTTAGGAGTCAGGTCTTGCCTCCTCTTAGCCGAAAGGCCCCAACGATCCTTAAAGGCTCTGGTTTTAAACTGTAGCCTCTGACTGGACCTCCTTAACCATAGCTTCTGGGAAGAGATCTGCTCCCCAGATGCTAGTACGAGAGGTAACCTATTCGGTTCATGCCGAATGGTTTGCCTCTTGTAGGACATGCTTCCTACAATTCGTCCGAGCAGTGGCAAACTCAAACATATCTGACTGTACCGTTGAGTCAGGGCTTTGGTCATGAGCTTAAAAATCGGTTCTGATCCATAAGCCATGGTAGCTACCTCAGACTAGCCATAGAATTGATGGATCTGGCTAGACGCGATTTTGCATCAAACTCAGCCTGAATAAGGCTATCTGGGAGCCTGGGTAGCTTTTCACAAACTGCTCCATAGCACAGTCCGGTTTGAGTTTGCCAGCTGAGAATGTATTCGGCAAGTCTTCCCACAATTCTCCACTGAGGGGAGCAACGGAGAAGTGGGATCCGCTTCCTTCAACTGCGGTATAGGTTCCCCCTTCTGGGCCGCTGGGATGGTAGACCTCAGCGATCTTGGTTAGGAACGGGAGCGGGGTACTATCATCATTGTAAAAAAAAAAAAAAAAAAAAATGGTAAAAGGACTCTTAAATGGTTGTATCTTGGTGTTAGAACATCCATGTCCTCTAAACACCTGAGCCATTCTCTCTGAGCCTGGTCTCTGTGAGCAGAGGACTGTCTCCTTAGGTACCTTATCGTCCGCACCATAGCCGACGGCGTAAGCCTTGCGTAGCCTATGAACGGAGGCTGGAGGTCTTCCGGGAAGAACTCGAGTCCTCTATTCTTCGAGTCCCAAATTCCGGTATAGAGATGAGACCGTCCTGGAAAGGGGTCGTATGACGCTACTCTCCACGGATTGTTCATAGAGAACTGAGGTAGTGAGTCATACGGAGGAAGTTTGGGATCCACTCGTGTTGGACAGTGGAGGAGAGGCTAGAGGAGCTTCTCTCAGCCCGGCTATAATGGAGTCCTGGGAAGTAATCCTGTCCGACAGACGAGAGATCATTTGCTCCATGCTACTCTTTAAGGACCCAACCAGGTGGTCCCCCCACCTGTTTGCAACAGGCCAGCATTGGAGTCCAAAGCGGAGCTGCTGCGGAGGTGGAGGGGGAGGCTCTGAATCGGAACCAAAGGTAGCGGAACTGGTGATTCTGCCGGAGTGCGAGATCTCTCTCTGGAGGATTTTACTCCTCGAGGACTTAGAGCCGGAGCTAGAAGCTTTAGACCTGGATGCTCCGGGATTCCCAGCCGGAGACTTAACGGGAGGAGATGAAGCCGAAGTCGTCTTCTTAGACGACGACGACGTCTTAGTCAAAGTCATCACCTTAGACTTGACCTTAGGTCTAACCGAAGCACCAGGAGGAGAATATATTTCGTCACCCGTAAAAGCCTTGGAAGGATGGAGAGGTTGCAGGAGTAGAAGAAAACAGTTACGCCCAAGGGTGACCCTTGGGTGTCCACCGTACCTACCTCGACCAAACAGGTCGTCTATACCTACCATAGGTTCAACATTAATATCTAGGGTCGCGACATCCGTAGAGATATCCTGGTCCTGATCAGTTAATGAGGTGGCCAGCTGTTGTTGGCTAGAAGGCGATAGTCGGATCCGCTTCTACCGGGTCGACGTATCCTGTCGCCTTGCCTCCGGGGAAGATTAGTAATGCCAACCGCTTCTCTAGGATGTAGGGCTGTCCTTGGTGGCGTTTTTCCCAAAACCGCCGACCCAGGCCCGCAGAGTAGCCAGTGCGGTATCTCTTACCGCCGGAGCCTGGAAGAGAGGGCGTAGTTTAGATTTAAGAATCACTTAAAACTAAAACTTAAAGTATAACTTAAATTAATTAATTGCCTTAAGTTAATATGATGAAAACTTAAGCGCTAAAAAAGAAGCGGAGGCAGCTACTGGAGATGTAAAACTTACCCCTTCCAAAAGCTGGCCCACCATATCGTAACATATGGTACAACGTCTCATGGTACCAGACCTGGATGTCCCCGAGCGGAGTCGCGCATGGAGCATGGACCGGCAAACTTCGTGTCCACAAATCCGGGTCCGAAGTGTGGCGGAACATCCCGGATGCTCACAGTTGGTGGCCTGTAAGTGGGGAGACACATGAGTATCTTAAAAAACATCACTTACGTCTAAAAGGACAGAAGAGCTCCGATGCATGCCGAGCTCGGAAAAAATTTGGGCATAAAAACCCCTCCCTGCATCGCCTGAATAGGCTATAATCCCGGAGAGATCCGGTAAGATATGTAAGGAGGGGGATGGTTTAAGGTTCTTAAGATAAACTTAAAGATAACTTAAACCTAACACACAAGCAAACCGGACTAAGTCCAGTGCGTAGCGGAGTGTAGGTAACTCAGCAAAACGGGTAAGGTTAGTAGAGACCCCACTGTATGCTCCGGTCCACCCTACTGGGTGGCTAACAAACTTCCGCTGGATACCAGGACTCCGATCAGGAAGGAGCCCTAGTAAGATGGGAAAGAGCGAGAAGACATACAGGCTCAAGCTAGCCCGGAGCGACAAGGTAGCGCGGAGGGTGGGCAAGGCCAGTACCCCCCACTCGTACCAACCGGCCGGACCGAGAAGCCGGAGAGGTCGAGACCAGTCTGGTCTGTCCCGACTCCCTAGCCCCTCCGCCTGAGGGGAGAGAGGGAGGCAGGCTCGGGTATGAGGAGCGGAGCATGGGCACGACCGACCCGCCCCCGCCCGACTCTATGGAAGAGCGGGAGGGGGGGGAAGAATGACTGGACAGGCGTCTGGCTGGCCCGTGATCACGAAGTGACCACGAGGCGGTAAGACCAAATACGACAACTAAGCCTAGGACAACCACTGATCAGGGAAATGCTATCGGGAAGCATACTGAACTGAAAAGCGGAGGCAAATAAGCCCACTGGGCCGAACCAACTGATCAGAGAGATGCTATAGGGAAGCAACCGAACTGATGAGCGGTAGTATAGGCTCAAAGAGCCAGGACCTAGGCTAAGCCAGACGCCTAACTAACTAACAATAATAAAATACACAGTTATATAAATAAATAAAGAAATAAAGAAAGAAAACAATATAGCAGGAGAAAAAATCCAGGAGTGTACGGACTAACCCGACGGCAAGTCACCACTCAAAGCTAGTCAGAGGCCGATACTAAGAACCTGGACTAGGGTCTGGATAGAAGAAGCCTACGTAAGGTAAAATACATGCATGCATGACAAACCTGAGTAGGACCGTACCCTAAGTAAAGCGGTAATCATAAATGGAGCGAAGATAAATAAGGGGATGTTCTAGGTATGGATGAGGACCAAGAACGAACCCATCACGAGGCAGAAACCATGCTGCCATGCTTCCGACCCCCGAGGTCGTATTTTATACCTAAAAAACTAAAAAACCAAATACTGTCTCAGGGGCCGGCCAGAAAAAACCAACTAACCGTAAATACTGAGTACTTAACTTAGCTGCTGCGATAGCTGCACGCTCCATAATAGAAAATCCAATGAAAGGGCACAAAAAACACAGAGAGAAAAAAATATCACAACCGACTCGTGTGCTCTAACTTGAAAGGATGGCCACCAGAGGCGCAGCAGTCGGCAGCATGGGATGGAGTAGTAGTAGTACGAGCTGCTCACTCTGTGGGTCGGCTCCCCTCTTGGAGGGATTTTGTAGTGGGAGATTTCTATTGGCATTTGGCTCGTGGTAGTGGTCTCACTCGCCTAGTGTTCATACCGACACCCTCCTGGAGGGTGAGCGAGTCAGTTATACTGACCTTTTTCTTTATTTTATTTATTCTCTGGTATGTGTTAGTACATTTACCCTAGAAATAATAGATTAAAGGATATTTCGCGCAGCGACACGAGCTGAGCCCAGAAATTCTTTTTTAGCTGGTCTTGTTGCCGGGTATTGTGTCGTAATGATAAACATTATAACACATGATAGAGTATACGTAAATGGATAAGAGGACACTTTCTCTTATTCACAGCAATGCTAAAACCCAGTTTATTTGCATCAAAACCCGTAAGAAAAAGTGGCTATGCGCTGTCATATGTTTACATATGACCAAACATGGACCATGAAGACATTCCTCTCTTTTGGTCAATGCAGGAAGATTCCTTACGCAAATCCTGTCTTCATTAGGGAAGTTGGAGGGTTTTGAAGACTCAACAGCGACTACCAAAAATAGGTTTTTCATACATCAAAGCTGTTTTTTTATAGTGTAGTTACTGTCTCATCCTGAAGAAGCTTTACAAAGAAATTGGTGTGACGAAAAGCTTACAAATTTTGATCCCAACAACCCAAAAACATTTCTGGGCTCGACCTGTGTCGCCCAGTGAAATGTTCCTATAGCACACATTTCTAGGTATAAATAAATGCTAAATATACCAGAGAAAAAAGCCATATGGAATGCCAGAGTTACTACCTCTGGCTCGCTCACCCTCAAAGGGTGTCAGTATAGCATCAGGGGCGAGTGGAAGCCACTATCACAGATACTTCACCAAATAGATCTCTCCTCTCTCAAAATCCCCCTCTGTAGAGGTGCTGTTACAACGGCTACTTTCCGCTCACAACTACTACTGCCTCTGCCAAGAACGCCATTCCTTCTTTATCACTCGAAACGTTAACACGTCTGTTTTTGCCTGCAAGGTATTTGTGAATTTTGGAAGTCACCATGTCTTCAGACCTGCAAGAAGCATCTTCATCTAAGTTGAGTATATTATTTGTTGACTTTGAACGCAGTTAGGCAACTATGCATCAAGTATGGTGTTGTTTATATGAAGCGTTGCATGGGAGCCGAGCGTATCGCTATTCTCGAGTCGGCCATTTTGGATGCATTGTAGACTGCGTGCTTGGTCTTCTCAACTTTTTATAGTGGTATATATTTGATGTTACCCTTTTTTGCACATCACAGTATATGTTACTGTTGTCGTGAAATTTTACCATTTCGCTGATGGGTTCCGATAGGTTGGTGTATCACAGTTTGAACCATTAAATTATTTAGTCTCCTTAGGGGGTTTCCCTCGTTTATCATCAGTCCTTCAGGAGCGATTTGGTTCCCTCACGAGAGTGCGGTGATAATTTTCATTCCTACGTCATGCACGAGTTTTGTGTTTGAGGTGACCTAGGATAGCCTAACGATAAGCCATTTTAGTTTTGGGAGGTAAAGGAAACCCTCATTCATTCGCGGTGCTCATGCATATAGTGTATGTGGTATTATTTATTTTATTATATTATAATATTATATTGGTAATTGTATTTTGATGAGGTTTGGAAGTCCTACACAAATATTTACCTACTTTAGCCTACCCGACCAGATCTAGGCTAGGTTTTGGAGGTAGGCTAGGTGGTTGAGAGTACTTCTCGCTACCCATAGTTGGTACTAGTCCTGGCTAACCTGACCAGACTGACATTTTAGTTTTGGAGGGTGATCCTTTAATAGAGAGTTCCTCTCTTGTTACGTAATGTAGGTGCTAGGCCTATCTTACCTGACCAGGTCGATATATTCTATTTGGAGGGTTAGGTTAGGCTCTAGAGTGACCTCTTTCGTGACGAACTAGTAGGCGCCAATCCTAGGCTACCTGACCATATTCAGGGTATCCGATTTTGGAGGGCTTTTAGGCTAGGGCTCGTAAGATGGGCTTGGCCTTGCCATTTCATTTCGGTCGGTACTCCAATAATTTCCTTAATCAATAGATTTTGTAAAGTATAGCCTTGGCCGTTACCTCCTTTCAGGGTGTCAGTTTGGGCCTTGCCGTCTTTCTGGCCCCCTTTAGTAGTAGGCTATTTCACGGCTTCTCGGAGGGTGGTAATCACCTGACTGGTTGCTGTTGCCAGGCGATTACTAGTTTACCTTTCTCCTCCAGGCTCTTCCTTTTGTTCCGGACTCGTTCCGGCGGTGCTTCGTTAGCTCGCTGACCTAGTAATCCTACCGGTGAACAGCAGCTGGATCGTCGATGCCACTGTTTCCTGGGGATTGGGGGGGGGGAGTCGGAGGAGGTTAAGGATTAAGAAGATTATGTAGTCTCGTTGGTATGTCTCCAGGCCTGTGCTTATTCCGGCGAGGTGTGGTCTACCATCACATTCGCCAGGATGTTGTACGCGGAGTTTTCCTTGTAACCGCTGTTCCCGCCGCTCTGTTTTCCGTATTTCCTCTGGTTGTTATCGCTGCTTCCCCACTCCGGTGGGGGTGGAAAACTAGGCTTGAGAATGCGTTTCCAATTGACTTGGAAATTGCTACTCTACTCCGGTGCGATCAGACTCAGGCTTAGGTTTTACCTTGTTTCCCTGTTCTGCTCGTATCAGGCCAACTCCGCCGGTCATAGCTATTGCGATAACGAGATTATGGTTTCCGGAGTAGGCGGAGACATTCAGAGCTTTAATGTTAAGAAAAATTTTGTTATGTAGTCTCTGTTGGTATGTCTCCGGGCCTGTGTTTATTCCGGCGAGGTGTGGTCTACCGTCACATTCGCCAGGATGTTATACGCCGGAGTTCTTAGTACCGCTGTTCCCGCCGCTCTGTTTTCTGTATTTCTCTGGTGTTATCGCTGCTTCCCCACTCCGGTGGGGGCGGTAAAAACTAGGCTTAGAGAATGCGTTTCCAAGTGACCTTGGAATTCGCCCTACTCTACTCCGGTGCGATCAGACTCAGGCTTAGGTTTTTACCTTGTTTCCCTGTTCTGCTCGTATCAGGCCAACTCCGCTGGTCATAGCTGTTGCGATAATGAGATTATGGATTCCGGAGCAGGCAGAGACATTCAGAGCTTTAATGTTGAGAAAAACTTTATTTAATAGTTGATGTTTACCTTTAGCTGGTTTTAGTAGAACTAGTCTAAGTGTACACATACCGCCGGAATTAACTCCGGCGGAACTAGTATTTTGACGATACTCATGTATCAATTCCAACTTACAGATGGTGCGCTGTCTGGAGTTGGGGTGCGCAGCCGTTCTCCAGCAACCATGTGGGCATGAGGTCTGCTGATCTCATGCCAGCTGTGCAGTGCAGGTTGACGACCTCTTAGTCTGGCTTCCAAACGGCTGCGAAGTGTGTTACGCTTTGGTGGGGAACATGACTAATGAGTTGGTAGGTACAATCCTCACCTCAGTAATGTTTTGATTTTTAGGATATAGCTCCGCCACTGGAGGATCTGATTTCGTCCTCTCTTACAGACCTCTCTGGCGCTCAAGGCCTCCTCGTTGTCGAACCTTAAGGTCTGGGCGGGGGGTTATGGGAGGAACGTTGCCGGTGGATGCCCCTACGTGCTGTCGGAGGAGATGTGTTCTCTCCTTTATCCAACACAAGGACGTCGGCAGCAGTAGCTAGGGAAGTGGCGGCCCCTATCATCGGGAGGATCCGTTAGGAAATCCAGGCCCCTCCGGAAGACCAAGAGGGCTTGTGCGAGGAGGTGACAGAGGAGGTGGCAGCCATCAGTCTGCATCGCGAGCCAATGACCGTCGACTCACAGGAAGAAGGTAGGGAGGTAAGTGAGGCAGGTGGCTTTAGATCTAAAACACTTGTGTTTAGCCCAACTCCTTCTTCTTCCTCTTCCTTTCAGGGCTTCTCGAAGTCCATGATCCTTGGGGATAGGTCTGGTTCTGTGATCCCCAAGGTGAAAACCCTGAAAAAGAAGTCCTTGCTGAAGGCTGCCAGACCAGCTAAGTCTTCTCCGGCGGGCTCCTCCAGGTCGTCATTGGCCCCCAAGCCTTTTGGCTTCCTTGGAAAAAGCTACTCCCCCGCCTAAGGGGTCGAGAGCTAAGGGTTCCAAAGCCAGACCGACGGAGTCCGGCTTCGACCCTGATGCCTTCGCTAATCTTCTCATGGAGAAGATGGGGAGTATTGTGGACTCAAGATTCCAATCGATGTCCTCTCAGCTCGCCTCGGGTTTAGAGACATCGGGGCAGTCCATCCTGTCTCTGGCTCAGAGACTACAGACTCAGAAGAGCTTGCTGGCCGGACTTATCCAGTCCAGAGGCCCACAGCAGTCCTTTATTGTGCCGGATGCATCTAAGCTCCCACCATTCGAGGACAACAACCCATGGCGGTTGGTGCTGCATGCTCCCTTTTCGGATAGCATGCTGACAATTGCAGGCTGCAGAATCTGTCCCGTGGAAGATTAAGAGTTCTTCCCGGCGGACCTCCAATTTCCCTTCCCAGGCTACGCTCGGTTAGCTGAGGAAGCATTTGTCTGGGTAGACAGGGTCCCAAAGGAGACTGTGATCTATCCTAGGGATCAGGCACAGTTGGCATGGGTTCGCACCCTTTCGGAATGGGATTGCGTCAACACCAAGTTGACACCACCACACAAAGGTTGCTACACCATGTTCGTGGTGGGGGGTAACATCCCAACCCCTTGCACATCTAATTGCAGAGTTAAATCTGCAGGAGGCCGGAATGGAGGAGAAGCCAATGCCTCAGCTTCGAGAGACAGAGCCTACCTCTCTGCTCTTTCCCGGAGATTTGGAGTGCGGGGTGGGCGCTCCAGAAACGTTCACAGAGGGCAAACTCGATCAGGAGTGTGCTTCCACACAGTTTAGTGAACGGTTACCCAGAATTCCGGATGCCATGGTAAAGGTAGAGTTTGAGGCAAAGTGTAGACTGAGTAGGTCGATCAACTCGGTTACTACTTCAGAGTTGATGGCCTCTGTCTACGCTGAGGAACCTCTATTCCGGGTCCTAACAAAGTCGCTGCTGCAGACTTTCCAGTGTGACCTGTATGACTTTGTGGTTGCTAGGCGGAACTGCAGGAAGCATGTCCTTGCCAATGCTTCCATCAGACATGAGCCTAATAAGCTTATTAAGGCATCGATCTGGGGACCCAACCTCTTTCCTGATGACATGGTTAACAGCGTCATCAGTGAGGCTGCTAGGGCTAACCAGAACCTTCGTGTCTGCTGGGGCCTTCCCTTCAAAAGGAAGTTTGAGACCTCCGGACTGCAAGCCAAGGGTAGGAAGAGGGCCAGGAAGTATTAGCCCTTCCAGACCTCTCAGACACAGACGGTGGTGCAAGCAGTTCCCATCTCCCAACTTGGTCAACCTTCGACCTCTAAGGCACGACCACAACAACAATTTGTACTACTACAGAGTCAGCCAACTCAACAGTCCTTGAGTTCGGCTACTTTCGTGACGTCCCCGGCCTTCAACGCTTCGTTTGAAGCGCAAGGGGCGTTTCAAGGCTATAACAGGCACGCAAGGGGTAGCAGAGCAAGAGCTTACCGGCACAGAGCTGGTTCCAGAGCTCTCTCCAGAGGCAGAGGTTTCAGAGGAGGCAGAGGAAGTAAGACCTCATCCAGTCAATGAGCCTCTCCAGGTAGGCGGGAGACTGTACCTCTTCCGGGACCATTGGACCTTCAGTACGTGGGCCCACAGTATCGTATCAAAAGGTCTGGGGTGGAGATGGATAAAAAGGATTTTGACGAAGGAAAAATCTATTTCTGGGCGAGGGGTTCGTGTCGCCCTGTGAAATAATCCTTAAGTTCATTATTTCTAAGGTAAATGATCTAACACATACCAGAGAAAAACAAATTCAGGAAGATGTCAGTGTAACTGACTCGCTCACCCTAATAAAAGAGAGTGTCGGTATGGTAACTGGGGCGAGTGAGACCACTACCACGAACCTCTTGCCATTTAGAACTCTCCCACACCAAAATCCCCCTCTTGCGAGGGCCAATCTATAGGTGGAGACGGCAACTACTACTACTACTACACCCCACACCACGCCGACCGCCGCGCCTCTAGTGGTCATCCTTGTCGTTAGATGCCAAACTTGGGCTACAGGGCGGGACATAGGGGGCATTTCACAGGGTGACACGAACCCCTCGCCCAGAAATAGATTTTTCCTTGGTCAAAATCCTTTTTCTGGGCTCAATTCGTGTCGCTGTGTGAAATACCAGAGAAACAGCACAAGATTGAAAATAAACAAAGGGTCTCAATAAAACCATAAAATAAAATTAATAAGTATAATGTAAAAGACTGATAAGTTATCATACAAAAAATTAGCCTAACAAAATTAGAGGGGACTTATAGGTAACTTAAAATTAAATTATATTATATAATGATAACTTATCTAAGATAGAGTGAGTTAGGATAATACATATATAAATACTCACTAATATCAAGACAATATGCAAATTTATAATAAACAATAGAGGTGTGCTACCCTAGCATAAAAATAAGGGGAGCAACACCCAAGGACATTTCATAATATACAATAATGATGTGGGTGTCCCTAGCAGAAAAATAAGGGACACACCACCATGATCATAATCATAGCAGCTAAGGCTAGAGAGTCATATAGAGCGTAACGGTAGGTTAAGTGAAATATTAGTTGAGGCAGGTAGAAAGGAGATCTGGATCTTCAACTACGACTACTGTGCAGAGTCAGGGGAAACTGTTTCCCGCTGCCACTGCAGAAAATTTTAAAGATTCCAAGGACTTTAGATAGTGGCGCTTGAAGACTGTCGGCGATTTCCATCCAGTATATTTCTTTAGTTCATCAAAGTTCATATGTTGAAAATAATTAATAGAGGTGGCTACTGCCCTGATATCATGTGCTTTTGGGAATGATTCAGGATTTGCTTGCTTAATGAAGTAAAGGATCTGCTGTCTGATACCTTTTACTGATAAAGTGCCACCTTTTTCCCTCATAAAAAGAGGACCTGAGGATCTAGAAGATGTCCTAGATAGAAAGGCTCGTAAGGTCATTACTGGAGAAAGAGAAGGGTCTTGGGGAAGAGGAATGACCTTCCAAGGGGCCCATCTTGCTAAAGGATCCTCATTTTTTGCCAAAAAACTACGATCCGGGGAAGCAAAACTTCTCCTGAAGGGAGGAACTCCACATGCCCCGCATCCCTGGATAGAGCCGACAGTTCTAAAATTCTGGCCCCTGAGGCCAAGCTTAGCAGGAATAGCGTCTTTCTCAGTAGCATTATGAATGTGCAAGAAGAGTTGTCAGTGTCTGAAGCCAGTTTGAGGACATCATTTAGGAACCATGATACTGAAGTAGGTCTTTCAGAAGGTCTAAGTCTAGCACAAGCTTTGGGAATAGACGTAAAGTAAGAGTCTGTCAAGTCTATTTGAAAACCCAACTGAAAGATTTTCTTTAAAGCTGATTTATTAGTGGTAATAGTGCTAGCTGCTAATCCTTTTTCAAATAAGGATCTGAAAAAGGATATAGCTGAATTCACTGTCATGGTTGTGGTGTTTGTCTCATTCAGGAAAGATGCTAACTTTTTAACAGCCGCATCGTACTGTTTCAAAGTTGAATCCCTCTTATCTGATTCCAAGAAGAGGATATTCTGGGGATCGATATCTGCATCTTTTTTAGCCGCAAACTTCATGAAGTCCATAAAGTTAGGGTTTTGAGAATTCCTGAGGAAGCGAACACAGTCCTCATTTGAACTGACTGAGATAGTTTGGGATTGGGAATCCGTCAAGGTCGAAGGCCCAATTCCAGAAGCAGAGGATACCAGTTGCTCTTTGGCCAATTCGGGGCTACTAGAGCTACTTGTCCCTTGAAAGTTCTGAGTTTGTTCAGTACTTTCAATAGAAGATTCACTGGAGGAAAGATGTATATCTTCTTCCACTGATTCCAGTCTATGGACAAGGCGTCTGTGGCATAGGCTAGAGGGTCCAGGTTGGGGGCCACATAGCAAGGGAGCTTGTGGTTCGCTTGGGAGGCGAAAAGGTCTACTTGGAGACCCGGAACACTCCGGCGTATCCACTGGAACGACTTGTTGTCCAGGGACCACTCCGATTCTAGAGGAACTGATCGAGACAGGGCGTCTGCTATCACGTTCCTTACTCCCGCCAAATGGGTGGAGGATAGATGCCATTTGTACTTGTTTGCTAGAGAGAAAATGGCTATCATGACATGGTTCACATGTTTTGATTTGGATCCTCCCCTGTTGATGCAGTGTACTACTACTGTTTTATATGAGAGTTCTTTGGTGGAAGGAGCCTCTTCAGAGTGAGAAATACTGCCATAGCCTCCAATACATTTATGTGGAGTTGACGGAACTGGAGTGACCAAGTTCCTTGAACTTTTTTGAACTGAGAGTATCCTCCCCAACCGCTTAGTGAGGCGTCTGTGTGGATAGTTAACGCCGGAGGAGGATATTGAAGAGGAACTGACTTGGACAGGTTTTTTACCTTCGCCCAAGGGCGAAGATGGTTGCGAAGGATTTGCGGGATTACTGACAACTTGTCTCGAGATTTGACATTTGCTCTTGAGCGCCAAACTCGATTTATGTCTTTCAACCTTGCTTTCATTAGGACGTCCATCACTGAAGCAAATTGGAGGGAACCTAGGATTCTTTCCTGGCTTCTCCTTGAAGCCTGTTTGTTCTTTAGGAATTGCCTTACTGACTTGGCTATTTCTTTCCTTTTGACTACCGGAATTGACAGATTGTGGGAGGATAAGTCCCATTGAATGCCTAGCCACTGAAAACGAGTCTCCGGAGTGAGTCTGGACTTCGTTCTGTTTATTTGGAACCCCAGATGTTCCAGAAATTGAATTACCTTGTTTGTGGCTTTGAGGCATTCCTCGACGGTTGATGCCCAAATCAGCCAATCGTCGAGGTACGCTACTACCATTATGCCTCGTGATCTCAGTTGTTGAACTACTACTTCCGCTATTTTCGTGAATACCCTGGGGGCTACATTTAGCCCGAAGGGCATCACTTTGAAAGAGAATGCCTGGTCTCCCAGCTTGAAGCCTAGGTATGGGCGAAAGTGTCTCGCGATTGGGATAGGATAGTATGCGTCTGTAAGATCGATAGAGGTGGTGACGGCCCCACTGGGAAGTAAGGTCCGTACCTGTGAGATGGTCAGCATTTTGAACTTGTCGCAGCGAATGAATAAGTTCAGCTTGGACAAGTCTAAGATTATTCTTCTTTTTGATGAACCTTTCTTTGGCAAGCTGAACAAGCGTCCTTGAAATTTTAAATGCTTGACTCTCGACACTACTCCTTTCTGAAGGAGCTCCTCTGTGTAATCTGCCAATTCCTTTGATGATAGCTGAAGGAATGATTTGGATGGAGGGGGACCTTTGATCCAACTCCAACCCAGCCCTTTGGACACAATGCTCTGTGCCCATTTGCTGAACCCCCACCTGTGGCGGAAGAGGAACAGCCTCCCTCCTACCTGGGAGGTCTCACTGCTGTTGTGCGGGATGACCTCCGCGTCCTCCACGGAAGTGCTTACCTCTGTTGGTAGCTCTTCCTGCACCTCGTTGCCAAAAGTTACCTCTGGCTCTACTTCCCCTAGCAAACCTGTTGAAGGTTTGGAAAGCTTGACCTTCGAATACTGGGTTAAATGCCGGGGAAACAGCATATGAGGTCGAGGGCTGACCTTGTGGGGACAGCAAGAGAATGGGCTGGCTCTGAGCTTTTGATGTTGATGGCTGACCTGGTTGGGCAACCGGAACAGCCTGTACAAAGTGCTGCTGCTGCTGTTGTTTCTTGTACGGCTGGAACCTCTTTAACTTCTTCTGTTTCTTGCCAGAGGAGGAAGAGATCTCAGGCTTCCTCTTAGCAGAGATACCCCAACGAGCCCTGAGGCTTTGGTTAAGCCTCGAAGCTTCGTGGTGCACCTCGTTGACCGCCGACTCCGGAAAGAGGTCTGCTCCCCAGATGTTAGAGGCGAGCAGCTTATTCGGCTCATGCCGGATTGTAGCTTCTTGGAGGACATGCTTGCGGCAGTTCCTCCTTGCTACTATAAAGTCATATGCATCTGACTGAACAGTTTGCATTTGAGACTTGGCCAAAATCTTAAAGAGAGGCTCCGAGCCGTAAGTTAAGGCAGCCACTTCGGTCATGACCAGAGAGTTAAGAGTTCTTCCAAGTCTGGTCCTTGCTTCAAATTCTGCCTGAATGAGGTTATCAGGCAGTCTAGGCAACTTCTCACCGAACTGTTCCATAGCACAGTCCGGTTTAAGTTTACCTACCGTGAAGGTAGCCGGCAGGTTCTCCCACAGGTCACCAAACGCCGGGAAGAGAGGAGACGTAGGATCTGCTTCTTTGAGCTGTGGAAGGGGTTCGTCTTTCATACCCGCTTGCATGGTTACTTCCATTAACTTTGTCGTGAAGGGGAGTGGTGCCTCCTCCTCCGTGGCAAAGATAGTGAACGGGCTTTTGAACGCTTGGAGTCTGGTGTTGGAGCAGTCCCAGTCCTCCAAGCAATGCACCCATTCTCTTTGAGCCTGATCTCGACTATACAGGACAGTTTCTTTAGGGATTTTATCCTCCCTATTAAGAGCTGTCTCTGTCAACCTCGCGTATCCCATGAAAGGAGGTGTTAATCCGGCCGGGTGGAACTCGGAAGTCCTCGATCCTTCTAGTTCCACATTCTGGAATTGAAATCATGCCATCCTTGAAGGGAGCATAGGCTGCTACCCTCCAAGGATTACTCATCGAGAAGGCGGGAAGGGTGTCATAGGCTGGTAACTGGGCAATACCAGTTCCTGCTACCGGGGGGCTGGCCTGAGGTGTCTGATTCAGGCCTGCCAGGCGATTATCGTGATTGGACACACATTCAGTCAGGTTCTGGATGGACTGACCTGACTGATTCAGAGATGTAGAGATTTGAGCAACCATCTGCTCAAACCTCTGTTCAAAACTCGTGCTGAGTGATCCGACCAGATCACCCACTTGCTGCAAAATGCCTGCTGAAAAGGCAGCGGGATCGAAGGCACTAGGTGCCGTGACCACGGCAAGAGTCACCGGAGGAGTTCCGGTCGCAGCAGGAGAAGGTACAGGCTCGGTGGGAGTGCGGACCTTCTCCTTAGAGGCTTTGCCTCTTGACCCTTTAGAGTGTGAAGATTCAGACTTCACTTTCTCTGCTCTAGGTTAGGAAGCCGGAGACTTACGAGAGGAAGAAGATGACGTCTTTTTTGACGACGTCTTCTGTAGGGTCTTATGCTCTCTGTGTCCCTTCACCTTGGGGGGCACAGATGCAGTAGGCGTACTAAGCGGGGATTTCCAATCCCGTAAAGCCTTGGAAAGATGAGGACGAAGGGACAGGAGAAGATCCAGAAGCGCCCAAGGGAAGCCCTTGGGCACCCAACAAACCTACCTCAACTAATAAATTCTCGGCACCTACCGTCATAGGCTCTAGATTTAAGTCTAACGTGGCTACATCCGCCACGATGTCTTGGCTTCCTTTGCCAACCAAGGCTTGCTCCACCTGCTGCTGGATGGAGGCAATCGTCGGAGCTGCCGCGGCGGGATCGACGTATCCCGTTGACTTTCCGCCGGGGAAGATCTGGACAGCCAGCTTCTTATCAAGGATGTAGGGCTGTCCTTTGGGGGCGTTCTTCCCGAAGCCGCCTACCCAGGCCTTCAGGGTAGCCAACGCAACTTCCTTGATGGCAGCAGCCTGGAAGAGAGGGTCATTGTAGTTCTTACAACGAAGCCCCGAGGACGAATCATTAACAAAACAGAATATGACCAAATAAAGCTTAAAATTAGGTTATGTAGCAGTATATATGATGAACGATAACAAACCTATATCGATATATACTTACTCTGTCCAGAAATTGGCTCACAAGGTCATAGCAGATGGTGCAAGCCTCGTGATGCCATACCAACAGGTCCTCGTGGCGGGTAGCGCACGGCGCGTGGGTCTTGCAAACTTCATGGCCGCAGGGGCATACTCCGTTGCATGCCAGAGTACACTAAAATATTGGACATAATGCTCCCCTGAACTACGTGTGGACGAAAGTCTAGGACTACCGTTTCTGGTTGGAATCTCCGGTGTACACCGGAGAGAGGAAATTGATCCAACCAGATGTTTTTATATACCCATAGAGTGTTCCAAGGAGTAGTATACCACGCCGGAGAACGGAGGAGGATGTCACAAACTTAAAGTAGTAAAAGTTACATAAAGAAGAGCGTATAGCTCCGTCATAGATATATGTACTCGTCCTCCTTTTCGACTACTAGAGGAGTGCCCAGATAGCAAGCAGGCGCTCCGCCGATAGCGGAAAGGAGGTAGTAGGTAAGCTTTTAGGACCACTTGAAATCATCTTCACTCCGGTGGCTGGTGGAGCCAGACCTCCCCCACAACAACCGAAGGTACCCCCGGATTAGTGAGCAGGAGTTCCGTCCGCTGGTGACGGGGGAAAAAACAACGAATAAGGAGGGAGAGAAATCAGTACGGTGTACGCCGGAGAAGACCGAAGTGGCTGGAGGGAGGGGTGGCCAACCCCAACCTCCTACCACGCCGGAGCTCCCCCAGAGCCCGAGGTAAAAGCGTGGTCCACCAGTATCCCAGCTGACCCGAACTCCTGGGAACCCCCACATACAGTGAGAGGGGGTGGGAGGTGCTCGCACGGTTGCCATAGCGACCGTGAGCGAGTCCGGGCAGACCCCCCCCTTCCCGCACGGGAGGGGAGGAAGGGAACTGGGACTAGGGCGACCAGAGGGACACGCGATCACAAGTGGACCAATAGGTGATAATGCAACAAAACCTACTAGGCTAATGACCACATGAGCCCAACCGTACCATAGGGCAAAAATGCAACAAAACTGAAGAAAAAGATAAATGCAACAAAACCGCCTAGGCACTGGTCGCCCTAACAGCTAACCTAAAATATGAAAACAATAAACTTTTTACACCATAAAAGGAGATAGAGAGAGGGAAAACACGAGTGAGAGAAAAAGAAGCCCAGGAGGAGAAGGCCAAACACGAGTGAGAGAAAAAGAAGCCCAGGAGGAGAAGGCCAAACACGAGTGAGAGAAAAAGAAGCCCAGGAGGAGAAGGCCAGTTCCGAAGAAACAGCCGACTACTCAAAAGCTAGCCAAAGCCGATAAAATGGAGAGCAAGAGCTAGGATGCTGGACTAGAAAATTCAAACACTCTAGCGCCTATATACCTAGACAAAGAGACATGCATGCATGAACTAGATCTAAGTCATGGGCTGTGAAATCCCTAAATATCATAAATACGATGCAAAAAAACAAAAAGAGAAGTAGTGTAACACGTGACAAGCACCCATGAAAGGCTAAAATCATGGAAGATGTCCCAGTATGGAGGACTGGGAAATCTAACCAAACACGAGGCGAGCCGATGGCCGCCATGCGTCAGGCCGGGCGACCGCATTTGTTCCTAAAAAACGGAAAACACGGTTCCCTGGCTGACAAAAACTAAATTCAAACCTTTCGGGTACTTAACTTAGCCGCGGCGATAGCTGCACGTTCCATGATGTCGTAAATCCAGAAAAAGGAGAGCACAACACAGAGCAAAGGAAGGCACGTGTTACCTCTACGAGCTAACGAAAAAGGATGACCACGAGAGGCGTGGCGATCGGCGTGGCGTGGGGTGTAGTAGTAGTAGTTGCCGTCTCCGCCTATGGATCGGCTCTCGCAAGAGGGGGATTTTGGTGTGGGAGAGTTCTAAATGGCAAGAGGTTCGTGGTAGTGGTCTCACTCGCCCCAGTTACCATACTGACACTCTCTTTTATTAGGGTGAGCAAGTCAGTTACACTGACATCTTCCTGAATTTGTTTTTCTCTGGCATGTGTTAGATCATTTACCTTAGAAATAATGAACTTAAGGATTATTTCACACCGCGACACGAACTGAGCCCAGAAAAGGGCCTCCTCCATCAGTCATCTTTCACCAAATTCCAACGACAGACCTTCTAGAATATGCCAAAGACCTTCTTCAAAAGAAGGCAATAAAGAAAGTCAGTCACCTGAAATTTAAAGGACGTTTGTTCAGTGTACCAAAGAAGGACTCAGACAAAAGAAGAGTGATTCTGGACTTGTCCCGTCTCAACTCATACATTCAATGCGACAAGTTCCGCATGCTAACCGTCTCGCAGGTGCGGACATTGCTTCGCCGTTGGGTCGTCACCACCTCTATCGATCTTACAGACGCTTACTATCATGTCCCGATAGCAAGAAACTTCTCTCCCTACCTAGGCTTCAAACTAGGAAAACAGGCTTACTCATTCAGAGTCATGCCATTCAGGCTCAATATAGCGCCCAGAATATTCACCAAGCAAGGAGAGACAGAGTGCAGGAACTAAGAGCTCAGGGGGTGATGCTAGTAGCTTACCTAGACGACTGGCTTATTTGGGCAACCAACGACAAGGAATGTCGCAGGGCAACAGCCAAAGTAATAGAATTTCTAGAGTATCTGGGATTCCAGATAAACATGAAAAAGTCCCGTCACATTCCGGAGTCTCGCTTTCAATGGTTGGGAATTCAATGGGACCTAACCGCACACAAACTATCTCTTCCGCCGAACAAGTGCAGAGAGATAGCGAAAGCTACGAGACAATTCCTCAAGAACAAGCGGATTTCTCGTTGTACCCAAGAAAGAGTCTTAGGTTCACTTCAGTTTGCTTCGATAACAGATGTTCTGTTGAAAGCCAGACTGAAGGACATCAATCGGGTATGGCGGAAAAGAGCCAACAGCAGGCTCAGAGACAAAATCTCCTTGATTCCGCCAATACTAAGGAAAAGACTTCGTCCATGGACGAGAGTCAAGAGTCTTTCCAAGTCTGCCGCTAAAATTTCCCCCGCCGTCTCTGGTAGTCCACAGGGACGCCTCTGAGCGGAGGGGGGGCCATTCTCAGTATAAGAAGGTTCAAGGAACATGGTCGACAACATTCCGCCAGTGCCATTTCAACGTACTAGAAGCAATGGCCATTTTCCTGACCCTGAAACAACTAGCTCCGGCCAGGAATATTCATATCAGACTAGTCTTGGACAGTGCAGCGATAGTTTACTGCATAAACAGAGGAGGCTCCAAGTCGAGCTACATAAATCAGGTGATGATAGCAATCTTTTCGTTGGCAATGAAACATCATTGGTACCTGTCAGCCACTCACCTGGCAGGAGTCCAACCACAAACTTCCGTGTTATGTGGCTCCCAATTTGGATCCTCTGGCTCACGCCACAGATGCGATGTCCATAGACTGGAACAATTGGCAGAAGATTTACCTATTTCCGCCAATAAACCTCTTGATGAAAGTTCTACACAAACTCAGATCTTTCAAAGGACAGATAGCACTGGTAGCACCCAACTGGCCAAAGAGCAATTGGTTTCCTCTTCTACTAGAGTTGAAACTCCGTCCCAGACGGATTCCCAACCCAAAGCTGACTCAGGTGGTACAAACTCGGTCTGTGTCAGCTTCCTCAAGAATTTTGAATGCCCTAACTTTATGGACTTCATGAAGTCTGCGGCACAGAAGGATGCTATTATTGACCCACTAAACACCCTGTTCGTGGAGTCGGACAAAAGAGAATCAACACTCAGGCAGTATGATTCGGCAGTAAGGAAGCTAGCCATCTTTCTAAAAGAATCAGAGTTCAGAAGATGACTACAAATCTGACAATTTCATTTTTTAGAACTCTGTTCGAAAAAGGCCTAGCTGCTAACTCTGTTCGAAAAAGGCATAGCTGCTAGTACCATTACTACGACCAAATCTGCCTTGAGGAAGATATTTCAGTTTGACTTTAATATTGATTTAACAGATTCGTACCTCTCGTCTATCCCTAGAGCATGTGCTCCTCTGAGACTGGTAGACCGCCCTCACACGGTCTCATGGTTTTTGAATGATGTACTCAGGTTGGCTTCAGATACTGATAATGAATCATGCTCATATATAACCCTTCTCAGGAAAACATTATTTTTAATGAGTCTGGCCTCAAGTACCAGAATATCCGAACTGTCGGCTCTCTCTAGAGAACCAAAACATATTGATTTCCTCCCGTCAGGAGAAGTTCTGCTCTCTCCAGGTCGGAAATTCTTAGCAAAGAATGAAGACCCACAGAACAGATGGTCTCTATTATTATATTAAAATCTTATCTGGGCAGAACTTCTAAAAAGTCTTCAGGTCCTCTTTTTTATTAGAGAGAATGGTGGAACCATTTCCTTGAGGGCCATCAGACAACAAATTCTTTATTTTATTAAACAAGCTAATCCGGATTCAGTTCCTCATGTCCATGATATCCGAACAGTGGCTACCTCAGTTAATTATTTTCATCATATGAACTTCGATGATCTTAAAAAATATACGGGTTGGAAATCTCCGACAGTATTTAAGCGCCACTATCTGAAGTCTCTAGAGGCCCTTAAATATTCTGCAGTGGCTGCAGGAAACATTGTCTCCCCTAATATAGCCTAGTTATTTAATTGTAAATTTGTATATTATTATCATTGTTTGTGCTATTAATTACCTTTTGGTACTCCCTCTCACCTACCTGCCTCGCTTGTAATCCCTGCCTTTTTGGCTTTTGTTCCGGACTGGATTGCTTTTCAACCCACTCCTGTACTTGTACATAGTTCATTAATTTGTTTGTTTTTATGTTCATTACCTGTTGTATTTTTCATGGTGAGGGTATGGATTTGGTCATATTAGATGTTAATTACCATTTGTATTTTGCTATCCTTACTTGGATTATTAAAACAATAATTATAAGGAATTTTTATTTTCCTTTCATATAAAGTTTTTTGTTTACATTCTATTTTCCAAGCTTGTATGGCCAATTCTCTGTTACTATTTCACTGGGCAACACAGGTCGAGCCCAGAAAAGGGATTTTGACAAAGGAAAAATCTATTTCTGGGGGAAGACCTGTGTCGCCCAGTGAACCCATCCCTCTCTTTTTCATTTCCCCACCCTTTAGCTGGCCCAAACTTGGGTGCGTAATTCAGGAATGGAGTTCTTGGCAGAGGCAGTAGTAGTTGCGAGCGGTAGGTAGCCGTTAATACGGCACCTCTACAGAGGGGGATTTTTAGAGAGGAGAGATCTATTTGGTGAAGTATCTGTGATAGTGGCTTCCACTCGCCCCTGATGCTATACCGACACCCTTTGAGGGTGAGCGAGCCAGAGGTAGTAACTCTGGCATTCCATATGGCTTTTTTCTCTGGTATATTTAGCATTTATTTATACCTAGAAATGTGTGCTATAGGAACATTTCACTGGGCAACACAGGTCTTCCCCCAGAAATAGATTTTTCCTTTGTCAAAATCCCTTTTTTGGTCCAGGGTCAAGCCACAAGTTTTCTTTGTTCCAGATACCTTTAGGCTTGGTAGCAAAGAACAAGAAACTAAGTGCAATCTTAAAGGAAGACCCATGGTTTGCCGCTGTGGCGTCTGTGGGTCAAAACTATCCATGCCACCTACCGATACATAGTGTAGTCGAATTTTATCAAGCTTGTGGCAATAGTGTTGCTAGAGTGTAGGAAAAAAATAAACCCTTTGGGATGTCTGCCATGTTCTCTAGGTAAACCTTAAGTGCTTGAACTGGTCATAATGTTTTTTCTGCTAATTCTAGTTTACTTAGAATAGGAGATTTCCTTTTTAAAGGAATCTCATTCTTGCCTAGAGGACAATAATAATTGATGGTCAGCCATTTGTGGTGTATTGTCCCTGTCTACGAGAGCCCAGTTTGCTAATATGAGTTCCTGGTACTAATGCATTCAAGAAGATTGTCTGTTGTAGCTTGTGAGTTGTGGTTGTATCTTCTCCAGAATTTCTGACTGGGCTCTTGGTAAACCCCATGCATTCGCTGACTCACCTATTCGTGGGTATTTATATGGACCAAATATAGTACCCATTATTTGTGGAAAATTTGCCTTTTCAAAATATTTTTTACTGAGAAATGTACGCAAATTACTGTATTCTCATATAATTTTTATGACTAAATGCACTTTTTGTGGTAACTATTAAAATACTCAAGTACAGTAGTACCTCGAGATACGAAATTAATCCGTTCCGAGGCGCCTTTCGTATCATGAGGTTTTCGTATCTTGGACCATATTTTACATGTAAAATGGCTAATCCGTTCCAAGCCCTCCAAAAACACCCCAGTAAATTTCATAATAAAGCTAAATTGACCTATAAACAGTGAAATACTACAACAATTTGGACCATTCAATACGTAACTTAATAATAAAAATGCAAAACCTGTAAATAAAGTGTATATTAGTGTACAAGAAAATGGATTTTGACGTAGGAAAAATCTATTTCTGGGCGATTGGTTCGTGTCGCCCAGCAAAATAATCCTTTAGTTTATTATTTCTAAGGTAAATTAGCTAACAAATACCAGAGAAAAAACAAATCAAAGAAGATGTCAGAATAACTGACTCGCTCACCCAAAAGCCATAAATAGAAGGGTGTCGTATGGTAAACTGGGGCGAGTGAGACCACTACCACGAACTTCTTGCCATTTAGAATTTTCCTATATCAAAATTCTCTACGAGAGAGCCGACCTACAGATCGGGGCGGCGGGCAATACTACTACTACAACCCACGCCATGCCGATCACCTCACCACCGCCCTCTTGGGTGGCCATCCTGAAGTTAGCAGGCAATCTTGGCGGCAGAGTATGGTAGTTGTAGTGGGATTTCGCTGGGCGACACGAACCAATCGCCCCAGAAAATAGATTTTTTCCTACGTCAAAATCCTTTTTCTGGGCTCAGTTCGTGTCGCTGCGCGAAATAGTACCAGAGAATTAGCACAAGATTGAAGAAAATAAGAGGGTCTCAAAATAAAACTAAAGATTAAATCTACAATATTATAATTGTAATAAGAGCACATGTATATAAAATGATAAATGAAAATCATGAACATATTTAGATAATTTTCTAAATAGGGGCACTTCAAATTGATTACATCTTATAATTAAGAAAGTATCATTACACAACAGATATACAAGGTTACAAATCTTGAACATATTCATACATGATAGTGTGTGTAAAAATAACAATATAATAATGTAACACACTCAATAAATTTTTATATACATAATAATAACATTATACAAAGTATCAAACCATCATGATATGAGAGTGTGGGACCCTAGCATAAAAATAAGGGAACCACACTCGTAAGGTTATATACAAACATTATGTGTGGGTGCCCCTAGCAAAAAAATAAGGGACACACCACTAAGCCATTCATATGAGCAGCTAAGGTTAAGGCGAAGTGTAGAGCAGTATGATAGGGTGGACGAAATGTTAAGTGAGGCAGGCAGAAAGGAGATCTAGATCTTCAACTATACTACTGTGCAGAGTCAGGGGAAACTATGTTTCCCGCTGCCACTGCTGAAAATTTTAGAGATTCTAGAGATTTTAAATAGTGTCGTTTGAACACTGTCGGCAATTTCCATCCAGTATACTTTTTCAAGTCATCGAAATTCATGTGTTGGAAATAATTAATTGAGGTGGCTACTGCCCTGACATCATGTGCTTTAGGAAAAGATTCAGGGTTTGCTTGCTTAATAAAGTAGAGGATCTGTTGTCTTATGCCTTTAATTGATAAAGTGCCACCCTTTTCTCTCCTAAAGAGGGGACCCGAAGAGGAGGAGGATGTCCTAGACAGAAAGGCTCGTAAGGTCATTACTGGACAAAGAGAAGGGTCTTGAGGAAGAGGGATGACTTTCCAAGGTTCCCACCTCAATAAAGGATCCTCGTTCTTAGCTAGAAAGCTGCGATCCGGGGAAAGTAGCACTTCCTGGAGGGGAGAAATCTATATGACCCGAATCTCTGGATAGAGCCGACAGTTCTGAAATTCTAGCTCCTGAAGCCAGGCTTAGCAAAAATAATGTTTTTCTTAAGAGCATTATAAATGAACAAGTTGAGTTGTCAGTATCTGAAGCCAACTTAAGGACATCATTCAAAAACCATGACACAGAAGTAGGCCTTACAGAAGGTCTAAGTCTAGCACAAGCCTTGGGAATAGACGAAAAGTAGGAGTCTGTTAAGTCTATGTTAAAACCCATCTGAAAGATCTTCTTCAAGGCAGATTTATTTGTAGTAATAGTGCTAGCTGCTAAACCTTTTAAGGACCTAAAAAAGGATATAGCTGAATTGATAGTCATGATTTTGATGTTTGATTCCTTCAGGAAAGATGCCAACTTCTAAACTGTAGCGTCGTACTGCCTCAGAGTTGAATTCCTTTTTTCTTATTCCAGGAAAAGGATATTCTGGGGATCTATACCTGCATCTTTTTTGGCCGCAAACTTCATAAAGTCCATAAAGTTAGGGCTTTTAGAATTCCTGAGGAAGCGAACACAGTCTTCATTTGTACTGACTGAGAGAGCTGGGATTGGGAATCCGTTGGGGCGAAGACCCAATCCAGAAGCAGGGATACCAATTGCTCTTCGGCCAGTCCGGTGCTACTAGTGCCACTTTGTCCCTTGAAAGTCCTGAGTTTATTCAGACTTTCCAGAAGAAGATTCACTGGAGGAAAGATGTAAATCCTCTTCCACTGGTTCCAATCTATGGACAGAACGTCTGTGGCATATGCCAGAGGTCCAGGTTGGGAGCCACATAGCATGGAAGCTTGTGGTTCGCCTGAAAGAAGCGAAAGGAGATCCGACTTGGTGGAGACCTGGGACACTCCAGGCGTATCCCATTGGAACGAAACTGTTTGGTCCAGAGACCATTCTGACTCCAAGGGAACTGACCGAGATAGAGCGTCTGCTATCACATTCCTTACTCCCGCTAGGTGGGTAGAGGAGAGGTGCCATTTGAATTTGTCCGCCAGGGAAAAGATGGCTATCATGACATGGTTTAGATGTCTTGATTTGGAACCTCCCCTGTTGATGCAGTGTACTACTACTGCGCTGTCCAGAACCAATTTTACATGAGAGTTGTTCGGTGGCAGGAGCCTCTTCAGAGTCAGGAACACTGCCATGGCTTCCAATACATTTATGTGAAGCTGGCGGAACTGTAGAGACCAAGTTCCTTGAACCTTCTTGAACTGGGAATACCCTCCCCACCCGCTTAATGAAGCGTCTGTATGGATGGTTATTACCGGAGGAGGATATTGAAGAGGTACTGACATGGACAGATTCTTCATTCGAGTCCAGGGACGCAGATGGTCCCGAAGGATTTGCGGAATTGCTGACAACTTGTCCCGAGATCTGACATTTGCTCTTGAGCGCCAGATCCGGCCTATGTCTTTCAGTTTGGCTTTCATCAAGATGTTTGTTACTGAGGCAAACTGTAGGGAACCTAGAATCCTTTCCTGGTTTCTCCTTGAAGCATATTTGTACTTTAGAAATTGCTTTACTGACTTCGTTATTTCCTTTCTCTTGGCTACCGGAATTGACAGATTGTGGGAGAATAAATCCCATTGGATGCCTAGCCATTGAAATCGAGACTCCGGAGTGAGTCTTGATTTTCCCTTGTTTATCTGGAATCCCAGATACTCCAGGAACTGAATTACTTTCTTTGTGGCTTTCCGGCATTCCTCGACGGTTGGTGCCCAAATCAACCAATCGTCGAGGTATGCTACTACCATTATCCCTTGTGACCTCAGTTGTTGAACGACTACTTCCGCTAGTTTCGTGAATACCCTGGGAGCTACATTCAGTCTGAAGGGCATCACTTTGAATGAGAATGTCTGGTCCCCTAGCTTGAAGCCTAGGTAAGGGCGAAAGTGTCTGGCTATTGGGATATGATAGTATGCGTCTGTAAGATCGATAGAGGTGGTGACGGCCCCACGGGGAAGTGAGGTCCGTACCTGCGAGATGGTCAGCATTTTGAACTTGTCGCAGTGAATGGATAAGTTTAACTGGGGCAAGTCTAAGATTACTCTTCTTTTCAATGAGCCTTTCTTTGGCACGCTGAACAAGCGACCTTGAAACTTTAAATGCTTGACTCTCGATATTGCTCCTTTCTGAAGGAGTTCCTCCGCATAATCTGTCAATTCCTTCGATGGAAGTTGAAGGAATGGTCTGGGTGGAGGGGGGGCCCTTGATCCAACTCCAACCCAGACCTTTTGACACAATACTTTGTGCCCATTTGCTGAACCCCCACCGGTGCCAGAAGAGGAACAGCCTCCCTCCTACCTTGGAGATCTCACTGCTGCTGTGCTGGGTGAGCTCCACGTCCTCCACGGAAGTGTTTGCCTCTGTTAACGACTCTTCCTGATCCTCTCTGACGAAAGGCTCCTCTGGCTCTACTTCCCCTGGCAAACCGGTTAAAGTGCTGAAAGGCTTGGCCTTCATACACTTGGTTGAACGCCGGGGAGACCGCATAAGATGTGGAGGGCTGAGCCTGAGGTGAGATCAGGAGGATAGGTTGCGTCTGGCCCTTCGACGTGGAAGCCTGTCCTGGTTGGGTGACTGGGACGGCTGATACAGACTGAACAAAGTGTTGAGGCTTCTTCTGGTAAGGTTGAAACCTCTTGGACTTTTTCAGCTTCTTACCCGAAGCAGACGAATCCTGTTTCCTCTTGGCGGAGAGGCCCCAACGATCTTTGAGACTCTGGTTGAGTCTCGTAGCCTCGTTCTTGACCTCCTTAACCGCTGACTCCGGGAAGAGGTCCGCCCCCCAGATGTTGAAGGAAAGCAACTTATTTGGCTCATGCCGAATAGTTACTTCCTGGAGGACATGTTTCCTACAGTTGACCCTTGCAACCACAAATTCATACAAGTCCGATTGGACTGTATAAGTCTGTGATTTGGTCAACAGCTTGAAGAGCGGTTCCGAAGCGTATGAAAGAGCCGCTACCTCAGTCATGACCATGGTGTTGAGAGTCCTTGCCAGTCTGGACCTCACCTCAAATCAGCTTGAATGAGGTTATCGGGAAGTCTTGGAAGTTTTTCACCGAACTGATCCATAGCACAGTCCGGCTTAAACTTTCCAACTGTGAAGGTGGCTGGCAAGTTCTCCCACATATCACCAAACGAAGGGAACAAGGGTGATGTGGGGTCTGCCTCTCTCAGCTGTGGCAAAGGATCTCCTTTTAGGCCTGCTTGCACCGTTACACTTGTGATCTTCGTCAAGAAGGGGAGTGGAGTCTCCTCTTCCGTCGTGAAGATCGTGAAAGGACTTTTGAAAGCCTGGCGTCTAGTGTTGATGCAGTCCCAATCCTCAAGACAACAAAGTTATTCCCTCTGAGCCTGATCCCTGGAGTAAAGGACTGTCTCCTTCGGGATCTTGTCCTCTCTGTTCAAAGCTGACTCCGTCAGCCTGGCGTAGCCAATGAATGGAGGCTGCAAGTTCTCAGGATAGAACTCGAAGTCTTCAATCCTTCGAGTTCCACACTCCGGGATGGAGATGAGACCATCTTGGAAGGGAGCATAAGATGCTACTCTCCAAGGGTTGCTCATGGAGAATGGTGGGAGGGAATCATGAGGAGGGAGCTGAATGAGACCGGCACTAGGTGCTGGAGTAGCAAGCTGCGGGGCCTGATTAAACCCAGACAAGAGGTTCTCTTGTGTGGACATCCTGTCCGACAGCTGAGTGAACATCTGCTCCATGCTGTTCCTTAACGATCTTACAAGATCACCCACCTGCTGCATCATTCCGGCGGAAAATGCAGCAGGATCAAAGCCAGGAACTGGCGCAGGAGCAGATGGGGTACTCAGAGAAAGTACCTGCGAAGGAGAGGAGACCACCGACTCCGCCGGAGTACGGGATCTCTCCTTGGAGGACTTGCTCCTCGACCCTTTAGAAAGTGAAGCAGAGGAAGAGGATGCTTTCACCTTCTCTGCTCCGGGTGAGAAGCCGGAGACTTACGAGATGAAGACGCCGAAGAAGTCTTCTTAGACGACGACGTCTTGGAAAGGGTTTTCTGAGCTCTGTGGCCCTTCACTTTGGGAACCACAGAGGCATCTGGTGCACTATACGGGAGCTCCGCCCCCGTAAAGCCCTGGAAGGAAGAAGAAGAAGGAACAGGAGATGAAGATCCAGAGACGCCCAAGGGAAGCCCTTGAGCGTCCAACGTACCTACCTCAACCAACAAGTCGTCCACACCTACCATGTGCTCTACATTTATATCCAATGTGGCGACCTCCGCCGAGATGTCCTGGCCTGGTTCCTTCATGCACTGAGCGACCTGCTGTTGGATGGTCGCAATCGTCGAGGCTGCCTCAGTAGGGTCGACGTATCCCGTCAACTTGCCTCCGGGAAACAGAAGGACAGCCATCCTCTTCTCCAGGATGTAAGGCTGCCCTTTGGCGGCGTTCTTCCCGAAGCCGCCGACCCAAGCTCTCAGGGTTGCGAGAGCAGTCTCCCTGACTGCGGCAGCCTGAAAGAGAGGGCGATTATTAGATCTTAAGGCTAAAGGTGAATCCTAACCCTTAGACTAAATCAAGCTTAAGACTAGCAATATCGGAGTATACAAAGGTATAAGTATACCAAGTAAAACTTAAGCTTAAACATATATCAGAACTAATATTCCATGAAAATGCTGATAAGAAAAGTATTTACCCCGTCCAAAAATTGAGTCACAAGCTCATAGCAGATCGAACATGCCTCATGGAACCAGACCTGTAAGTCGCCATGGCTGGTGGAGCAGGGAGCATGAGTCCTGCAGACCTCATGCCCGCAGGGGTCCTGCAACACGGCGTTGCACCCGGGGTGTTCACAGTTGGTAGCCTGTAAGTGGAAAGATACATGAGTATCGAGATTATACTCACAGGACTACCTTAGTACTCTGCCGCATGCCGGAGATTAATAAAATTTCGGGCATAACCCCTCCCCTAAGAACCTTATGCGATAAAAGTTGATACAGTAACTCCGGTGTAAGCCGGAGGAGGAAATTTTGTAAATATAGAAATATGATATATAACTATAAACAAAATTTCCATAAGGGCAGGGGAGGGACCCAAGCTTAAGCTAACTATAAACTAACTTAACCCTCTAACGCCGAAGCGTAAGAAAAAAATTGTCTCCCGTGTGCCGGAGGTGTTTCAGAGTGAGCGCGGAAGCGGAAAAAATATTTTTTTCAAAAAATCACAGCGCGCTTAGTTTTCAAGATTAAGAGTTCATTTTTGGCTCCTTTTTTTGTCATCGGCTGAAGTTTAGTATGCAACCATCAAAAATGGAAAAAATTATTATCATATATAAATAATGCGATATATGATAGCGGAATAACGAAATTTCATATATAATTGTATTCAAATCGCGCTGTGCGCAAAACGGTTAAAGGTAACAAGTTACTTTTTTTTCGTTGTAATGTACACTAATTGCTATCATTTTGGTATATAACACATGTAAGGCGACGATAAAATGCAACACAGAGTACAAAATATTATCAACAAAATAATGCATGAATTCGTAACGCGCGGACGTAAACAAATATTTTTTTCAAAAATTCACCATAAATTTAAATATTGTCCTAGAGACTTCCAATTTCTTTCCAAATGAAGACAAATGATTGAATATTACTATACTGTAAGAGTATTAGCTTACAATTGCAGTTTTCGACTATATCTGACGAGTTAAAGTTGACCGAATGTCGAATTTTTTTATATATATATTTTTTATATGCAATTATTTCGAAAATAAGAAAAGCTACAACCTTCAAATATTTTTTGTTTTATTCTACATGAAATTGCGCACATTTTCATATATAAAACTCTATGAAATGCCTAATATGAAACGGAGCAAATATTCCGAGAATGGTACGTACGCATTTCGGAGATTTGTGGCGGAGAATCCGCGCGCGGAGGGAAGGAAAGATTATTTTTAAAATTCACCATAAATCTAAATATTTTGCTAGAGACTTCGAATTTGTTTCAAGATGAAGATAAATGACTGAATATTACTAGACTGTAAGAGTTTTAGCTTACAATTGCGTTTTTCGACCATTTCGGTAGAGTCAAAGTTGACCGAATGTGGTTTTTTTTCTATTTATCGTGATTTATATGCAAATATTTCAAAAATGAGAAAAGCTACAACCTTCAATTATTTAAAGTTGTATTCTACATGAAATTGCGCACATTTTCATATATAAAACTATGTAACGGCTAATTTAAAATGGTGCAAACATTACCACAATCGGCACCGGTATGATTTTTTCGGAAGAGTTACCGCTCGGACGTAAAGAAAATGTTATTTTTTTCATAGATTCACCATAAATCGAAATATTGTGCTAGAGACTTCCAATTTGTTGCAAAATGAAGGTAAATGCTTGAATATTACTAGAATATAAGCGTTTTAGCTTACAATTGCGTTTTTTTACCATTTTGGTAGAGTCAAAGTTGACCGAAGGTTGAAATTTTGACAATTATCGTTATTTATATGAAAATATCTCAAAACTGATAAAAGATACAACCATGGGTTGTTTTTAGTTGTATTGTGCAGGAAATTGCGCACATTTCCATATATATAACTTTATATAACGGCTAATTTTAAAATGGTGCAAACATTACCACAATCACATGTATGATTTTTTTCGGAAGAGTTACCGCGCGGACGTAAGGAAAAAGTTTTTTCATAAATTCACCATAAATCGGAATATTGTGCTAGAGACTTCCAATTAGTTGCAAAATTAAGGTAAATGATTGAATATTACTAAAATATAAGAGTTTTAGCTTACAATTGCGTTTTTCGACCATTTCGGTAGAGTCAAATGTTGACCGAAGGTTGAAATTTTGGCAATTATCGTTATTTATATGAAAATATCTCAAAACTGATAAAAGCTACAATCATGAGTATTTTATTGTTGCATTTTACATAAAAATGCACACGTTTTCTAATATAATACTTCATGTCACGGCTAATTTACAATGGTACAAAAATTATGTCAAAGTGACTAAATAATTTCCGAGATGTGTCACAGATACTTTTTAGTGCGATAAGAAAGAAATTTGCGCTTGCGCGCCTGCGTAACGATTGTAAACAAAACAACACCTTGATCCGTGAACTCCCAGCATCCCCCAAGGCGCGTGATTCAAAAGTTTTAGGCTGGTAGGCCTATAAGTATTTTTCCACGAATTTTAAAAAAACTTTTGTATGTCGACGTAAAATACGTCCAGTCGGCACCCAAGAGACAAAAAATGTCGACGTAAAATACGTCCAGTCGGCACCCGAGAGACAAAAAATGCTGACGTAAAATACGTCCAGTCGGCGTTTAAGGGTTAAGCATAACTAAAATTAAAATCGGAAGACGATTCCGAAGCGCGGCGCTGTCCAACTCTGCCGGAAGAATTGGAAAGCTAAGGACCAACTGAAAACGTATCCACTCCGTTGGTTGGCGGAGCCGACCACGACCCCTCCCCCGTAACTGAAGAACGCCAGGGAAAGAGATGTAGTTCCGTCGTACAGGGGGGGGAAAAGGCGAGGAGGGAAGAATTCAGTTCCCGTGTATACGGCGGAACACCGGAGCAACTAGGGAGGGGGGAGGCCAACCCCCCAACCTTTGTCACACCGAGGTACCACAGCGCACGAGGGAGAACAAGGTCACAGCCTAACGTCTGTCCAGACTCCCCTACTCCCTCCGCGTAGGAAGAGAGGGAGCCAGGCCCGGATGGAGCGAGCGAGAACAGACAGCTCGCCCTCCTACTCTATGGCGAGAGGAAGAGGGGGGGAAGCGACTGGGGCGGGCGTCTAGCTGTACCGCGATCACGAGTGGACCAAGGTACGATAACACAACACAACCGACTGGATCGGACGCCAAGGGTCAAATGCAACCAAACTGAGCAGGATGATGCAACAATATGTGATGCAACAAAACTGACAATAAGGATGCAACAAAACTGTAACAGGAATGGACCAAAGGACCATAGAGACCCAGGCTAGGCTACAAAGCTAGACGCCCTAGGCTAACCAAAATATACTATACATCGAAAATAAAAGTAGGGGAAAAAATATGGAGTGAAAGAGAAAGAACGTCCAGGAGTACACGACTGACCCGAAAGAAAGTCTATCACTCAGAGCTAGCCTAAGCCGATACGAAGAGCAATGGCTAGGGTCTGGACAAGAAACACTCGAATGCCTACAAGAGGTAGAAGACATGCATGCATGACCTAAAACCAGGGGTAGGCTATATCCCCTAACGATGTAAAACAGCATATATAAATGAAATAATAGGACATGAGCCACACGTGAGTAATAAAAAGGGGGGAAAGGTTCCAGGTATGGGAGACCGAGAACCTAATCGACATGAGGCGGGACGCATGCCGCCAATGCTCCAGACCGGGAACCCATATCTATACCTAAAAAACGGCAAATATAGGCACCTGGATGGAACGAAACAAGAATCAAACCTGTGTAGGACACTTAACTTAGCTGCTGCAATTGCTGCGCGTTCCATCTTGCAAAAATGGTAGGGATAATCCTAAAACACAGAGAGCGAAACGAAAACACGTGTAGGCGCGGTGATCGGCATGGCGTGGGTTGTAGTAGTAGTAGTTGCCACCCCGATCTGTAGGTCGGCTCTCTCGTAGAGAATTTTGATATAGGAAAATTCTAAATGGCAAGAAGTTCGTGGTAGTGGTCTCACTCGCCCCAGTTACCATACCGACACCCTTCTTTATTTTGGGTGAGCGAGTCAGTTATTCTGACATCTTCTTTGATTTGTTTTTTCTCTGGTATTTGTTAGCTAATTTACCTTAGAAATAATAAACTGAATGATTATTTCGCGCAGTGACACGAACTGAGCCCAGAAATATTATTACTGTAACGTAAAATGTGGAAGCTTACCTTTCGAGTGAGGCTATCTTTGAAAGGGGTGGCAGAGGAGGAGGAGGACAAACGGCAGATACGTACACTTAACTTTACGAAACACATAAAAAAATGTCAGAAAAACAAACTAAACTTTACAAAACACATTAACAAAACTGTAACACTTAACTTTACAAAAAACTTAAAATAAAATTTATTATGTCTTTTTTTATTTTTACATTTCTTTTTACTTTTTTATACTTTATGTAATTTCAATTTCTTCACCACCGAATGGATGCCAGTCTGTTTACGGAACTTTTCGAACCACCCATGAGAAGCCTTGAACTCTGGGGTTGGCGTTGATGTCCCCTCTCCGCCGTCGTCTTCGGCTTGGGCAATCAAATCGCCGAAAATAGCGCTGGCCTTCTGGCAGATTGCCGTCTCGGTTATCGCCATCGGTTTCTTTGTCCTCGATCCATACAAGAAGCAGCCTTTCCATTTCATTATGCACATGGCTCCTCTTGTTGGACAAAATAGTCACACCCTTGGAAGGTGTAGCTGCCTTGATGGGTTCCTTCTGCTTAAGGGTGGTGCCTATCGTCGACAGATTTCGGCCGTATTCCTTAGCGATCACACTCAGCCGCAAGCCAGCTTCATACTTTTTCATTATCTCCATTTTTGTCTCCATAGAAAGCATTCTCTTCTTTCTGTGAACTTCAGCAACTTTCTTGGGACCCATGACTATATGTACTGTACGTAATTAAGTTACGTATGTAGTACGTATACTAATTAGGTTCTCACAACACGATAAAGTAGCACAACAAAATCACTAACGAATTTACGATACTAAATGAAATCGTTGGACCGAACGAATGCCTCATGCGTATGATAAAGCTTCGGGTGGGAAGTGGCCTGGCGAAGGCACGCCACCACGCAAGATGCATGATGGGAGGAATGCTGTCCAATAGGAGAGAAGGATCTCATGGCTTGGCTAGCATCAGGAACCAATAGGAGAGCAGGAGGATGTTGGCGAGTCTACTAGAACTAAGATGGCGGCGCAAGTTTCAAAATTGTTATCGGGCGAATCTCGGACTTTCAGAAACCTTTCGTATCTTGAAAACTTTTCATATGTAGAGCAGTAAAATTTTTCGTGTCAGCTTTCGTATCTCGAGTTTTTCGTAAGTTGAGCCTTTCGTATCTCGAGGTACCACTGTACATATGAGCATTTTTAGTTTTAGTTTTTGTGTGTGTGTTTAGCTATCAAATTAGGCAGTTTTAAGTGTTTTTAGAGTAGTTTTAAGTATTCACAGATTTTAACTATTCACAGGGGCAGCTGGTACCCATTCCCCGTGAATATGAGGGTCTCTACTGTAATCTAACCATATCTTCCACATATACTGGTACATAACGCCAGATACATATATGAAGTCTGTAGTTTTAGCAATAGGTACCTAGCAATGTCAAGCGAGTAATTTTCATGGTAGATAATATTTAAAAACTCAATCTGTAAAGATCTAGGCTCAGATAGGAGGATCCGTAAATGACTTTTCCTCCTACTAACTGGGATAAAACAATGGACAGTATTACTGGAAATTTTCTCTTTGCCTCTTGTTAAAATAAAAGGAACCAATGCCTGTTTGGCTCATTTAGGACTTTCAAGTAAACTCTTCCTTTGAATGTTAGTAGTTTACTTAGCATCTTCAAAATCTGTAATAATGGAGGGAAAAAATTCTTTGTCCCCTATTTGTTCCAGTCTTGTAAGAAGGCATCTCTTGCTGTTGCTTGATTGGCAGTTTGTGATTCTCATATGTGGTAAACAGGTCCAATTCCAGTTGTGGAAGCATGTTGGCTATTTTCTGAAAAGGGTGGTTGTCTAACATCCACTCTGTTGAGGCAAGTGCCACTTCCTTGCTTGTGTTGTTGAAGAATGGCTTGAAGTATTATAATTAAAGGAGGTGAAAATCATCCTAACCTCTTGATGTCGGACTTTGCAGTATGTTGTTTAGAACCAACTAAATGTCTTTTCTGGAGATTTTATTTTTTTTCTTTTTTGAGACAAAAAGACATATGTCCGCTCCAGGAAATTGATATGACCATTCCTGAGTAGCTGACCACCTCCCTGCCACCTGATGAGCCTCCTAATTTCTTCCTACCTGTCAATGAGTCATCTGTGCGTATTGTCACTCGTACAGACTGAGGAGTCAGGGTGACGTGTATCACCAGGGATTCTTTCCGGGATCAAGGGCAAAGTATCTTCTCAACATTTTTATCTTTAGATGTGGTTGGGCTTGCATTTTGTTTATTGCATGTGAATTGCAACAGACTCATCATACTATCCCAACACAGTCCCACCTACTGAAAGCGTCTACTGGGTGTGAGGTGGAATTTTTCCAATTTATCATAAAACCTTTTGACTGTAGTCAATTGACCACTGCTCAAGTACAATTTTCTTGTGGATCCCCAAATCAACCAGTCATCTATTCCTGATTTTTCAAAGAACTACTGTTACTAATTTTGTCAAATTTCTTACAGCAATGTTTAGCCCACAGGGCATTAACCCTTAAACGCCGATTGGACGTATTAAACATCGACGAAAAATGTCTGTTTGGTGCCAAATTGACGTATGAAACGTCGACACGAATTTTTTTTTTTTTAAATTTGCAGAAAAATAGTTATAGGCCTACTTGGCAAAAACTTTTGTACCACGCACCTTGAGGGATGCTGGGAGTTCACGGATCAAGCTGTTGTTTTGTTTACAATTGTTACCCAGGCGCGCAAGCGCGAATTTCTTTCTTCTTGCACTGAAAAGCATCAGTGACACATCTCTGAAATTAATTTATCACTTTGACATAATTTTTGCACCATTTTATATTAGCCGTTACATAGAGTTTTATATATGAAAATGTGCGTAATTTCATGTAGAATACAACAAAAAACAACCCATGGCTGTAGCTTTTATCAGTTTTGAAATATTTTCATATAAATAACAATAAGTGCCAAAATTTCAACCTTTGGTCAACTTTGACTCTACCGAAATGGTCGAAAAACGCAATTGTAAGCTAAAACTCTTATATTCTAGTAATATTCAATCATTTATCTTAATTTTACAACAAATTGGAAGTCTCTAGCACAATATTTCAATTTATGGTGAATTTATGAAAAACTTTTTTCTTACATCCGCACGGTAACTCTTCCGAAAAAATCAGACATTTTTTCGTCCGATTGTCGTTTTATATTAGCCGTTACACAAAGTTTTATATATGGGAATGTGTGCAATTTCATGTAGAATATAACAAAAAATAACCCATGGTTGTAGCTTTTATCATTTTTGAAATATTTTCATATAAATAACGATAAGTGCCAAAATATCAACCTTCGGTCAACTTTGACTCGACCAAAATAGTCGAAAAATGCAATTGTAAGCTAAAAAGCTTACATTCTAGTAATAATCAATTATTTATCTTTATTTTGCAACGAACTGGAAGTCTCTAGCACAATATTTCTATTTATGGTGAATTTATGAAAAACTTTTTCCGTACGTCTGTGCGGTAACTCTTACGAAAAAATCAGAAATTTTTTCGCTCGAAAGTCATAATGTTTGCACCGTTTTATATTAACCATTACATAAAGTTTTATATATGAAAATGTGCACAATTTCATGTAGAATACAACCAAAAACAACCCATGGTTGTAGCTTTTATTAGTTTTGAAATATTTTGATATAAATAAAGATGTGCCAAAATTTCAACCTTCGGTCAAATTTGACTCAACCGAAATGGTCGAAATCCATAATTGTAAGCTAAAACTCTTACATTCTAGTAATATTCAATCATTTACCTTCATTTTGCAACAAATTGGAAGTCTCTAGCACAATATTTTGATTTATGGTGAATTTTAGAAAAAAACCTTTTCCTACGTCCGCGCGGTAACTGCCAAAAAATCGGACTTTTCGTCCGATTGTCGTAATGTTTGCACCAATTTATATTAGCCGTTACATAAAGTTTTATATATGGAAATGTGCGAAATTTCATGTAGAATACAACTAAAAACCACCCATTGTAGTAGCTTTTATCAGTTTTGAAATATTTTCATATAAATAACTATAAGTGCCAAAATTTCAACGTTTGGTCAATTTGACTCTACCGAAATTGTCAAAAAACGCAATTGTAAGCTAAAATTATTACATTCTAGTAATAATCAATCATTTACCTTTATTTTGCAACAAATTGGAAGTCTCTAGCACAATATTTCGATTTATGGTGAATCTATGAAAAAAAAACTTATTCCTTAGGTCCGTGCGGTAACTCTTCTGAAAAAATCATAAATTATTTTGTCTGAAAGTTGTAATGTTTGCATCGTTTTAGATTAGCCGTTACATAAAGTTTTATAGATGAAAAAGTGCACAATTTCATGAAGAATACAACAAAAAAACAACCCATGGTTGTAGCTTTTATCAGTTTTGAAATATTTTCATATAAATAACAATGTACCAAAATTTCAACCTTCGGTCAACTTTGACTCTACCGAAATGGTAAAAAAACGCAATTGTAAGCTAAAACTATTACATTCTAGTAATATTCAATCATTTAGCTTTATTTTGCAATAAATTGGATGTCTCTAGCACAATATTTCGATTTATGGTGAATTTATGAAAAAAACTTTTTCCTTACGTCTGCGTGGTAACTTCCGAAAAAATCATAAATTTTTTCCACCTTTTTATATTAGCCGTTACATAAAGTTTTAAATATGAAAATGTTTGCAATTTCATGTAGAATACCACAAAAAACAACCCATGTTTGTAGCTTTTATCAGTTTTGAAATATTTTCATATAAATAACTATAAATAGAAAAAATTTCAACCTTCGGTCAACTTTAACTCAACCGAAATGGCCGAAAACTGCAATTGTAAGCTACAACACTTACTGCCTAGTAGTATGCAATCAATTACCTTTATTATGCAACAAACCGGAAGTCTCTAGGACAATATTTTGATTTATGGTGAAGTTTTGAAAACAACTTTTTTTTACATCAGCGAGTTATGAATTCATGCATCATATTGTGATAATATTTTCTTTGTATTGCTTTGATCGTTTTACTATTTGTTATATACCAAAATCATTGCAATTTAGTTTACAATACAACGGAAAAAATAATTAACTCATTAGCTTTAACCGTTTTGCTCACAGCGCGATTTGTTTACAATTATATATGAAATTTATTTTTTGCGCTGTCATATATTCCAACATTTATATATGATAATTATATTTTTTTCATTTCTGATGGTTGCGTACTAAACTTAGGGCAATGACAAAAAAAGGAGCCAAAAATGAACTCTTAATCTGAAAATTAAGCATGCTGTGATTTTTTGAAAAAAACTTTTTCCTCTTCGGCTCTCACTTGCGAACGCTGCCGGCATACGGGAGACACTTTTGGAAATACCGACTCGGTGATTAAGGGTTCATTTGAATCTGTATGTACCTTTCCCTATCTAGAACCATAGGAAGGGATGGAAGGGAAGGCGATAGGGGCATGCCAGTATGCATCTTTCAGATCTATAGTTTTCCAAGTCCCTTTTAGAACAATTGAACGTACTAATACAATGGTAGTTATTTGTAAATTTTGGCAAATTAAGTGCTTGTTTAATGTTGACAGGTCTACAATCACTCTCTGTTTGGATGAATCCTTTTTTAGGGACACTTGAGATGTGCTTGGTAGCAAATATGTACAGGTAGTGCTCAAGTTACGATAATTCGTTTTACGATAATCTGATTTTTGCGATGGGGTTAGGAATTATTACTGGTACGACAATATTTTGAAAATATTCTTAAATTTTGCTCATAACGGGTGCCGGCAGCAGGGTACCTAGAATCAGGGAGTGAGAGAGACCAAATTACAATAGCCTAACTTTATCCCATTTTCTAGTTAAATAAGTTAAAAAACAGCAAAAGAGAATGATGAAAGTATTGTTTTAACATTATATTTGTTGTTTAAATGTGTGCAGCCATGAACAACTGAACAAGATACAACATTTTGCTAAGTACAACCAAATTAAATAACAACATCCGTTTGGCTTGTATTTCAACCATCGTACGATAGTAAACAATTGCCGTAGTTATGTTATAAATGACGTTATGTAGAATAGCACTGATATATTTGTATGTAATAACTTTGTTTGCTATAGATCAAAGATCAGCTGTCTTGCAGATTTTTTTTTGGTGGAAAGTAACAAATTTTCATGCATCTTGTAGTTTGTACTCATTATTTCACCTACAGAAAGTTATTTTTGGGGGATATTTATGCCATTGTATAGAGCAATCATTCAGCTGCAAAATTAAACAAAATTGATCAGTCAAATGTGAAAACTGTTTGAGCTGCACATCTTTGAACAAAACAAAGGTATACATTTTTTTCCTGTGTATTGTGAGGGCTACTGGCACTTTTCTTATGGAAGAGTGACACTACTTTTTCATTCATTTTTTTTCATATTTTCCTTGCTATAAGTACAGCTTGTTACATATCCTGGTTTGTCATGGAAAAAAATTAAGTTTTTTTTTTATACAAGTTTTTGGGGGGAGGAAAGGTGCTAAACTTTCTTGTATATTGTAATTTCTACCCATTCAACCTATATAAAAGTTATTTGGTGGGGATTTTAGTATGCCCATTGTATAGAAAAATTATTTAACTGCAAAATGAAACAGAATTGAGTGGTCTACCTTAAAAATTGGCAGAGCTGTTTGTCTTGGAAGAAAAATAGGTATATACTCGCGTATCATGCGACTTTTGAAGCCCTAATTTTGCAGCTAATTTCAAGGGTGTCGCATCTTACATGAGATATAAAATTTGAGTATGTAATAATCATATATTAGTATCATATGATAAAATACAAACACAATAGATATGTATCTTTTCCATGGATATTTTAAAAAGTTTTGTTTTACTTCACTGCATCCAATAATATTATATGTATTTTCATATTAGTACTCTTTGTTTCTATTGTCAAATACAAACAGCAATCAATGTTGTGTTTTGGAAATCAACTGAGGGAGATTGTGAAGTAAGTTTGTTTTGCTGTGTTCAACTCAAATCAGAGTGACTTTCTTGCCTCTAGTTAGCGCAAATGAATCTCAAGATACTATATTTATATGAGACAAGGTTATTTTACGTTATACAAAGTGTTTTCAAGTGGAAATATCACTTGAAAACATATCGTTTGTGAACGAAACTTAGTTATTTTTTTCGTCTGTAGATGGTGCTGAGGGCATGTTTATTGCGTAAACAAAAATCAACATTCCATTTGATATTTTCACTTTATCTCATCAGGATACAACAAACTTTACATATTTATCTTTTATTGGAGTGAAAACAGTAAAATGTGTTCTTTTCACGACCAATAGTTTTGATTAAAACACATATCTCTCAAATTTTGTTTACGGTTGAGTTTGATTGTACTATACCGAAGTTTGCAAAATTTTTATCCACGTTGCCGATGCTTGATAATAGTCGTTAACGTATCAATATTCTTTCCTCAACTTCAGCTAAAACTTACAGATTAAATTTAGCAGTATATGTCCTTGCCAATCTTTTATCCATAGTGAGTAAGGCTGTAATAATACTACTATCGTGCATCAGCAACAAGGATATAACTCCAGTAAACTTATGGCATCAAACACAACTGTAGATAAAATTAGGATAAAATGATTTTAATCAAAACTTCAGGACTGAAAGAACACATTTTACTGTTGTTTTCACGTGATAAAAGATATGTAATGTAACGGTAAAGTTCGTACTACGATGAAATGAAGCGAAAATAGCGAATGGAATCACATAATATTTTTCCACTTTAAACATGCCCCCAACGCAATCTGTTAACGAAAAAATCCCTTATATCACGAAACGTATTAAATTCATATTTCGACTTAAAAACACGTCAAATGACAAATTACCTTGTCTCATTTAAGTAGAGTATCTAGATATTTTACACTAACTAGAAGAAAGGCAATTCATTCTGAAATGAGTTAAATACGGAGAAATAAAATTGTATTCGCCATCAACTGATTTCCAAACAAAACACTGACCGCTTTGTTAGTATGTTATGATATAATAATATGACAATACATACAATATTATTGGATATACTGTAATGTATAACTTTTTTTTTTAAATCAGAAAAGATGCATATTCATTGTGTATATTTATTTCATAAATATACATAGGCAACATAGCTGTCAGCAGCCTGACGTCACTCAATTAGGTATGCCGATGTCGGTCCAAATCTGATTCCCATTTCGTGTCCATTTTTTTTTCCCGTTGATATGTCTTAGTCAGAATGCATTGAAACTCTGATATTGGCTTTTATTAACCCTTTAACGCCGATTGGACGTATTAAACGTTGACGAAAATTGTCTGTAGAGTGCTGAACCGATGTATGGTACGTTGATGAATAAAGTTTTTTTTTTTTTTTTAAATTCAGCGGTAAAATTAATTATATAGGCCTGAACTAGCAAAACTTTTTGAATCGTGCGCCTTGGGGGATGCTGGAGCTCACGGATTCCATCTGTTTGTTTTTGTTTTACAAGATCGTTACCCTTGCGCGCAAGCGCGAATTTTTTTCTTCTCGCACTAAAAAGCATCAGCAACACATCTCAGAAATTATTTCGTCACCTTGACATAATTTTTGCACCATTTTATATTAGCCGTTACATAGAGTTTTATATATGAAATGTGTGAAATTTCATATAGAATACAACTAAAAACAACCCATGGCTGTAGCTTTTATCAGTTTTGAAATATTTTCATATAAATAACAATAAGTGCCAAAATTTCAACCTATGGTCAACATTGACTCGACCGAAATGGTCGAAAACCATCATTGTAAGCTAAAACTCTTACATTCTAGTAATACTCAATCATTTACCTTCATTTTGCAACAAATTGGAAGTTTCTAGCACAATATTTCGATTTATGGTGAATTTTAGAAAAAAACTTTTTCCTATGTCTGCGCGGTAACTGCCGAATAAATCATAAATTTTTCCGTCCGCTTTTCGTAATGTTTGCACAGTATTATATTAGCCATTACATAAAGTTTTATATATGAAAATGTGCATAATTTTATGCAGAATACAACAAAAAACCACCCATTGTAGTAGCTTTTATCAGTTTTGAAATATTTTCATATAAATAACGATAAGTGCCAAAATAACCTTCGGTCAACTTTGACTCGACCGAAACGGTTGAAAAACGCAATTGTAAGCTAAAACTCTTACATTCTAGTAATATTCAATCATTTAAATTTATTTTGCAACAAATTGGAAGTCTCTAGCACAATATTTCGTGTTATGGTGAATTTATGAAAAAAACATTTTCATTATATCCGTGCAGTAACACTTCCAAAAAAAATCATAAATTTTTTCGCCGAATTGTCGTAATCTTTGCATCATTTTAAATTAGCCATTGCATACAGTTTTATGTATGAAAATGTGCGCAATTTCATGTAGAATACAATGAAAAACAACCCATGGTTGTAGCTTTTATCAGTTTTGAAATATTTTCATATAAATAACGATAAAGTGCCAAAATTTCAACCTTCGGTCAACTTTGACTCTACCAAAATGGTCAAAAAATGCAATTGTAAGCTAAAACTATTACATTTTTAGTAAGAATCAATCATTTACCTTTATTTGGAACAAATTGGAAGTCTCTAGCATAATATTTCGATTTATGGTGAATTTATGAAAAAACTTTTTCCTTACGTCCGCAAGGTAACTCTTCTGAAAAAATCAGAAATTTTTTTGTCCGATTATCGTAATGTTTGCACCATTTTAAATTAGGCGTTACATAAAGTTTTATATATGAAAATGTAAGCAATTTCATGTAGAATACAACCAAAAACAACCCATGGTTGTAGCTTTTATCAGTTTTGAAATATTTTCATATAAATAACGATAAATAGAAAAATTTGACCTTCGGTCAACTTTAACTTGACCGAAATGGTCGAAAACTGCAATTGTAAGCTACAACACTCACAGTCTAGTAATATTCAATCAATTACCTTCATTTCGCAACAAACGGGAAGTCTGTATTACACTATTTCGATTTATGGTGAATTTATGAAAAAAGCTTTTTTTACGTCCAAGCGTTACGAATTCATGCATCATATTATGATAATATTTTCTCTGTGTTGCTTTGATCATTTTACAATTTATCATATACCAAAATCATCGCAATTTAGTGTACAATACAAAGAAAAAATAATTCACTCATTAGCTTTAACAGCGATTTGTATACAATTATATATGAAATTTATTTTTTGCGCTGTCATATATTCCAATATTTATATATAATAATGATATTTTTTTCATTTCTGATGGTTGCATACTAAACTTCAGGCAATGACAAAAGAAGGAGCCAAAAATGAACTCTTAATCTTGCTGTGATTTTTTGAAAAAAACTTTATTCCGCTTTGGTGCTCACTCGCGAACCCCGCCGGCATATGGGAGACACTTTTGTAAATACCGGCTCGTCATTTAAGGCTTAATAAATTACTAAATTATATCGTATATGTAGTATACAGTATACTGAAAGCTAGGCTACTGTATTCGTATATATACGATATATGTACCACGATATCATCATCATCGTATAGGCAAGGCTAACCTGTTAAATGTTATTCAATTTTTCTTTGTGCTGAATCATCATAAGCCAATAAGCATTGAACCTAGAGAATTAGCTGATATTAATAATTAGTATGTCATATATGTATAAAGTATGCTGTATAGTGTAGACTAGGCTACCCTATATGTGAAGATGTTACTGATTACTGAAGTGTAGGCTACGCTAGAATATGGTAAATTAACATGGTCCGACTTACGTCCAAATCGATTTATGAATGGTTGTTCGTAACCAATTGTGGTAGGATGTCGACTAAACTATGGTAATTTTTTACTATTGTAAGACGGTTGAAATGCAAGCAAAAAGGCTGCTTTTATCGGATTGGTTGTTCACCGCATATCAGCTGTTTCTGGCTGTATGCATTTTCCAAACAAGTATATCACTACTACAGATACTTTTTGCATTCTCTTTCACTTTTTTAAATTTAACTAGATGATAGGATAGATTAAGAAATGGAGGAAAAAGGGGTTAGCCAAACTAAAAAAATGCATAGGTAAAGATGAGGAAAAGAGGTTAGCCTATTGTTAAATTTTGGTCTCATAAATTTAACTCGCATGATACGTGATTAAATAATTTTTTGAGGGTGAAAATTTGTGGGTCGCATGATATGCGAGATCTCGTGTTATGTGAGTATATATGGTAAATTTCTGCACAAATCAGGAGAGAAGTTCTTAAAAGTCTTTATTTGCTGAGATTAAATTTTCCTTAGGCTTGTAAAAGATGTACTATATTTCATTATATTTGAATCACTTATTTTCATTGAAAAAGTTTAATAAAAAATATACTATTAGGATGTATAAAGATAGGATAAACAGTTACTATTACAAGAGCTTCATTAAATATACAGTAGTACCTCAAGATACGAAATTAATCCATTCCGAGGCGCCCTTTGTATCATGAGGTTTTCGTATCTTGGAACACATTTTACATGTAAAATGGCTAATTCGTTCCAAGCCCTCCAAAAACACCCCAGTAAATTTCATAATAAAGCTAAATTGACCTATAAACAATGAAATACTACAACAATTTGGACCATTCAATACCTAACTTAATAACGAAATGCCAATTAACCTGTAAATAAAGTGTATTAGTGTACATGGTATACAAGAAATACTGTACGTAAAATGTGGAAGCTTACCTTTTGAGTGAGGCTATCTCCGAAAGTGGCGGCAGAGGAGGAGGAGGACAAACGGCAGATACGTACATATGTACACTTAACTTTACGAAAGCACATAACAAATTTAAGGAAAACATACCTAAACTAAAATTTATGAAACACATTAACAAAACTGTAACACTTAACTTTACAAAAACTAATATTAATTTTTTTTTTTTTTTTACTTTTTTTTTTACTTTTATGTATTTTTTTTTTTATTTATTTATTTTTTTTTTTTTTTTTTTTTTTTACAAAATTTCAAATTCATCACCACTTTTAACTTTCTGTTTTTATCACTTGGTTCTTCCTTTTTGCTTACTCCTGCTAATGCTAAAGGTCTCTTTAAAAAATAATGATCCAAGGAAGATTGCTTCTGCCTACTTTTCAAAAGGTTCCTGAAACGACTCAGGTAAACGTCATCGAACTGCGCAAGCATACGACATGTGTGAGCCTTTTCGGGGTGTCTTTTTTTTCCTATAAACGATTGCACTTTATGAAAAGCGGCAATCTCCCACAAGGCCAGCGCGTAGTGTTCATTACCGGCTGCCTGTCTTGATAATTATCTACTAATTGTTGCACCTCATGACTCTGTTGGCCCTGGTGTCCATCAAAACCCTGTTCAACCAAATGCTCTCTCTGCAATTGATTTGGGCACTGAATGTTCGGCTGCTGACCTTCAACATAAACTGAAGTGCCTTGATTATACTGGTATGCATGTTGTAAATGATTGGTCAACACCCTCTGTTCAGCAGGGAGTGGAGATTCTACCAACCTTGCAAAGTTTCCAGTTATCCCATGAGAGAGACCTTGATCACTTATCCCATGTGAGAGATCTTGGTCACTTATACCACGAGAGAGATCTTGGTCAATCATATCATATATATCGTCACTCAAGAGGTGCTCTTCTTTTTCCATTTTCTGTGAAAAGAAGTGAGAAATCTTTTTTAAAATACACATGACACAAACACCATCACAATGTCAACTCTGACTAGTAGATTCAGAAACAGTTGACAATCCCGAAACGAATACCGCGTGCGTACGATAACGATGCTGGTACCGAGTGGCCGAGGTACGCCACCACGTACATAGATGCATGATGGGAGGGATGCTGTCCAGTAGGAGAGAAGGATCTCATGGCCGCGACTAGCATCAGGAACCAATGGGAGAGCAGGAGGATGGTGGCGAGTCTACTAAGTTGGTGGCGCGCAAGTTTCAAAATTGTTATAGGTGGTTCGGGCGAATCTCGGACTTTACAGAAACCTTTCGTATCTCGAGTTTTTCGTAAGTCGAGCCTTTCGTATCTCGAGGTACCACTGTATAATCAAAATACTGCAGATGTTTACTACTGTATGTGGTAATAATTGTATAATACCTGTATTGAGTAGTTTACCTTGATTTACAACATTTTGCTGTTACAAGATGGTTCTTGATCTCTTCCTGGAACATTTGTACCTGTATGTAAAAGACCACCCACAGAGATATGCTACCAAAGTGGTGGATCATGGACAAGTGGAAATTTAAAGATTTTGAAAATAATTACTTCAGTAATGACTGCTCTGTTAGTTGGTCCTGGTGACATGTCTGTGGAAAAATTATAGATCTGCTTTAGAAAAGTAATTACATAAAAGAACATGTTTTCCAAGAAAACTGTAAAATGAAACTAACAGATAAATGGGGCCAACCAATGGTATCAAAAGAGGCCCAAATGGATGACCTCCAGTTTTGACAATGAAAACATTGCTGTTATATTATTCATTATTATTTCAAAATTTTGAGGACAGCCATGACATTTATGTATACAGTGTGAATTGATTATGTGATCCTACTTTATTATGATCCACCTTGGTCAGACTTAAGTCATAAGAAAGTTGTGTTAGTATTGCCAAAGAGAGATTTTCATGAATTGTTGGTAAAGTTGACAAGGACTGTAATAAGTGTATGCATCACTTAGGTACTGATTATATTATGAACTTTTTGAAGGTACTACAGTTTAAAGAACATATTGATGAGGAACATACCTTTGGAATCTGTTAGACAAGTGGGTCTTTGCATTCTTACATTTCATTTGTATCTAATATTCCATACTTGTCTAGGATAAAGGATACACTGACTTAGTGTCCAGCATTTGGTTCTGTACATGGTCCAGAAAGATCCCAATTAGGGTAAGGTATGTTCAATAAATCATTGTAGAAGGTATACTTTAGTTATGAATGTTACCCAAGTCTCCTTTTCAGGTCTCCATTTTCCAAGGACTCCAGTTCCAGTAGGTCCCCATCCTTTGAGGATTCTAATCACAGCCCCGATTCTACTATCAACAAGGAGAATACCTTGCCAAGGTAAGAGTTTGTTTGAACGAATGAATTTATTTTTGCTCGTTTAAGTCCATATGTATATGGTACTTTTACATCAGAACATTTCACTTTTGACAAATTTGTATACAGATAAGTGAAAAAAATACCAAAGCAGAGGTTGTGGCTCACATTCATACCCCATGATGAGAGCTGTGATAAAAATGGTAGTCATATGGATGTTACAGTGCAGGGGCCCGAGAGGCGTTTGATTGTTTCTCATATTCATAAAGCACCTTGAGTAATGAGTTGTTTAGGTTATCAGGCTGAATTACTATGATAAGAATGGTTATGATTTATTTTTACAACAATTGCTGAGAGAATTCTTTTCATGTAACAATTGCATTCACAGAGATTGGTTTTAGCATGCACTTGTACTATTCTTATATTGTTTCTACTATCCCTTCAAGGAACTCCGGATTGGCATTTGGATATTTTTGGTTTTAGTTGTACTCTTGTGCAGCTGTTGTAATGTTGGCAATCTCCTTTGGAAGGCAAGATTTGCATGGAAAAAGAACTGCAATGAAAGCTTATGACATCTTTCTTAGATTTTCAAGCCACATAACCAAGTGCATGATGATGAAATATTAAATAAGACCTTTTATTTTATGTCATTACCCTACTCTGCATTGCATGTCCAGTCATTTTCTATACACTTTTCATTTATAGACACTTTCCACATTAATCCTTACTGGATGGATAGGGTTCTTGATCCCCAGTACTAATTGCATATCATTTGAGTGCTGTTATTTGGTTCCATAATATTTGAAGGAATTTTGTGTGAAAATGTTCCTGTTACTTTGTGGTGGGATCACAAACTTGAAAAACAAGCAGGCAAAATCCCCCCCACATAAACTTAACCAATCCAGCTGCCAAACTCACCCTCAGTCACACTTTCCTCTTTACACTACGGAATACACGCAGGACAATTGACATATTTACACAAAGAACAGCAAAAAAACACAAACACATGTACTCACCCAACTGCAGATGCTCAGGGTTATGCTGTGTTGTCCGCCAGTCGAGGTCGCTGAGACCTCGAGGTCACTAACAACAACAAAGACAACAACCAAGGACCACAACCCCACAACTCAACAACACAACAACCAAGGACCACAACCCAACAACACAACACCCGAGGACCACAACTTAACAACACAGCAAACCAACAAGGAACACAACCACAACTCAACAACAAACAAGGAATACAACAACAACAAAAGACCACTGCACAAACAATCACTAACACAAAAACAACATAAAAAGAATCGCAACAGCTCACCAACAACAACCCTCAACAACTCACAACCACACCAAGAAACCACAACAGCCTCCAACAACAACAACAACCCTCAACCACAACAACTCACACATAATCCAACAGGAACTCACAAGCACAATAAATCCAACAGCACCGGCACAACAACTCCAAAGCAAACAATATCAACTTAACAACAACTAAACAACAAATCAATAAAACACAAAACTTAACTGACTTTCAATGCCTTCACAGACTGCTGCCGACACTACTGACTATCACAGGTTCTGCCTCAAGACTGACTCAGAACTCTGACTCCAAAACACAGAACTCTAACAACTAACTCCAGCTGCACCAGCAGGCAAGCCAGAACTCACCAACAGCCAATTCAGTCGTTAACTATCCATCCACCAATTACGCCCTCTCTCTCTCTCTCTCTCTCTCTCTCTCTCTCTCTCTCTCTCTCTCTCTCTCTCTCTCTCTCTCTCTCTCTCTCTCTCTCTCTCTCTCAAGGATGATGTCAAATAGAACTCCCATAACATAATGCCTCCATATTTCCTCCCCTGTTACATTTGACGTCTCCTTACACTTGCAACACCCACGCTAAATAGCCTTCCACAACACCCACAGATGCTCAGACACAGGCCCCCTGGATCTTGTTTGAGGGCCTCATATAACCCGCCATCCACTTCTCCCAGACCACTTCCAGTCAGATTCCCACTTCCCACTATCATCTCCCTCACTACCATCCTCCCAAATCCCATTCACTATCTCATCTACCCCTTCTAACTCTTGTCCCAACATCTCTCGTAACTCTGCCACCAAATCACTAACCTCATTTACACTCCTGCCAAACTCCTGAAGAGACTCATTCATACTGCCAACCACGTCCTCACTACCTGATTCCCTTACTACATCTGTAACACTGCTGCTCTCGCTCACAACTAGCTGACCCTACTTTTCCATCATGCGCACTCCTATCTCTTTTAGGGCTAACTACACTCACGTTACTTGCTCTAACGCTCCTATCAACCACTCGCTCTGCCATTCTAAAACTGCCTCCCTATAGCTCTTAAACTCTGGTATAACCTAGGCTACTTTAGTCCTAACACTAACACTTCTACTCTCTTTCATACACCTATCTAGCTCGTAACCCTCTACTATTTCTAAAATGTCGTTCCACGTCAACCTTTCATTCATCCATCGCATTTTCTCCTTATGTTTCAGATTTGTAAACTCATATATGCTCTCAGGCACAGTTGCCAACAACTTTTGCACTAGCTCCTTACACTCATTCATCCCTTTGTCCCCAAACTTTTTCCTGGCTAATGTTTCCAACCTGCACACATGCATTGACAACGATTCACCAACATTCATTCTTGCCTCTTCAAAATCTTGCTTTCTTCTATATCTAACGCTACTCTTTTCCTCCTTACCTGTTCTACAATCCTGGCTTTCATCTCATACGGCACATTCCCTACACTCATCATTACCCTATACATACTCAACAAAAATCCCATCAAAAAGCTACCTAACTCTCTTGCCCAATCTATCTTGTTATCCCCATACTTAGCCTCACAATACTTCTCATATTCCTTAAAAAAGTCCCCTATGTCCCTACTACCATATTCCTCGTATGTGCACATCGGGGTACCACTCTCATATACACAGCCTTTCGTACTTCCTGCTCACTCTCACTCTCACTTTCGCTACTTCCATTCTGACCCTTCTTTCCCTCTTCCAAATACAGCGAATCCACCTCCACACTCACGTCCTTACTCTTGACTACACTCTTCTTACCCTTCTTCTTTCAACTCACCTGTTTCCACTCACCGCTATCTAAATCACTCTCAGCCTTTTCCCCAATGTATTCAGTACTAGTCTCATTCTGTCCGTTACCCTTACTAACCTTCTTTCCCTTAGTCTTCTTCTTTTCCTCAGCCCCCCCCCCCCCCCCCCCCCCTATTCTTGTCCTCAGGTTTATCCTTATCCCTTTATTCCCCTTTTTTCCCTTACCTATCACAACCAAATCACCTTCGTTACTTGTATTCTCATCCACCTGTTCTTTCACACTCTTAATCACTCCTGGCCCATCACAATACCCAGTAGGCCTACCTCCTCCTGCTCCCTCTTCCATGAACCCCTTCATCATCTCCTGCATTGCATTCATCATTATTCTGAATTTTTTGTCCATTTTCTCAACCATTCTCTCTTCCGCTCCTTTCACCTCTTCTTTCATTTCCACTTTCACACTCCTTAGCACTCCTCTCATTTCCTCTAATTTGCTCTTCAGCTCCTCACACTCTACCCTCAACCTCTCATTCTCCACTTCCAATCTTCCCTTAGCTTCCCTCGCCAACCTCAGCTCCTCCTTCAGCCTCTGCATCTCCTTCAACCATTCCATCCACACTTTCTCTACCAATTACACAGCTCACTACCCCAATCGTCCTGCAGCTGCCGCACCAGCAGTCCCTGAAAATAGTGTGGTGGGATCACAAGCTTAAAAAACAAGTGGGCAAAATCATCCCCCCCCCCCACACACACACACACACAAACTTAACCAATCCAGCTGCCAAATGCACCCTCAGTCACACTTTCCTCTGTACACTATGGAATACACACAGGACAATTGACTTACCTACACAAAGAACAAAAAATAAACAAAAACACAAACACATGTGCTCACCTAACTGCAGATGCTCAGGGCTATGTTGTGCTGTCCGCTAGTCGAGGTAACTGAGACACTAACAACAACAAAGACAACAACCAAGAACCACAAACACACAACCAAGGACCACAACCCAACAAACAACAACAACACAACACCGAAGGACCACAACTCAACAACTCAGCAAACCAACAAGGAACACAACCACAACTCAACAACACAACAACAGACAAGGAATACAACCAGAATGAAAGACCACTGCACAACAACAACCCTCAACCACAAGAACTCACATATAACCCAACAGGGACTCACAAGCACAACAAATCCAACAGCACAGGCACAACAACTCCAAAGCAAACAATATCAACTTAACAACAACTAAACAACAAATCAATAAAACACAATACTTAACTGACTTTCAATGCCTTCACAGACCGCTGCTGACACTACTAACTATCATAGGTTCTGCCTCAAGACTGACTCAAAAATCTGACTCCAAAACACAGAACTCTAACAACTAACTCCAGCTGCACCAGTAGACAATCCAGAACTCACCAACAGATTCAATCGTTAACTATCCATCCACCAATTATGCCCTCTCTCTCTCTCTCTCTCTCTCTCTCTCTCTCTCTCTCTCTCTCTCTCTCTCTCTCTCTCTCTCTGAAGGACATTGTCAAATGAAACTCCCATAACTCCTCCATAACTTGAATGGACCATGAATGACTTATGGCAATTCTTACGGCAACACTGATCCCCTATCCTGGGATAGGGAGAGATAAATGTCACTTGAGATTTCATGGGACATCTTGTATATAATTTCTCATGAATATGCTTAAGGATTGCTGTTGGTTTTAGATTTTGTCTTTTACAATGGTATGTCAGGTATAATTGTAATTTTGCAAACCAAAATTTAAGAAATATTAGAAAAACATGTATTACTTGCTAAAAGGTAATGCATCTCTCCATCTCGGTAGTACATCTCATAAATACTTTACTGTAAATATAGTACTCAGAAATTGTTACTGATTGTATTTCTTATCTGTTATGATATTATGTGAGCTGTAATTGCAATTTTGCAAAAGAAAAGGAAGGAAATTACTAGAAATAGCATGTATAACTTGACAAAGAAAAGGCTTATTTTTACTAGTATCTTGGTAAAGAGGCCCTGCATGGTTGAAAATATTAACTTTCAACTTCCAGTGAAATGTACAGAAAATTTTTAGAATTTCTTTTTACCATCTTCCTCTTTCCATTGATGGTTTTTTTTTTTTTTTTTTTTTTTTTTTTTTTTTTTTTTTTGTAACTGGCCAACTTGCATATTTTAGGGCAGCCTGTAAGGGTTAAAAGAAACATACATGTATCATTAGAAATGTGAGAGCACAGGAGTTTAATTGATTATGCTACATTACACATCATCTTGATGTTGCATTGTAAGGTCTGAAAGTTTTTTCATTTTTGGGCCAGTGGTTTGAGAAGAGGTCCCAAAAAGGTTGAATTTTTCAGTTAGCCCTTGATGGCTGAATGGTATCAAGCAAAGATTTGTTGGTTGTAGGCTTGAGTTTGTATTGTAAGGAATTGGGTTTTTCTTTAACTTTCCACTTAAGATTTTACTTATGTAAACTTAGTATTTCTGTTTCTTTTACGGTAGTATATTTGATCACGTACATTACATCTCTTCTTATATCTATTGTATAGCCTTTGTTAAACTGAAGAACATAAATTAACAAATTGATTGTGCGTATGCTTACTGTGGATAGCTCCAAGTTGTTTGTCACTTTCCAGCCCAGTCTTTCTGAGGAGGGTGATTTCAGTGACTAGCTGAAGGGCTGTTAATTTTCAACTGTTCAGATTCAGATGTAAGAGAGATTTCAAATCATTCAAAGACACACTTGCCGCCCTTCCCTTCTGTGCTTCCTTCTCCATAGAGGAGTATCTGCCTTTTCCAGCCAGTTCATTGCAAGTGCTTCTCATAGGGGTAGTGCCATCAGTGCACCTCATGGGGTGTACTTTAGGCATTATTCAAGGTTCTTTGCAGTGTCCCTTCGGCCCCTAGCCGCAACGTCCTTCATTTCTTTTACTGTACCTCCATTCACATTTTATTTCTTCCATCTTGATATCCACCCTCTTCTAACAATTATTTCTTAGTGCAACTGAGAGGTTTTCCTCTTGTTACACCTTTCACACTTACCTACTCTCATTTTCCTTTCCAGCGCTGAATGACCTTAAAACTTTATATTCTAGTGCTTGGCATTTGGCCTAAACTATTCCATCACATTGCAAGTGCTTCCTGTCTTTTGAGGGTTCTCCCTTGACTATACAGCCTGAGATTCACATTGTCAATCAGCACTTCCGTGGCCCATCCATCATGTGATGTCCACTTTTCTGACCCCATCCCAATCTTGATAACTATATTTTGCTATCTTCTGTCAAGACAGCTAGACAAAAGTACACCTCCTCGGCACCTAGGTTTTGGCACATACATGCCCTCAGACACTTAGCTGCTTCCAACCATGTGCTCACCTCCAGCATCTTGGGATTGCCCAGCTACACTCTTGCCTCTTATCTCTCACCTGTTAGCTGCTTACCTGATAGGGCTATTGAACTTGTATCCACTCTTCTCTTCAGATTGCGCAGTAGCTGCTTATTACTCCTTTGGGTTCCAATAGCTCTATTACTGCTAGTCTTGCTGCTGAGTCCAGCAAATTTATCAATTCTGACTAGGCCCAGCTCTGCCTCAGTACTCAGACAGGATTGCCCTTTTTTAATGATGGGCAAAATCTGAAGACATTAAACAGGAGAATACCAACAAGCAGGCCCAGACAGATGCCCCTACTCTCATCAGTGCTTCATGTACCTCCTCCTGAGTCAGTACAAGAAGAGTTTCTTGTTATTAGAATTTTAATTTGGAAGACTCTTGTTAGTGTTTCTGGAAGACTAACTTGGGAAACGCTTGCTTGTGTTCTGGAAGACTCTTGCTAGTGTTGCTTCTTTATCTTCAGCTAGAAAAGGTTGTCTTTTACCCAGCCACAGGCCACTGAAACTCCCAAGTTTCCGCAGTCTGTGGCTCAAATGAAATTAGGATGGCACGAGCCTAGAAAGGGCTGAAGTAATGTGGTCAGGTAAGTTTTGAAACCTCGGGGAAGAATCATTCAAAGTTTATAGCATTGTATCTAGGAGAGAAAGTTATACATGAACAGGGACAAAAGGGAAGAAGAAAGTTTTATTTGATAAAGTTAATTTTTTTTTTTTTTTTTTTTTTTTTTTTTTTTTTTGCAAAAAACCAGTATTTTTTGTTTAGTTGGAGGCCAGGTCAGTATGCTGTATTTCTATATGGAGAATTTAACAAAGCTAGGGATTATGATTGTCACTGCTCTCTCGACAAGATGACTAAGGAGTTGGAGCTATCAAATCTGCTTTAGAACAGTTTTAACAGAGAAGATTTGCCTTGGTGATGTAATGTATGATATCTCCAAATCAATATTCCACAAGCCCAGGGCTATGGATACCAAAGCAGCATTGCCTCCCCAGCCATATAGTCGTCAGTTTATTTCATAATGTGAATCTTCTTGTCTGTTGGTGGTTAGGCTATAGCACTGAGGCCAAGGCTAGCCTGCCAATACACGCCTTAGCATTCAAGGTTTGATTTTTAGAATTGTAGTATAAGACAACCCCCAATTTTTGGGGGCGAATTTTAGGATTTAAACGTCGTCTTATATGTGGATATATATGGTATGTGCATTACTAAAGTTCACTTGTTCCTGCAATCGATAAACATTGTAGAACTTGTTAAAAAAATTAATCTGTGCGATGTCCCTGATTTGTTACAGCTCTGAGAAATTTGAAGAGGAAAGTAGTCCAGCACCAGAAGTTCATGAAGATTTAAACAAGAGAGTGGTTAACACCATGACAGGATTCACTTTTGCTGGTAGTTTTACTGGAGAAGGATTAGAAGATGTTATAAAGAAGTTGAAAGGTAAGTCTTACTTTACTTTACTGTAATGAAGGCAAATTACTGTCTTGCAGCTGTATCATTTTGGCCCATAAGTAGATGAGTGGTCAATTTCGACACTGTTGGGTAAGTAGATTGTAATAGTAATTAATAAAGACATAAATTTTCTTTTCCGTGATAATAAATGTTCTTTTCCTGTGATAAATTTTTTTGTTTTACATGTTAAGATGCTTGAAATCTGATCAGGGAATTTACTTACCATGGGAATCTTTGTCTCTTACTATACCAATTTAGGTTCAGGCAAAACAACAAGAATAAGAAAAGGAACTGAGGGCTCCACTCAGTATAAATTTGTTGCTGATAAAAACTTAGGTTCACTCTAAAATCACATGTATTTACATTAAACAAACATCAGAAGAATGAAAATTAAAATATACAGGTAAACAGAATCCTGCTAGATGACTAGTTTACAGGACAAAGAGATAACTGAAGAAACGTCAGGGAAAAATCTCTTTAATTGCGCTGTAAAAATAAGGTGCCATGGCTGGGGACCATGACACATAGGGCACAATCAAAGGAAGGATCCACAGCTAACGTCTCCCTCTGCAATGGAGAAGCTGCAAGATTATGGGATGAAAGACACAGTGCAATCAAGGAAAAGTTCAAGACAGAGCATGGTAGGTGCTGTGGGCCCTCGATTTCACCACTGAATACACTTACATTTTGTACATGAACTTTCCTGTCAGACATATACTTAGCTTACGTCTCTGACGTCACGACAGAATTCAAAACTCGTGGCAAACGCGACAGGTAGGTCAGGTGATCTACCTTACCCGCCGCGGGGTGGCGGGTGTAAGAACCAAAGTACCTTTCTTGCCAGATTTTTTCTGTCGTCGGTGTCGACTACACCTATTGTCGGTACCTCTTGACAGTTGGATTCTTTTCTTGTTTTTGCCCTGGATTGTTTCTACGGACTTTTGGTGAAGTACCTGATCTTTTGGCCTGGCATTCGCGATTTGTGGACCGTTATTTGACTTTTCTTTGAATTTTTCTTTGGATTCATGATGTCTGATGTTGATACTAAGAAAACTGCTATGTTCAGAGTTTGTTGTATGACTGAGTGTAAGGTGAGGCTACCGAAAGCTGCGGTAGACCCTCACACAGTATGTTTGAAGTGTAGAGGGAATGAATGCACCTTTAATAATCCTTGTAACGAATGTGAAAAGCTGAATGAGGATGAATGGAAGTCTTTGTCTTCCTACTTGAGGAAGCTTGAAAAGGATAAAGTTAGGAAAGCTTCTTCTAGGAGCAGTAGTAGATCTCGTTATTAGCGAGTTGGATGTAGATAATCCCATTTTAGATGTAGCTCCTTTGTCAGTTTCAGCTCCTGCTCCCTGCATCGAAGCCGAAGATGCGCCTTCGGAAGTGGCCTCCATGAAAGCCACCATTCGCAGCATGGAGATGAAAATCAAACATTTGGAAGGTAAGAGTGATTCTAATAGTGATTTGTGCAGTGATCCCAGTGCAGTGGAGGGTGCGTCTGATCGGCTCCCTAATGCTTCCAGGCCTAGACCTCTTCCAGACTCCCAGTTCCCAGTGGGGAGGAAAGGAAAGTCAAAGCCGCCCAGGAAGGTTTAGGGTACGCAATCCCCACCGGTCAGGCGTCCCCTCGGTAGCGCCTGTTGCTCGTTCCCAGGCTACCTTGGATCGCGCCAAGAGAGAAGTCTTGCGCCAATGCTTCTCGTCTTCGCCTTCGCCTTCTCCTAAACGAGGATGGAGCTCTTCGGAAGCCTCGCGCCCTTCGAAGAGAGCCTGGAACGCTCCCTGCGCCCTTCCCTCCAGCCCTGAAGTTCTTTCAGGTGGAAGCGAAGAAACGGAAGAGATCTCTTGAGTATCGTTCCCCGAGCAGAGATCGAGCCTCGTCACCTGTTCAAGATTTTGTGAAATCTCCTGCAAGGGTGTTGGCTAGTCTTCAGGCGCAGATTTCGGCTCTGGCTGGCTCTCTTTGCGTGTCTTCTCGTCGTAGGAAGGACGTCTTGCTTCCTGTAAAGAAGTCCAAGCTCCCCTCTCTGACTCTCGCTATTCAACAGAAGCGGCCTGCTCGCCTGTGCGTTCGGAGTCTCGCAGGAGACTTTCTACTTGGGACAAGATCCCGGCTGCGTCGTCCAAGCGCCAGTTGCCTGACAGACAGGATATCTTTGTTTCTCCTTCGGACAAGGAGCAGGCTTCTCGTAGGAGATCTTCGCCCTACAGACGCTCTTCTCGAGACAGGATTCGGTCTCCCTTTGATAGGCACCAAGAGCCTAGTAGGCGCTACTCGCCTCGTAGCCGCTCCTCGTCTCGCCTCCACTCTCCTGTTGACAAGCGCCCTAAATCGGACAGGCGCTCTTCGCTTGACAGGCGTCAAGAGCCTGTTAGGCGCGTTTCTCCTGGCAGGCGCTCTTCACCTGACTTTCACTCTCCTCGAGTCAGGCGCCGAGATCATGGCAGACGCTTCTCCCCTTGTAGGCGCTCACCTAGTAGGCGCTCGTCGCCAGAGAGCCTCTCTCCTCGGTTCAGGCGCCAAGAGCCTGGTAGCCGCTTCTCTCATGGCAGGCGCTGTTCGCCTGGTAGCCGCTCTCCTTTGGATAGGTGCCAAGAGCCTGATAGAAGTTTTTCTTCAAACAGGCGCTCTGCTCCTGACAGCCGCCTTACTCCTGTTAGGCTCCAAGAATCTGGAAAACGCCCTCCTCAAGACAAGAAGGATTTTGCGAGTAGGCACGTTCCAGAAGTTTTGTCTCCAAGAGTCAAACCTCATACTTCCTCAAGAGACTTTTCTAAGGGTAGTCGCGCCTCTAAGGATCATGAGGGTTCTTCAGCTGAGGAAGAACAGGATCCCTCGGAAGAAGAAGGACCAAAAGACTCCTCTGTTTCCTTGTATAAGAGATTAACAGATTTGCTCCTTCAAGAGTTTGGAGATATCCTTTCTCCTGTGGCTCCTCCTTCTCCTCTTTCTTTATTCTCCACTTCGAAGACTTCGAAGGTTTCATCTTGTGTAAGGATGAAACCGACTATTTCCATGAAGAAGGCGCTTAGAGGTTTTGGGGAATGGCTCCTTGCTAAGGAAGAGAAAGGCAAGACTGTTTTTTCTTTCCCTCCGTCTAAACTGACTGGCAGATTAGGATTCTAGTACGAATCGGGGGAACCATTAGGCCTCGCTCTCCCTTCGTCTGCGGACTCGGACTTCTCTTCACTGGTGGATTCCGCTCGTCGATCCGCCCTCCTGTCTGCCAAGACTACGTGGGGGATGAACGAACTTGACCACCTACTGAAGGGAATGTTCCGAGTCCTGGAAGTTTTCAACTTCCTTGATTGGTCTTTAGGAGTTCTGGCTAAGAAGGACCCAGACCCCGGCATTCCCTGTCTCCTGAAGATCTTAACTGCATCCTCACTTGCATGGACAAAGCAGTGAGAGACGGCTCGAGTGAAGTCTCTTCACTGTTTGGAGCTGGAGTGATAAAGAAGCGGTCAGTCTACTGTTCGTTTCTCACTAAGGCAGTTTCACATGCACAAAGGGCCTCACTCCTTTATGCTCAGCTCTCTCCTCTTCTTTTCCCCAAGAAAATTATTCAGGGTGTCTCGAGTGCCCTATCAGCCAAGGCTACTCAGGGCACATTTATTAGCCCAGTCGGCCAGGGAAAACCTCGCTCTGTCTTCCAGCCCAAGACCAAGAAAGAGACTCCTCTGAAGCAGGAGCCCTTTCGAGGAGGACCCGCTGCCAGAGTTTCTTCAACCAGAGGAACTAGACCTTTTAAGAGAGGTAAAACCTTCTCTAGGTCAGTCAGAGGGAAGAAATAGCGATCAAGGACTCCAGACATCAGTGGGTGACAGACTACTGAAATTTGCCGACGTCTGGGCCCACAAAGGGGCAGACAATTGGTCCCTATCGATTGTCAGCAAAGGATACCTCATTCCCTTCTCGTCAAGGCCACCATTGACGACGACTCCGAGGGAGTTGGTGGCCAGGTACAAGGACCCCATCATGAATCAAGCCCTTTCTCTAGCAGTAGATTTGATGCTAGAGAAGGAGGCTATAGAACTAGTGGAAGATCCCCGCTCTGCGGGTTTTTACAACAGACTATTCCTAGTTCCGAAGAACTCAGGAGGATGGAGACCGGTTTTGGATGTAAGTACCCTGAACGTCTTTGTGGAAAAGAGGAAGTTCGCCATGGAGACGACTTCCTCAGTGTTAGCGGCTCTTAGTCCAGGGGACTGGATGGTGTCACTAGACCTTCAGGACGCTTACTTTCATGTACCGATTCATCCTTCTTCACGGAAGTTTCTTAGATTCATGATGGGAGGAAACATCTTCCAATTCAAGGCCTTGTGCTTCGGCCTCTCGACTGCACCCCAAGTGTTCACGGGGTTAATGAAAAACGTGGCGCAGTGGCTACATTTGGAGGGAGTGAGGGTGTCGCTCTACCTCGACGACTAGCTAATCAGAGCAGAGTCACAAGAAAGATGTCTGGAGGACCTTCAAAAGACCCTTACATTGGCAAGTTCTCTGGGACTTCTGGTGAACTTCCAGAAGTCTCAATTAATCCCAGTCAAGAGCGGATCTATCTGGGGGATTCGGATAGTTTTCTCGGGCTTTTCGGGCTTTTTCCGTCGCCAGAGAGGATAGCTCGTTGCTACGAGAAAACTAACGACCTCCTAGAGAAAGATGCATGCACAGCGAGGGAGTGGATGAGTCTGCTGGGGACACTCTCCTCGTTGGAGCAATTCGTTTCTCTAGGAAGGTTGCATCTCAGGCCTCTACTGTTCTTCCTATACCAGAACTGGAGGCGTCTCTCCCTAGATCTGGAGTTCTCCTTCAAGATCTCAAGGGGAATCAAGAGGGACCTTCGGTGGTGGACCAACCCACTCCGATTTGTGGAAGGAATGTGTCTGTACATGCCGAACCCCAACCATGTGTTGTTTTCCGACGTGTCGGAAGCAGGTTGGGGAGCGACGCTCGGGACAAGAGAAGTGTCAGGCACCTGGAAGGGGGATCATGTGTCCTGGCACATCAACAAGAAAGAGTTGATGGCAGTTTGGATGGCATTAAAAGCCTTCGAGCCCCACGTCCGAAATGCTATAGTTCAGGTCAATTTCGGACAGCACCACAGCCTTATGGCGTACATCAAAAAACAGGGGGGGACGCACTCCTTCTTCCCTCCCGTACGAAACAGCAAGGGATCTTCTGCTGTGGTCCCAAGCAAGGAAGATCAGTCTTCTCACCAGATTCGTACAGGGAGAAAGGAACGTCAGGGCCGATCTCCTGAGCAGGAAGAATCAACTCCTGCCTTCCGAGTGGATCCTCCACTCAGAAGTATGCCAAGACCTGTGGAGAAGATGGGGCAGGCCTCACGTCAACCTCTTTGCAACAGCAAGGAACGCAAGGATAGAACTTTACTGCTCCCCGATCTCAGACCCAGGGGCAGTATCAGTGGAATGTGTTTCTCCTAGACTGGACAGGTCTACATGTCTACGCCTTTCCCCCCTTCAAGGAATACTGGGACAAACCCTCAAGAAATTTGCTATCTCGGAGATGACAAGAATGACGCTAGTAGCTCCTTTGTCTGGCCCGCCCAAGATTGGTTCACAGAGGTACTGAATGTGGTGGGACTTTCAAGAGACACTCCACAAAGACAAGATTTGCTCAGACAACCCCACTTCGACAGGTATCACAGAAACCTCCCCGCTCTCAATCTGACTGGCTTTCGACTGTCAAAAGTCTTGTCAGAGCGAAGGGGTTTTCGACAAAAGCTGCTAAGGCTATCGCCTCAGCTAGAAGACCTTCGACCCTTAAAGTCTACCAGTCCGCAAGTGGGTGACGTCTTTTCGCCGGTGGTGCAGGAACCAGAAGTTTTCCTCTTCCAGTACCTCTGTGACTCAGATCGCAGACTTCCTAGTTTTCCTCAGAGAAAAATGCGGTTTGGCAGTATCTACCATCAAGGGCTACCGGAGCATGCTGGCTGCAGTGTTCAGACATAGGGACTTAGATCTTTCGAATAACAAAGATCTGCATGATCTATTAAGATCTTTTGAAACTTCAGAAAACTGCGACCGAAGTTCCAAGTTGGAATCTGGACGTGGTTCTTCGTTTCCTGAGGTCCTCTAGGTTTGAGCCACCCCAGTTAGCCTCCTTCAAAGATCTTACGAGGAAAGCTCTGTTTCTCATGGCTCTGGCATCTGCTAAAAGGGTTAGTGAGATTCATGCCCTAGAAGGAAGGGTTGGTTTCAAAGGAGATTCCGTGATTTGTTCCTTCCTTCCTTCGTTTTTAGCAAAGAATGAGAACCCCTCAAATCCTTGGCCAAGGAGCTTTGAGGTTCGTGGATTATCTCCCTAGTAGGGGAAGAACCCGAAAGAACTCTTTGCCCTGTTAGGAGTTTTAAAATACTACCTTCAGAAGAAGAAAACCCTTAAGGGCATTGAGGACAGACTATGGTGCTCTGTAAAGGACCCCAGCAGACCATTGTCTAAAAATGCGCTGTCTTTCTTCATTAGAAGTCTAGTGAAAGAAGCACATAGATCTTGTAATGAAGAACATTTCAAGCTCCTAAAAGTCAAGGCTCACAAAGTGAGAGCCATTGCCACTTCCTTGGCCCTTAATAAGAATATGTCTCTTCAGAATCTGATGAAAACTACATTCTGGAGATGTAATTCAGTATTCGCCAACCACTACCTTAAAGACGTCAGGATTACGTATGACGAGTGCTTCGCATTGAGGCCCTTACGCCATCGCAAGATTCGGTGCTGGGGCAGGGAGCTGCAACATATCCTTAGTAGTTTTTCCCTTGTTGTGGTATTGAGGTTCATATGGTTGTATGAAAAATGATGCAGGTAGCATCTTTTTTCTTTTCGTAGTACTAATAACTTTAGTTTGGTTAGGTGATCGGATTTGGTTTGAAGCTCCCTGCGTTGGTAGTGGACAGGTTCTGTCATAGAAGAGGGCGAACCCCCATAGACATGATCCGACTTGGATTCTACTAAGTAAGCGGATATCAAGTCCCGTTAGTAGACCCAAAGAGTCTTTTCAGCTGTAGGTCACGCCCTCGCTGTAGCTCTTATGGCTATGCAGACTAATAGACAGTACCTATGAAGTCTTCAGCCTAAACAGGTAAGAACCAAGGTTATTTTTATCCTACAACAGGTGTTGTTTACCTTTTCTTTGTTATTTTCTGTCTCTTACCCTCCACCAAGGGTGTCAATCAGCTAAGTATATGTCTGACAGGAAAGTTCATGTACAAAAATGATATTGTTATTTTACAATACAGTTTTGTACATACTTACCTGGCAGACATATACGATTTATGGCCCACCCAGCCTCCCCTCAGGAGACAGGTGTAAGAGAAAAAATCTGGCAAGAAAGGTACTTTGGTTCTTACACCCGCCACCCAGCGGCGGGTAAGGTAGATCACCTGACCTACCTGTCGCGTTTGCCGCGAGTTTTGAATTCTGTCGTGACGTCAGAGACGTAAGCTAAGTATATGTCTGCCAGGTAAGTATGTACAAAACTTTATTGTAAAATAACAATATCATATTTAAATAAGAAAACACTGCACACTGATTAAGTCAGATCTGATATGGGAACCTTGCATTTGAGATGAAAGAGAAATTTATTGAAAGAATAATAACACTTGACTGATGAGACACTCTGGAACAGAACACTTTACCTTATAGGAGAAATGGCTTCACCTTAGACAAGAAGGTAGGGAGAGTTTAAAGGGCTTAACTAGCTGGAAAACTTGTGCTTAAGCAAGGAGCCTTGTATAAATAGTAAAGGGAATGAGCCCCAAAGGGAGGAGGAAACCAAAAGGGCAGATGCGTTATTGACCGCATCCAGTATGTCTCTAACTGCTTATGGGTCGGGTCAGCCCTTTTAAGACCTCCGGAAGGGATTACGTTCCTTCCCTTCTCAGATGTTGCTGTAAGTGTCTGGCTTCCTGATGCTTTGTTTTCTATGCGCGCACCCATGAACCTCTTGACCCATTTCTTTTTTACCTAGTCCACCTTGGTGAAGCAAGGCCATGTGAGGTGTTGCTATGGACCTTGGGAAACTCGCCTCTCGTTAATCCTTTCCATCGGCTTCTTCTTAGCCTACAGCAGTGACTAGTTTCCAAGCAGCATCGTTTCCTGGAACAAAATTTTCAGAGCAGTCATGAGTCTGGAGAAAGGGATTAAAAGTAGTATCTAGGGAGAAAGGATTAAGTGATTTAGGAAGGGCTAATGTTTTTTCCCATTGCCTTTATGTCATGTGAGAACTATTGTACTTCTTTATAGAAAATGAACTATCTTTAGTGTTTTTATACATTAATTTCTTTTCAAAGCATATAAGTCATATTTAACTTTGCTTCCCTCTATAAAGCTTGAAAGGCGGGTTAGCTTGTGAAGAGTATCCCTTCATAGCAACTCCTCCCCCAAGTTGACATGTCGCACCTTCAGTTGGGTTCAAATGTCTACAAACAAGTTAACTCAGCTGACTAGGCTTTATTTCACATTACTTTCCCTTGATTACACTTAAATTAGAATTAGGTTTTCTTTGATTTAGTGGCATGGCAATTTGTTTACATTACTTTAAATATTTACATTAATTACAGAATAAGGTGCTGCTAGTACAGTAGACCCTTGACTCACGAACACAATCCGTTCCTAGACCTTGGTCGTGTTCGAAATTGTTCGTGGCTCGGAGCTAATTTCCCCATAAGGTTTAATGGGAATAATATTAATTGGTTCTCGACCCCTACGAACCAATATATATTATGTATATTTTGCCTTATTTTACACAGATAATGTAAAAGTCAGTGTAAAAAACCTTAATATATCTAATAATATAATTTAAAATGGTAAACTAACACTATAAAAACGTTTGTAAAGTGAACACTTACTATGACTGGCGAAACTTCTGGCTTGACGGACAAGAGAAGAGGAGGGTGGTGGGTGGGGAGGAGGTTATTGTGCGGAAGGAGACCCTCCCCCATCCAGGTCGGGGAGATCTCGTTCCGGAGATTCAACTCTTCTAGGTTTTTTTGGTGAACTTTTAATCACAAACTTATCCAATGTCTGTTGCCTTTTCCTTCCTTGCATAACTCTTCTGAAATGGCCCATTAAATTATCATTGAGCATATTCACGATCCTGTTCGTAACAATTTTGTCCGGATGATACAATTCAAGGAAGCACTGGACATCATTCCACTTTTCCAATGCGGCTTTTATCACATCACTGCTGACATCTGTAACTTCCTCCCCAGCCTCCTCTTCGTCAGTTGATTGCTCCCGAGCAAGTTGCTCCTGCTGCTCTTTGTGGAGTTGAACAAGTTCGTCCGCAGTCAAATCTTCTGAATGTTCAGCGACCAATTCTTCAACATCTTCGTCGTTGACTTGTAGACCCATACTGTTGCCGCCCATGGACACAATTTCTTGCACAATCTCTGCATCGAAGCCCTCAAAGTCACGGACAGTTACGCACTGGTCCAAAGTTTCCGGCACGCAGAATTTAATGTGCGGTACGTAACTTCAGTCCATGCGTTATCAATGAGGGTTATGCAGTGAAAAACATTAAAGTGATTCTTCCAAAATTCTTTTAAGGTTAATTTTGTCTCTTCAGTTACACGGAAGCATCTGGAGAAGAGCGCCTTCGTATATAATTTCTTAAAATTGCTAATGACTTGTTGGTCCATGGGCTGGAGAACAGAGGTCGTGTTGGGTGGAAGGAACTTGAACTGAATGAAGTCATGTTCACTGCAGTCAGCCAAGTACGAAGGGTGTGCCGAGGCATTATCCATGATCAGAAGGCACCGCAGGGGCAGCTTGTTCTCTGTTAGGTACTGACTCACGGTCGGCGCAAACACTTCATCAATCCACTTCATAAACAAGCTCCGTGACACCCATGCTTTTGTATTGGCCCTCCACATTACAGGCAGTCTGGCCTTATTTACGTTGTGCTGCTTAAAGGCACGTGGGTTATTTGAATGGTAGACAAGTAGCGGCTTTAGTTTCAAGTCGCCACTTGCGTTTGAGCATAACAAAAGCGTAAGCCTGTCCTTCATTGGCTTTGTGGCCTGGGAGCGCCTTCTCTTCTTGGGTGATAAATGTCCTGTTGGGCATCTTCTTCCAGAAGAGGCCCGTTTCATCACAATTGAAAATCTGTTGAGCGACGTATCCTTCGGCCTCCACGAACTCGGCAAACTCGGTCACGAATGCCTCAGCAGTAGCCTTGTCTGCGCTAGCAGCCTCACCATGCCTAATTACAGAGTGAATGCCAGTTCTCTTCTTGAAGTTATCAAACCACCCTTTACTAGCCTTAAAATCATCTGGCGTGGCACTAGTAGAAGGAGTTTCCTTCAGCAAACTCTGATACACTTGCCGAGCTTTCTCGCAGATGATCGGCTCGTTTACACTATCACCTGCCATCTGTTTCTCATGTACCCACTTCAAAATGATTTTTTCTGCCTCTTCGAGGGTTTGCGATCTCATCTTGGTTAGTACTGTCACTCCCTTCGCAATATTTGCTTCTTTAATGGCATCCTTGTTTTTCAAAATTGTCGAAATTGTCGACTTGGCCATCTTGTACTCACTTGCGATATCGGTCACGTGAACACCACGTTCAAACTTTTCTATAATTTCTTTCTTTATTTCATTGGTTATCTTCCTCTGCACCCTCTTCTCACCATCACTCTTCACTTTCTTACTTTCACCACCACTCTTCACTTTCTTAGGGCCCATTATGAAGAAAATCACAAGTTTTAGCGCAAAAAATGCTAAGCGAATTGACGAACGTCTTGTACACAATGAGATGAGACAAAGAGTGATGCGTGGGTGACGCCTGCGTGGGCGGCTGGAAGATGGCTGGTCCCATGGCAACTCAAACGCTCTCACGTGTGCTGGGCGATTTCGCACATTTTTCAAATGTTTGTGTCTAAAAAATTAGTTTGTGAAACAAAGTGAATTGTTATTTTCCAGAAATTTCCAGCATTTTTCAAATGTTCATGTCTCAAAATTAGTTCATGACCCAAACAGAATTTTTATTTTCCGCATTCGTATCTCAAAGTTAGTTCGTAAGTCAAGGGTGAAATTTTACCTATAATTTTGGTCGGGGATCGAGTTGTACGTGGGTCAATGCGTTCGTGAGTCAAGGGTCTACTGTACTAAAAATTTATTAGGTTAAGCTGTTGTTACTTTAAGGCAGCAATTGTTACAAATAAAAAAGTAGTATTTCAGAAATATATCACTCAAAGTATAAGCAGAATTGAGCCATTATTACTAAAGTAACTCCTTAGGTTATTCATGCACTTAATTTTAATGTTAAAGCTGTGGAGTCAAAGTCATGCAGTTAGTTTGCCTTGCTGAGGCATCACAATGAAGTACATGTGGACTTATGTTAGGTGATGCCATGTTACTTAGTACAACAGGCACTTTGCCAGGCGTGGCACTAAGTCGCGGGTGCCTGTTGGCACAAAATTAAGTATACGTACATAGAAAAGATAGAGCAAGGAAGGAAGTATCTTAAACTTTCAAACATTCTAGATTGAAAAGAGAGGCATAATTTGACCCTTCACTCTGGCAGACGTGGCTTGTTAAGGCGTGGGGGGAGGGGGGCCAGGGACAGGGGTTTAGGTATCAGGACAGTACTTGAGTTATTCACTATAATGCCTGGAAAGGACATCAGCGATCTTGTTGATGGTGCCTTTAATGTCTGTAGTCCTCCAGGTGTAATCTTGGAGGTTGAGACCACCTCATTGGGCACTTACGAATTTTGATTTCGGAAAGTCGTGAGATACTGAAAGGGGTTTTGGTCAGTAAAGATGGTAAGCGGGAATTTATGATTGGCATGGTAAGATTCAAACTGTTTCACTGGCAGGATCATGCTCAGAAGTTCTTTTTCAATTGTGCTATACCTGGTTTCAGCTAATTTTAATTAGTTGGAGTAGTAGGCTACTGGATGCTTAACCCCCATCCTTTTCTTGGAACGTGATCGCCCCAATTCCAATGTCGCTAACATCAGCCACCAAACAAAAAGGTAGTTCGAAGTATGGAGTGTGGTGAATGGATTGACTAATTAAGAGTCTTAAAGTGGTCATCTGCCCTTCCACACTTGGGAGTGCAATGGAAAGGCTGCTTTCCTTGGAAGAAGTTAGTGATGGGGGTGGCAGCATCAGCGAAATAGGAATAAGCACAGGAAGTACTCTACCATTCCGGGAAATCGCTGAGCTTCTCACTTTTTTCTCAGGTAGGGCATGTCTCAAATGGCACAGATATTAGCATCCTTGGGGATTAGCTGGCTGTTCTCACATGGTGACCTACATATGGTATTTTGCCCATGCCAAACTGACATTTTTTGAGGTTGATAACCAGGTTGGCTTTATGTAGGACGGTAAGGATCTGGTTTAGGATTTGCGGATGCTCCTCCCAGGTGTTGTCATATGTCACAATGTCATCAAGATAGATGATACAGTTCTTGATTCCTGCCAGGACTTTGTTCATCAGCCTTTGAAAACAGCTATGAGTATTTAATAGGCTGAAAGGCATCACTTTGCCCTGGTAAAAACCAGTAGTTGTGGTAAAGGTGGTCAGAGGGCACGACTCCTCTGACAGGCACCTGCAAACAGCCTTTCTCCAGGTCTATTTTGCTCAGGTATGCAGTACTGCCAAGGCTGTCCAAGCACGCTTCAATTCACAGGAGAGGGTATGGTTGGGCCTTCGTACCTTCATTAAATTTCTGTAATCTATGTAGAGCCTGTCTCCTCCTCTCTACCTCGGGACCAAGACTATTGGGGAGGACCTCTCACTTCGTCTTGGTTCAATGAGGCCGAGTGCAAGTTGGAACTGCACCTGCCCTTCGATTCTCTAAGCCTTCGCTGAGTTTACCCTATAGTAGCATTAGGCTATCGGCCTCACATCTCACAGTTTAATAGTTAGTAGTATGTTCCAGGACATCAGTACAGCCAAGATGGTCCTGGAAAACCTGCGGATGGTTGCTTAACAGCTGGTATATACCTTCAAGATGGCGAGTCATGAGACTCGGAGTAATAACTTTGAGGCTACAAAGGACTTCTGAGTTGGTTGAGAGGGTTGTCACCATAGTTAGGTGCCTACGACAGCCCCAGGAAGCGGAGGGGTATTCTTGTTCGCCTTTCCTTCTCGTATTTGATAGGTTTTCATAAGTTTAACGGAGGTATTTGGCTTGCCTCTTCCTGCAGTCCACTAAGTAATTTAGGGCCCCTCAACTTTTTAGTAAAAGGCAGGGTGTGAATTGGGTCTCAAGGGGTTGTGTGGGTCTGGTTTGGAGGACCAGGACCTGATCACTGATGTTGAAGGAACAGGTGCAAGCTGTTCTATCAAACTTGAACTTCAGTCGTTCTCAGGTGGTGGCCTCCATTGCTTGAGCAACCGCCCACGCAACCCAAAGATTTCTTTGAGTAGTTGGCAGGTCTGTAGTCCAGTCCACCTTTGCTGGTTCGGCCAATGCATCATTCAGTATGTTGAGGGACCCCCCAGGTAGAATGCATGTATAAGATCTTGAAGGGACTGTACCCTATAGTTTCAGAGGGAGCATGACAGATAGGGTAAAGGTTGTAGGGGAGGTCCCCTCCCAGGTTGCTTCTCCCTCGTGTTCGAGTGTTTTCAGGGTCCCCCTGTATGTGCGAGGATGCATACCAGACACCCCCCCCCCCCCCCCCCCCCCCCCTGCAAATAGTTGGAACCCATATAAAAATGCTTTTGTTAGTTAAAACTCAAGAAGAAACCCAATAAATTTTACACCTTATTTTTTAATAATTTTATCACAAAAAGTGCATTTTATGATAAAATTGTTAGAAAAACCCAGGAATTTGTGGATATTTCTCATAGAAAAATACTGCGAATAGGCAAATTCCGCGATTAATGGGGGAAAATGTTCCAGAGAGAAATCCGTGAATGCGTGAGTCCGTGAATCCGGAGGACACGGATACGGGGGTCCACTGTATTGGAGAGGGAGTGGTGGAACCTCTCTATTATTCCTTGACTTTCTGGGTGATAAGGTGTCAATTTTGAAATATTTGACATCGTGACTGGCCATGCAGTCATGAAACTCTTTCGACAAAAATTGTTTCAACTGATAAGTGCCTTGATGGCATTTTTGGATCTCTCGCTTTGGACAGGAATAGCCTTGGGATACCTCGTAAACTGATCAATGACAGTGAGGCAGTAATTATTCCCTGTCTTGCTCTTGATACACTCTTGTGGCGTGAAGTAGTCAATGATGACATCCTGAAAGGGGAGATCAACATAGTGAAGGTTCCTGATAGGTGCCTTGGTGACGACCTCGTTGGGATTGTGGGATTCCTGGCAGGTGGGGCACAAGGCTACGAAAGCCGTGACTGCCTTTTGTAGACAAGGCCAGTAGAATTTTCCCTCAATGGCATGGATGGTCTGGATGACACCAAAGTGCCTGCTGATACCATCGTGTGCCAAGCTGAGGAGGTGTTGTTGTTGTAGGGCTGGAGGTACCACTACCAGCTGATGCAGAATTTGAGAAGGTTCATTTGGTCCTGGGGTCACCTGGTATAGCACCTCATCCTCCAGAAGGAAGTCATCCGTAACAAGGTCCTTCACTCGTCTTCAGAGGTCGCAGTGTTCAAGTGGTGGTGCCTTAGGATGGCGTATTCTTTCTGTCCTCTGATGAGCTGCTCATGGCTTATGGTAGACAGAGAGGCATCTGCCCCTGTGGTGAGGAGTGCAGTTGCTGGATCAGTGCCAGGTTCATTGTTGGAAGTGCCAGGCTGCACTTGCAACCATGGCATGGAATCTAGTGTCAGATCCACAGGTAACGGGTCTTCTTCCTGGGCTGCTGCCTCCTCCACTGGATCGACTTAAGCTTTGGCTGTCATGCAATGTAAGGGAATCAAGGTGCCCCTCCACTGGACAAGATCTTGGCCCAGAAGGAGAGTATATGTCCAGTCGCGAGGGACTCACCGTTGCTGAAGAGATGTTCCCTCTCTCAAGAGGAATCCCATGGTGACTCACAGCCTGATGGTGGAAAGGTTCTTTCTGTCTCTTTTCCCCCAGTACATTATCATCCATTTGTCCTTGTGGATGGTGGCACCAATAGTCACCTGGTTCCAAGTGGTGAAGCTAACCCAAAAGCGGTGTCAAGGAAGTTTGGCAATTCCTGAGGAGGAGCGGAACCATCAAGAGGCACTATTTTCACTATATCAAGGCTGATCCACTTGGTGGGCGTTTGGATCAGACATTAGTGTGGATGGCATTTGGCTTAGGATGCCTTGTACTGAATCTGTAGGTTGCGAACACATGACCCTTCTGGCCACAATCCTTGCATGTTTCACTTCTGTAATCTCTCTGAGGCACTGTTTCCGAGGAAGGAGCAAGTTTACACTGGAACCCCTGTATTCGCGTTCTTGAGATTCACGGACTCACATATTCGTGGATTTCTGTATGGACCATATCTACCCAATATTCGCAGAAAATTCATGTATTTGCAGTATTATTCTGAAAAATATCCACAGATTACTGTATTTTTATATCAATTTCATAATTAAATGCACTTTTGGTGATAAAACTATTAAGAAAACCAGGTATAAGCATTTTTGGTGGATTTTTTAGTTTGAACTAACAAAGTAGGTGTTTGTAGTGTTTTTATTGGAGTTCTAAGTATTTGCAGATCCTAGCTACTTGTTAGGGGTCTGGAATGCATGTAAGGTGCAAAGTAGCCTCGATTTCACAACTCTTGAATACACTTGCAATTTAAATAAGAAAACACTGCTCTGATTAAGTCAGGTCTGATATGGAAATTGTGCACTTGAGATGAAAGAGAAATTTATTGAAAGAATAATGACACGTGACTGACAAGAAACTCTGCAACAGAACATCTTTACCTTGTAGGAGAGATGGCTTCATTGTAGAAGGGAAAGAGAATTTAAAAGTCTTCACTGGTAGGAAAACTTGGACCTTGGCAAGAAGCCTCATGTTAGAGGGAATAAGCCCTGAAGGGAGCTGGGAGTCAAAGGGGAAGATGTGCTAATGATGTTCCCAGATGTTGCTGTAAGTGTCTGGCGTCCTTATGCCCTTTTTTTCTATGCATGCACCCTTGGACTTTTCAGCACATTTCTTTTTGCCATAGCACCGCATGGTGACGCAAGGCCATGTGAGGTGGTGTTGTTATGGCTCTTGGGAAACTTTCCTTTCGGCAATCCTTTCCACTTGCTGCTTCTCAGCCTACAGCAGCAATTAGTCTCCAAGCAGTATCGTTTCCTGGAACAGAAGTCTCAGAGTAGTCACCAGCCCAGAGAAAGGGGATTAAAAGTGTCTAGGGAAAAATAATTAAGAGATTTAGGAAGGGGCAGATGTTTTTCCCACCGCCTTTCTGTCAGTTGGCAGTGTGAGAACTATTGTACTTATTTATAATGAATGAAATATCTACAGAGTTTTTTACATTAATTTCTTTTCAAAGCACACAAGTCATATTTTACTTTATTTCCTTCTATACTGCTTGGAAGGCAGGTTAGTTTGGGAAAGTTATCCCTTTGTAGCATAATTAATATATGTAGTACCTGAATATTCTGTGAGTTATTTTACTACTGCACTATTGTTGGTCTGACCAATTTGTTGGTAAAGAAAAGAACTTAGCAAGTCTATAGAGAAAGGACAATCTCCAATCTACTCCTTTTTTAAAGTCCTACTTTGGATACAAGTAACAATAAAGAAAGTTTACGCTTATAGTAAAACCACTGATAGGGAAGAGTGAGTTCTCTAGAAATAAATATAAATACTTTATGTATATATAATCAGGCTTAACTTAGTGCCAAAATTAGGATATAAATAATCAGTCTTTGGCCTTTTCTTAAGTTTTATGCAAAAGTATCGAAATATATTTTAGTGTTATTCAAGGAATCGTAAAAAGAGAAAAAACATGAAAACCAATTTGTTGTAAATTAATGACTTCCATCTCAAAGAATACAGCATCCATCATTCTGAGACAGCTCAGTTGTCTTGATTTCTCTGGGAACTGCAGAAGGGGAGCCGAGGGCACTGTGGTTTAATTAGTTATTGAGGGAAAAGTTTGATGAAAATTTACAGCTATTAAGTCAGTGTAAGGTTGATTGTGGATGATTCATTCTCTCAGCATCAGTTTTATATTCTCAGTATAGAATTGTCTTTACTGGATCTTTTCACAGAGATTTAGTTGAAATCAGTGCATGATGCAAGCTATGGGGCGATGAAACTGAACCCTAACAAAACTTCAGAAAGCTATGACTGTTAGCAGGTCTAGGACACTGGATATCCCCACACAGATCTTATTTTTAATATGTAACTATGTACAACTCATTTAAAATTCTGGGTGTCATTCAAGATTGCAAATCCTTGTGTGAGAAAATATCTCATCTTCATGTGTGTGAAAAATGGCTTTTAGGAGACTTGTTTGTCCTCAAAAAAGTTTAAATTCTTTTGTTCTTCCATGTTTTGAACGTTGTTCGTTAGTTTAGTGTTTCCAATTAACTCTCATCTTGAATTGTTGACAAAATCTTGATTTTTATAAAATTTCTTATTTTTTATTTTGATATTAATCCCTGACAGTGCTTTCCAATTACCTCATTGTGCATGCTGTGTGAATATTTCATAATTATGTTTGTGTTTGTCCTGAACTATAAAATCCACCACATAATATTAGGTATGCAATTAATTCTAAGTTTTGCCTTTTCCCCTGAGGTTCATTGTTGCAGTTCTCTGGAATTTATATGACCAAATTGTGGAATGATCTTCCTAATCATGTAGTTTAATCATAATCCTGTGGATTAATTATTGAAATTTCAGAAGTTCAAACCTGGCGCAAATACTTTTTATATTTGTTGAGGAGGCTGGGATGAATCCTTTTAAGTAGTTTTGTTTGTTATTCATCTTTTTCATTTTACTTTATTCATGTTTGTTTCTCTTTATTATTTCTCTTTTGCAGTTTATTGTGTAGTATACTTCTCAATATTCTTTCCTGTGCTGGTGTGCTTTCCTCATTGAGGCCTTCGGGCTTGTAAGATTATGTTTTGCCAGTAAAGACTGTGACTTGGCTTGGAATAATGAAGCAGCCAAGGCAATATATCCATTAAACGGAATATTGGTCCTTGAAGACTGGATACATATAGTATCTTTCAGTAGAATTATCTCTGACCTGACAACATCATCTTTCCCACCATTATCCCTGCATTAAGCGGTCAGTTGCCTGATGTGCCTTCTCCATTGCCTTCTATCAAAGGCATCATCCTCCACCAAACCCCTTTTCTCCATATCTTTCTTCACTTTACCTCGCCATCTAATTCTTTGTCTCCCTCTCGATCTTCTTCCTCTAACAGGTTCCTCCCAAGCCCTCTTCATCCAATCCTCATCATCCATCCTCAACACATACCCATACCATCTCAATTGTGGCTCTCTTATCACCTCTGTAATCTTTACTAAGCCTGCCCTTCTTATTTCATCATTTTCCAATCTCTCAATCAGCAATATTCCCATGATCTACCTCAGCATTCTCATCTCTGTTCTCTCAAGCTATACTTCCTCTTTTCTTCTTAGAGCCCATGTCTCTGCTCCATACATTAACACTGGTCTTACCACTGTGTTATATATCTTGACTTTTAGTTTGATTGGCATTTTTTTATCACATACCACTCCAGCTACCTCTCTCCACTTCTCCTGTGCAGCTTTTACCCTACTGTCAACTTCAGCCTCACACCCTCCCTCTTGGCTTAAAGTCGATCCTAGTATTTAAACTTCTTTCTAGTATTACGTACTATTCTGTCTCTATCTTCCCTACTGCTTAGCAAAACCTCTGTTTTATTCACATTCACCTTTAAGTCATCCCTTTCTAAAGACTCCTGCCACTCTCCAACCCTTCTCTGTAGGTCCTCGTCATTTTCAGCAGTAATCACTAGAGCATCGGCATCCAACAACTCCCATAGCTCTTCATTCCTGATCTCTTCGCTCAACACATCCATGACCAGCACAAACAAAAATGGGCTTAATGGTGACCCCTGGTGTAATCCAACACTAACTTCAAAGGTTTCTGTTTCCCCAACTGCTGTTATCACTTTTGTGCTCGTTCTTTTATATATCATCTCAACCAGGCTAACCAACTTTTCTGGGACTTTCATTTTTCTTAAACACCAAAACATCCCATCTCTTTGGATTCTATCGTATGCTTTCTCTAGGTCTGTAAATGCACAATAAAGCGCCTGGTTTCCCTCTAACCTCTTTTCCTGTAGTTGTCTTACTATGAAGATGGTATCCACCATCCCTTTTCCTCTCATTAATTCATACTGCTGTTTCTCGATCTGTACAATCTCTCTTAACCCTTAAACGCCGACTGGACGTATTTTACGTCGACATTTTTTGTCTCTCGGGTGCCGACTGGACGTATTTTACGTCGACATACAAAAGTTTTTTTAAAAATTCGCGGAAAAATACTTTTAGGCCTACCAGCCGAAAACTCTTGAATCACGCGCCTTGCGGGATGCTGGGAGTTCACGGATCAAGGTGTTGTTTTGTTTACAATCGTTAAGCAAGCGCGCAAGTGCTAATTTCTTTATTGCCGCACTAAAAAGTATCTGTGACACATCTCGGAAATTATTTCGTCACTTTGACATAATTTTTTTACCATTTTAAATTAGCCGTTACATGGAGTATTATATATGAAAATGTGCGCATTTTTATGTAGAATACAACAAAAAAATACTCATGATTGTAGCTTTTATCAGTTTTGAGATATTTTCATATAAATAACGATAAGTGCCAAAATTTCAACCTTCGGTCAACTTTGACTCTACCGAAATGGTCGAAAAACGCAATTGTAAGCTAAAACTCTTATATTTTAGTAATATTCAATCATTTACCTTAATTTTGCAACTAATTGGAAGTCTCTAGCACAATATTTTGATTTATGGTGAATTTATGAAAAAACTTTTTCCTTACGTCCGCGCGGTAACTCTTCCGAAAAAAATCATACATGCGATTGTGGTAATGTTTGCACCATTTTAAATTAGCCGTTACATAAAGTTTTTATATATGAAAATGTGCGCAATTTCATGCACAATACAACTAAAACAACCCATGGTTGTAGCTTTTATCAATTTTGAAATATTTTCATATAAAAAATGATAAGTGACAAATTTTCAACCTTCGGTCAACTTTGACTCTACCGAAATGGTCGAAAAACGCATTTGTAAGCTAAAACGCTTACATTCTAGTAATATTCAAGCATTTACCTTAATTTTGCAACAAATTGGAAGTCTCTAGCACAATATTTCAATTTATAGTGAATTTATGAAAAAAATAACATTTTCTTTACGTCCGCTCAGTAACTCTTCCGAAAAAATCATACAAGCGATTGTGGTAATGTTTGCACCATTTTAAATTAGCCGTTACATAAAGTTTTATATATGAAAATGTGCGCAATTTCTTGTATAATACAACAATAGTTGAAGGTTGTAGCTTTTCTCATTTTTGAAATATTTGCATATAAATCGCGATAAATAGAAAAAAAACACATTCGGTCAAATTTGACTCTACCGAAATGGTCGAAAAACGCAATTGTAAGCTAAAACTCTTACAGTCTAGTATATTCACTCATTTATCTTCATCGTGAAACAAATTCGAAGTCTCTAGCACAATATTTAAATTTATGGTGAATTTTTAAAAAAAACTTTCCTTCCTTCCTCGCGCGGATTCTCCGCCACAAATCTCCGAAATGCATGTCCCATTCTCGGAATATTTGCTTCGTTTCATATTAGGCATTTCATAGAGTTTTATATATGAAAATGTGCGCAATTTCATGTAAAATAAAACGAAAAATATTTGAAAGTTGTAGCTTTTCTTATTTCCGAAGTAATTGCATATAAAAAAATATATATAAAAAAAATTCGATATTTGGTCAAGTTTAACTTGTCAGATATGGTCAAAAACTGCATTTGTAAGCTATTATTCTTACAGTATAGTAATATTCAATCATTTGTCTTCATTTTGAAAGAAATTGGAAGTCTGTAGGACAATATTTAGATTATGGTGAATTTTTTGAAAAAAATATTTGTTTACGTCCGCGCGTTACGAATTCATGCATTATTTTGTGATAATATTTTCTCTGTGTTGCTTTTATCGTTTTACAATGTGTTATATACCAAAATGATCGCAATTTAGTGTACATTACAACTAAATAAAAAATAACTTGTTACCTTTAACCGTTTTGCGCACAGCGCAATTTAAATACAATTATATATGAAATTTCGTTTTTGCGCTATCATATATCGCATTATTTATATATGATAATGATAATATTTTTCATTTCTGATGGTTGTTTACTAATCTTCAGGCAATGACAAAAAAAGAAGCCAAAAATGAACTCTTAATTTTGAAAAAAATATTTTTTCCGCTTCCGCGCTCACTCTGAAACGTCTCCGGCACACGGGAGACATTTTTTTTTTACCGCTTCGGCGTTTAAGGGTTAATCTCTCATCCAGCATTCTCTCTAAAACTTTCACTCCATGCTCTGTTAGTTTAATTCCCCTGTACCACAATCCATGACATCTCCCTTCTGCTTGTATATATATACCATTAGACTCTCCTCCCAGTCCCTTGGCATTTCTTCCTCTTCACATATACCTTTTAATAAATCCAGCATCCATTTCTCCCCCTCTGTACCTAGTAATTTGATCATTTTAATTTGGAACTCCGATGGATCCAGTGATTTACCATTCCTCATTTTCCTTAATGCTCTCTTCACTTCTGTATCTCCATCACTGGTTCCTGCACACTCTGTGCTTCCCCATCTCCTCTCTCTCATTTTCAGTATTTAACAGTTGTTCAAAATACTCTCACCATCTCTCCTTAATGTATTCATCCATATTTTCAATAATATCCTTGGTGACACCCAATTTACCCACATCCTGTCTCTGCCTTTTCCTCAAGTTTGAAATCTTATAGATATCAAACCATACAATATGGATAAATTAAATTTAACTGTAAGCAAGTCACAAGAAATTTATTCTAATGTAAAAACCTGTTAGAATGGCAAGATCGCTAAAAAAAAAAAAAAAAAAAAAAAAAAAAAAAAAAACAAAAAAAAAAAAAAAAAAAAAAAAAAAAAAAACAGGTTGAGTCCTCAAGGAGTACACTTTCCATGGTCTATCCAGAGCTCCATTGTAACCAGACTAATGTCAAAGAATTCTCTTTATGGGTCTTATGTTTGGTAGCAAAGAACAAGAAACTAAGCGCGAACTTATGTTTTTTTAGGGTGAAGTTCTGTGGTGATATACCTAAGTATGCTGGGTGTGGTTGCAGTATTGTCAAGCCCTCCCCAGCAATAATTAGCAAACTCGCCTGTTGTGGTGGAATCAAAGCTAAGCAAGTTAAGTACCAAGATTTCCCCACATTTACCTTAATTGTACCGGCTAACAATATTTCCCCTAGCCACACTTTCCTCTTTATGTTACTATTTAAGTATAGGACGGTTGGTTCAGGGAGGAAAACAAACAAAACTCTCAAAATCCATGTACTTACCATATACCAAGAAATTAAGGGTGAGATGCTGTGCTGCCCACTGGATACAGTTGTTGAGACACAAACAACCACTGAATATCAATACACCAAAAAAACCAAATAAACACCAAAACCATACAACAACTCAAAACAACAAATCAAATCACTTCACAAACAAACACCTATGACACCAAGACTTCACACAGCTCAACAAACACCACAATTCTAACACAAACATCAATCAACATTGAGACTACACTACTACTCAAAATACAACAAATCAATAACACAAACAAACACCAATTAACATCGAGTTCACAACAGTTCACAAACACAACAATTCACAAATCTAACACAACAGAAAATCACAAGCTTAACAACCTTCAGATGGACACAAAAACAACAAATTCAATTACACAAAATCAAAACAATCCAGAAAACATACAACAGTAACTCACTACCTCTGACCAGACTGACTGTCCAAAAAACTGCCTCACTTGACTGACTGCCAAATACAGACTGCTAACTTCTAACTCCCTCAAGGCTCCATGACCGAGTGCGCAGACGAACACAACCGCCTGCCAACAAGCAATTCGCTCATTAACTACCCATACACCATTCACGCTCTCTTTCTCACTCTCTCTCTTGCTCTCTCTCTCAAAACAGAAAACCACAGACACAAACCTTCCCCATACTATTTTAACAGCAACAAATAAACATAAAACACAATATAGCAAAAACACAAAACATCCAAAACCCTTCCTATTGCCTCCAATGAAAACAAACAACCTAAGAAGACAACAACCAAAACAACCAGCCAGTATCTCTCTCTCTCTCTCTCTCTCTCTCTCTCTCTTCACAAGCAACACTTGAGAATGTTGTCAAATGCAACCACTACATCACTCTTCCATATTTCCTCCCCTGTTACATAAGACAACGTCTCCTCAAATACTCACAACATCCACACTATATTGCTTTTCTCAACACCCAGGGATGTTTGGATACTGGCCCCTCTGGATCTTGTTCAAGGCCCCTCATACATTCTCTCTGTCATGTCGCCATTCACTTTTAGACCTCTTTCTTCCAGATTCTCATTATCTCCCTCACTATTGTCCTCTCGAATCTCATTAACTATCTCATCTGCCCCTTTTAACTCTGGTCCCAATATCTCCCGTATCTGCTACCAAACCCCATTCACACTCCTGTCAAACTCCTGAAAGGACTCATTCATACTGTCAACTACCTCCCTACTACTTGGTTCCCCTCTTGTTGAAATCTCACTAAACTCTGTTAACTCAAAACCACACATGCTGTATGTCTCATCCATTCCCTCCCCAGACTTATCTGTATTGCACGCCTTATCAACCATCTCTACCCTAACACTAACCCCTCTATCATACAGTCCTTGCTTTTCCCTTTCATTTCCTTTCTTCTTCATTTTCTTCCATACTCAACCAACACTGACTGCCAATCCCCCAAATCCATTTGCTCACTGATACTCAGCTCATATTTATTCACTTTCAACCACCCAGTCATCGCATTCTCCCGAACATAGTGTGGCACATCTCTCCACTTGCGGAGCTGGGTATGGTGTGCCCTAAGCCTCATCCATATCCCCATCCACTCGCAACTTCCCCTAAACATAACCTAACCTATTTGGTCTCACTTCCAAAATTTCAAAAGGCCCCTCAAACTTTTCCCTTACCTTATTCACATTCATCCTTCCCCTCTCAACCACCTCTTTCAACACTTTATCCCCAATCCTGAAACTTCCAAACTTCCCACTCACTCTTTCACAAATCCCAATCACTCTCTGATAAACCCAACCTTGGCCTAATAATTCTCTCAATATTCAACATATACTTACAAGGTGACATACCTATGCCCCTCTGCAATGTGGCGTTGTACACCCACACCACACGCCCTACATGCATATCCCAATCATTATCACACTTACTCATCATTCACAAAATCTCAGTCCACAATACTCCATTCCCTCAATATTTCCTCAAATTCCCATCTCACAAACTCAGGCCCATTATTACTCAACATTCTCACAGGCTTACAAACACACACACACACACACTTTGATAACATCACTTGGCTCACCATTCACATGAGTCTTACTCCTCTTATCGTTGATGGGGACCACTAGCAAATTTGCTCATGTGATCCACCATCACAGTCATCCCCACGTGTCCTCTCGCAGTCTTTGGCAAAGAAACACAGTCAGTTACAAGCATTTCAAATGGCTCTTTCATCTGCAGTTGCAACACAGGCGAACTCACATGCACACTCTAATACTTTCCCCTGTGACATTCTTCATATGTAACAGCCACATCCACACATATCTTGTTTACCCCAGGCACATACAATCTCTCCCTCATGCATTCCCATAATTTATTATTCCCCATATGCCCAAACCGATCATGGACCAACAGACACATACTCATGGCTGATTCAACAGAAAACACTGGCACATACACTTCCCTGTCATACATTCCTTCCTGGTGCAAAAAGTATACTACATGTTTTCACATTACGAACCGTCTGGCAACCCTCTTGCATACTTCCAACTCACATGGCCAGTCATCTCCACACATTCCTCCCAAAATGCATTCTTGCAACTTACTTATCTCTAAGCATCTATCTTGCATTCCTACAATCTCTTCCTTGCTCAACAAATCATTCTCACTTCTAGCAATATCAATCATACCCACAACGTTCACTACAAATACACTACTATCATGAATCCTTGCTATCTTACTACCCTCCTTTCTAAGAACCCTGTTCCCTATGTCAACACCTACATCATGCATCCTCAAAAAATCTATCCATATCAAAAAACAAGCTGGCATATAATTTTCTCCCATGATTATAAAGTTATGCATCTCTTTTAACTCCCCTAACCTAACCTTCAGCTGTACCTCTTCCCATACTAAATCTTACACTTGTACACTGCCTTTTCGCTTCCCAGTTGCATCTCTCAAGTTCATTTACTACTGACCCATTCACTAGAGAAACTTGTGCCCCCGTATCAACTAAGCTACTGTACCCACTATCATTCACTCTGACAAACGTCACCATTTTCCCTTGGGTTCCATCCATACATACATTCACTGCTGCACCTACCAGATCATTCATACCACAAGCATCCTCCCCACATTCCTCCTCAGTTATTTCCCCACTTTCATATCTCTAATTCAAACCCCCCTCACAATTCCCTTTTCTGACTAACCAATTACAACCGTGTTCCCCATACTGAATTCTCAAAACCCCATGCTCACTATTTATAGTTAGCTTCCCTCTATACTCAAATGGTCTGTCCCACCCAAAATACAAAAACACTTCAACCCCAAACAACTCTGCTACTGCCAATAACAACCACGACAACATCTCTTCCCTACCTTGTTCCTCCGTACAAGCCCTTTCCTTCTGCACATCACTCATCAACTTTACTCGCAGCTCATTGGCACTCTTGGGCAGTCCTTCAACCAGACCCTTACACTCGAGATCTTTCAATGCCGAAAACAAACACTCACAAACTCCATCATCTCCCACAAACCTCTCTTTTACAACCAAACCCTCAGGCACTATTTGGATCCCAGTCGCTTTTCATGGGATCGTCACACTTCCCATGTATCCTTGACATTGTATCCGCAATCACATTTTTACTCCCCGGTACATACTCTAACCTAAAATCAAACTCACTCAACCTCGATTGTCCTCGCAACCCCAGCATTCACACTTTCTTCCTTAATAATATACACTAATGCCTGATGATCAGCCCTTATGACAAGTTTTACCCCGTATAAAAACACTTTCAACTCTTCACACAAAACCTTATAGCCACAAGCTCTTTCTCAACCACTGAGTACTTTTGCTCCACTTTATTAACCCTTAAACGCTGACTGGACGTATTTTACGTCAACATTTTTTGTCTCTCAGGTGCCGACTGGACGTATTTTACGTCTACATACAAAAGTTTTTTTAAAAATTCGCGGAAAAATACTTATAGGCCTACCAGCCTAAAACTTTTGAATCACGCGCCTTGGGGGATGCTGGGAGTTCACGGATCAAGGTGTTGTTTTGTTTACAATCGTTACGCAGGCGCGCAAGCGCGAATTTCTTTCTTATCGCACTAAAAAGTATCTGTGACACATCTCGGAAATTATTTCGTCACTTTGACATAATTTTTGTACCATTGTAAATTAGCCGTTACATGAAGTATTATATATGAAAATGTGCGCATTTTTATGTAAAATACAACAATAAAATACTCATGATTGTAGCTTTTATCAGTTTTGAGATATTTTCATATAAATAACGATAATTACCAAAATTTCAACCTTCGGTCAACTTTTGACTCTACCGAAATGGTCGAAAAACGCAATTGTAAGCTAAAACTCTTATATTTTAGTAATATTCAATCATTTACCTTAATTTTGCAACTAATTGGAAGTCTGTAGCACAATATTCCGATTTATGGTGAATTTATGAAAAAACTTTTTCCTTACGTCCATGCGGTAACTCTTCCGAAAAAAATCATACATGCGATTGTGGTAATGTTTGCACCATTTTAAAATTAGCCGTTATTTAAAGTTTTATATATGTAAATGTGCGCAATTTCATGCACAATACAACTAAAAACAACCCATGGTTGTAGCTTTTATCAGTTTTGAGATATTTTCATATAAATAACGATAATTGCCAAAATTTCAACCTTCGGTCAACTATGACTACCGAAATGGTCAAAAAACGCAATTGTAAGCTAAAACGCTTATATTCTAGTAATATTCAAGCATTTACCTTCATTTTGCAACAAATTGGAAGTCTCTAGCACAATATTTCGATTTATGGTGAATTTATGAAAAAATAACATTTTCTTTACGTCCGCGCGGTAACTCTTCCGAAAAAATCATACGTGCGATTGTAGTAATGTTTGCACCATTTTAAATTAGCCGTTACATAAAGTTTTATATATGAAAATATGCGCAATTTCATGTAGAATACAACAAAAAATAATTGAAGGTTGCAGCTTTTCTCATTTTTGAAATATTTGCATATAAATCATGATAAATAGAAAAAAAACCACGTTCGGTCAACTTTGACTCTACCGAAATGGTCGAAAAACGCAATTGTAAGCTAAAACTCTTACAGTCTATTAATATTCAGTCATTTATCTTCATCTTGAAACAAATTCGAAGTCTCTAGCAAATTATTTAGAATTATGGTGAATTTAAAAAAAAACTTTCCTTCCCTCCGCGCGCGGATTCTCCGCCACAAATCTCCGAAATGCGTACGTACCATTCTCGGAATATTTGCTACGTACACCATTCTCGTAATATTTGCTCCGTTTCATATTAGGCATTTCATAGAGTTTTATATATGAAAATGTGCGCAATTTCATGTAGAATAAAACAAAAAATATTTGAAGGTTGTAGCTTTTCTTATTTCCAAAATAATTGCATATAAAAAATATATATATAATAAAATTCGACATTCGTCAGATATGGTCGAAAACTGCAATTGTAAGCTAATACTCTTACAGTATAGTAATATTCAATCATTTGTCTTCATTTTGAAAGAAATTGGAAGTCTCTAGGACAATATTTAGATTTATGGTGAATTTTTGAAAAAAATATTTGTTTACGTCCGCACGTTACGAATTCATGCATTATTTTGTGATAATATTTTCTCTGTGTTGCTTTTATCGTTTTACAATGTGTTATATACCAAAATGATCGCAATTTAGTGTACATTACAACGAAAAAAAAAGTTACTTGTTACCTTTAACCGTTTTGCGCACAGCGCGATTTGAATACAATTATACATGAAATTTCGTTTTTGCGCTATCATATATCGCATTATTTATATATGATAATCATAATTTTTTTCATTTTTGATGGTTGCATACTAAACCTCAGCCAATGACAAAAAAAGGAGCCAAAAATGAACTCTTAATCTTGAAAACTAAGCTCGCTGTGATTTTTTGAAAAAAATATTTTTTCCGCTTCCGTGCTCACTCTGAAACACCTCCGGCACACGGGAGACAATTTTTTTTTACTGCTTCGGCATTAGAGGGCTAAAGGCTTTGCTCACATATGCTGTTACTCTCAATTGGTCTTTCCCATTCACCTCTTGCAACTGCACTGAACATCTCCCCATACTAAACTTAATAGCATTGGTATAGAGCTCAAGCCTACTTGCATCCTCACCATATTCCAGGAAAGCCAAGGTTGTGGTAGGATTATAAGCCAAAACCAAAAAAACTCCCAAAACACTTGTACTTACCACACACTCAGGGTGAGGAGCTGTACTGCTGTCCACTGGATATAGGCTAGCTAGGCTAGGCTAGTCATCGTAACTCAATACACAACCAACCAAACAAGGACAACAATTCAGTAACTATACAACAAAAGACCACTGCTCAAATAATCACCATCAACACCAAAAACAACAACACGACAAGTAAACACACCGTCTACAACAACAAGGAACCACAACAACAACACTCAACTCCAACACCTCTTCTACAGTATGACAGAACTCGTAAGCACAACAAATTTAACAACACAGGCACAACCTTCAAACATACAATACCAACAATAATTCAAACAAAAGCTTTAAAAAACACAAAATAAGTGACCATCAATAATATTCAACACTGCTACCGAAAAACTTACTGCCCACCACTGGCTCTGATTACAGACTCCCCAACAGATGCTCGCCACTGATATATCTGGCGATTGCCACAACAGACACATGCTCATGACCACCATCAAACCACTCAAATTTATTCTTCCACAAATTTTGCTCTCTCTCTCTCTCTCTCTCTCTCTCTCTCTCTCTCTCTCTCTCTCTCTCTCTCTCTCTCTCTCTCATATGCAACCCTCGGAGACTTGGTCAAATTTTAATTACCATTACCACTCTTCCATAAGGTGACATCCCTTGCCGCCAACTCTTTCGATCTCTCAAACGCTCTTACCATTCGCTCATCCCACTTAAACTTAGTGCAATTTCTCTTTCCTGTCCATTCACTCAGTGGCTTTCCTATCCCCGAACAGTCCCTAACAAATTTCCTTCTAAACTCAATCAAACCCAAAAAAACCTTTAACTCATGCATGGTCTGAGGGCATGGAAATTCTCTTACCTTTTGCACAAACTTTTCACTCTTCTTCACACCACTTGCACTCACCATGCAGCCAAGAAATTCCACCTCCCCAGCCAACCACGTACATTTCTCAAGTTTCACTTTCACTCCAACCTCCTCCAAGTGTTCAAGCACCTTCTCAAGCAATTGCATATTCTCTTCAACAGTTTCACTCACAATCAATCACCTTCCTTTTATTAAACCCAGCCAAAACTACATTCATTGCCCTTTGAAAGGCAGCAGGAGCATTAGCCAACCCAAAACTCAAACATTTAAACTGATAGTGGCAACTACCATTTGAAAAAGCTGTAAGAGGCTTGCTCTCCTCCTCAAGAGGCATCTGGTAATAGCCCCTTACCAGGTCTGATTTGGTAAACTCTCATCCCATGCATCTTGTACACACAATCAGAACCACATTCATTGGGAATCGCTCCTTCACAGTCACTTCATTCACCCTTCTATAATCTACACACATCCGCAGACTTCTATCCGTCCTTAGCACAGGGACTATGGGGGTATTCCAGGCACTCTCACTCCTCTCTATCACTCCAACTCTCTCAAGTTCATCACACTGCTCCTCAATCTCTTGTGCAATAGGTGTGGAAAAGTGTCAGGGATGCTTATATATGGGGGTATCATCTTCCAAAACTATCTTAAATTCTGGAAACTTAGACCCCCCAAAATCCTAGTCTCCACGGCTCAACACACCTCGTCTATTCCACAACATCTGCATCAATCACTCCCTGTCATCATCACTAACATTTTCATCCAACCTAACTTTCTCTCAACTCATCATACTTCCAACTATCACCTTCCTCCACACTACCTGCATCACCTGCCGTACCCTGATGTACCTTTCGTCATCCATATTTACCAATGAGTATAGTAACCCTACACAATCACCTTCACATATACCCTGCACTTGCTTCTTCCTAGCGCTCGGCAACGAAGCCACAAAAACCTGAGGATTCTCCATGTCTAAAACCCTGTCGTACACATGCACAATCGCTCTTACCAACTTGCTCGCATCCACACCTTCAACTATACATCACACTTGTCACCAGTGGTGATCCTGAGACTATACGGCCATGCAACTTTCACACTAACAAGTTCCCCGACCTCACACTGTACTTTTATACTCTCTTTCGCAATCAACGGCACCCCCTTCCATACCTTACTGTCTACCCTTCCATTTCTATCCAAGTACAACTCCCCTCGTACATTCCCTTTCATCTGCAATCCAATCATGTTCGTGCTCGGATGGACCACCATCCCACACTTCTTTAAAAACCTGTACCCTAAAAACATATACTTATCATTCATTCCTTCGGTCATGTAAAAGTCACTTTCATCCATCACTACCCCTTCGATTTCTATCCTTTCATGTAACATTCCCACCACAGGCATACCTAAATTCCCTATTCCTCATACCTCCCCTTTACATTTCCTAATCTCACACTCACTCCGCAACGTATCACATCCATTCTTAAAAAGAACATTGACAGTGCATCCAGTATTAGTCAAAGCAACCAAACATACCCCTTTGCATCTTACTTTTATACTTGTGCATTCATGGGCTCTATCCCCAAACCCATCTTCATGCAAAAAACCCTTCTCGTACTTCTCGTACATGCATCACTCTTACTGCCCGCACACTAGAGGACCCACCCAACTGGATCCCCTCAACACCTAGTTTCCCGAATTTCCAGGCTGACTCATCCTCTTTCGCATACACACACTCGCTACATGACCTTCCATTCTGCAATCAGCACACTTTGCACGCTGTTCTTTACACATCCTTGCATAATACCCATTCTTTCCACAGTTGACACAAACCACGTTCATACGGGTACCCAACATCCACTAGCTATATGCCCTGTTTGGCCACACCCATAATATTTAATGTCCCTATCTCTCTGACACTCAGTAACTAAATGACCCATCTTTCCACACCCAAAACAAGCTCCTAATGCCCACTGACATTCATTTTTCTTATGCCCTGGTTTCCCACATCTATAACACTTCTGCTCTCGCTCACAGCTATGCGACCGTAACCTTCCAACGCTTGTACTTCTATCTTTGTAGGTTTCACCACACTTACATTACTTGCTCTAATGCTCCTATCAACCACTTGCTCTGCCACTTACCTCGACCCTTCTAAAACTGCCTCCCTATAGCTCTTAAACTCAGGCACACCCTCATTTACTTTGGTCCTGACGCTGACACTTCTGCTTTCTTTCATACACCTATCTAGCTCGTAATCCTTAACTGTCTCTCAAAATATTCCACGTTAACCTCTCATTCGTCCATCTCATTTTCTCCCTACATTTTTTATTTATAAACTCATGTACGCTCTCAGGCACATTTGCTAACAAATTCCTCTCTAACGCCTTACAGATTTATTCCCTCATCCCCAAACTTTTTCTAGCTAATGTCTCTAACTGGCACATACATAGACAATAAATTACAACATTCATTCTCACCTCCTCAAAATCATTCTTCCTCTTGTACCTAACACTACTCTTTGCATTCCTGGCCTGTTCCATGATCCTAGTTTTAATACTTTCACATGACACATCTCCTATACTCATTATCTTATACAGTGGTACCTCGAGATACGAAATTGATCCGTTCCGAGGCGGCCTTCGTATCATGAGCTTTTCGTATCTTGGACCGCATTTTACATGTAAAATGGCTAATCCGTTCCAAGCCCTCCAAAAACACCCCAGTAAATTTCATAATAAAGCTAAATTGACCTATAAACAATGAAATACTACAACAATTTCGACCATTCAATACCTAACTTAGTACGTACTGCTAATATACCTGTAAATAAAGTGTATTAGTGTACATGGTATACAAGAAATACTGTACGTACATACGTACATATGTAGTAAAATATGGAAGCTCACCTTTCGAGTGAGGCTATCGCTGAAAGTGGCGACAGAGGAGGAGGACAAACGGCAGATACGTACGTACACTTAACTTTACGAAACACAAAAAATGTAAGGAAAACATAAACTAAACTTTACAAAACACATTAACAAAACTGTAACACTTAATGTTACAAAAAAATAAAATTATTTTTATTTTTTCTTATTTTTAAAATTTTTTTACTTTTTTTCTGGGCTCATCCCGTGTCGCTACGTGAAATGTCCTTTTAGCACACATTTCTAAGGTAAATTAATGCTAACATACCAGGGAAAAAAGCTAAAATGGAAATGCCAGAATATTCTGGCTCGCTCACCTTATATAAAAGGTGTCGGTATGGTTTCTGGGGCGAGTGAAACCACTACCACGGGTCTCTTACCATTTAGATCCATCCCTCTTCGAAATCCCTCTACCAGAGAGGGGGCGATGCAAGGCCCACTCCCAGCTACGACTACTACTAGCGCCTCCAACGCTACCACCAGCGCCTCTACCGGTCATCTTTTTCGTTAGCACAACCCAGTTCGCACATGTTTTTCTCACTCTGTGTTTTTGTGCTTACTTTCTGGATTTATATCACCATGGAACGTCAAGCCATCGCTGCATCTAAGTTAAGTACTGCTAGAAATGTTTCATGTCTTTTTAGGCGGGCAAGGGCCCGTTTAACCATGGCGTCCCGACAGCTTTGTTACCAAGTCGCCCTGCGCGGCTCGCTCCCACGTGTTTCATTATTTCGTGCTTCTTTCGGTCCCCTATACCGATTGTGGTCGAATATTTTAGCAGTACATGTTTATCATTATGGTTTTGTAGTTTTGACGTATTATTTTTATACATATCTTTACACAGGGGTTTCCTTGAGTTCTCACGAGCTCGTAGCCTACATCGCTCCTATTAGCTCAGAGTTCATGCATGCATGTTCCTTTGTATTTAGGTCTATGATAGGCTCCCTTAGGACATACGTCCTTTCTTTTGGTCCTGAGCCACCCTGGCCACCGCCCTACGTTCCTTCGTATCAGCATAGGCCAGCTGCTTTGAGTTGCTAGTCGTCCTCCCTTCTTGGTTGGCCCGACCTAGCTTCTCCAGGACTATTCTTTCTCTTATCCTCGATTTTCTTCCTTCCCCCCGTGTTTTTGTTAGGATGTTTTTGTATTCATGCCTTTTGAGACGGTTCGAGGTGTCAGACCGCTTGGTCTGTCTCAACGCGTGGCTCACACCACGTCCGCGACGAGGCCAGGCGATCGCCGTGAGCCACCCAGCGGCGTCAGTCCCTCACGCTTCCTCCCCCCTCTAGGGGGGGGAGATCTGCTCGTTCACGTTGTCCCTGGCAACTGATCCTAGCTCCCTCCCTTCTTCCCCCCTCCACGGGGGGGATACGGGAGTTAGTAGGGGGGACACGCGACACTGGCTCGGCTCGCACCGCTCTCACCCTTCGGTTCCGAGGGGTTTCCCTGCGCGGCTGAGCCTCGGTTGGCCACCATGCTCAGCTGCGCTCGGATCTCCTCGGTTCTCGAGCCGAGCTCTCTCTCACCCCGAGTCACCATCCTTCTCGCTCCAGCGGATAGGGGCTCCAGCACCGCCAGGCCCTAAGTTTGGTGACTGTAGAAGAGCTCCGCCATGTATTTTTACCTGTTGCATGTTTACATTTATTACGTTTATTGTTTATATACATCCTTTATGTTAGCTAAGTCGGCGGAGACCCCGCTCACCACCCAGGTTCACCACCTACTTATTCTAATGCTTTTTTACGGCGGATTCATCCTCCCTGCCATCAATTGCTGGTCCCCTCCTGCTCCTCCCCCGCCGTTCTCGTACTCCTCGTTCCGGCGTATAGATTAGGTACTTCTGTTTCGGTGAATTTTTCGTCCTCCGGCAACACCGGGGACACACTGATTCTAGTTTTAACAACTCTATCGGACACCCACCACATTACACGGCAGGAGAACAGGTAGAGACCAAGCCTTAAATTATCTAGTAACTCCGGTGCACTCCGGTGTTATGACTTCATGGTCTTAGTCCAACTAGTTAGGCCACCCACTGCCAGGAGTCAGGCTGCAACGCCGTCCTCCAGGACCCCTGTGGGGACGAGGTCTGCCAGACCCACGCTACCTGCGCCATGCGATTTGGTGAGCTGGCTCTCTGGCACCATGAGAGCTGCACCATTTCTTATGAATTGGTGGACCAGGTCTCCTCCGGAGTAAGTACATCGCCGGATACCAAGCCTTCGCATATGTGTTTTATTGGCCTATATATACAAATCCTTCTGAGTGATATATCATTTTGTGTTGATAGCGTAAGTTAATCTTAAGTAGCCTTAAGTATTATTCCTGACCCTCTCTTTCAGACTGCTCAAGCGGTCAAGGACGCCGCCCAAACCACCCTGAAGGCCTGGGTCGGCGGGTTCGGTCGAAACTTAACCAAGGGGCAGCCTTATATCTTGGATAAGAAGATGGCTGCTCTTGTCTTCCCCGGCTGCAAACCGACTTCGTACGTCGACCCAGAAGCGGCGGCCCCTTACATCGCCGCCATTCAGGAGCAGGTGGCTCAAGCTGTGGAGGAGCCGGGTAGCCAAATGATGGAAGAAGTAGCGGCTCTCAACTTAGACCTCGAGCCCATGACGGTAGACGCCGCAGGTAAGAGGGTGAGTGAGGCAGGTTTGGTAGGGGCTCAAGGTTTACCCTTGAGCCATTTTAGATCTTCTTCCCCTGTTCCTTCTTCTTCTTCCTTCCAGGGATTCTCCGAGGATGGGCAATCAGTCAGACCGAAGTCCACCCAGGTGATCCCTAAAGTTAAAGGGAACCGTGATATAAAAATGCTTCACAAGACTCTGTCTAAGAAGTCTAGTTCGGGTGGCTCTCAGAAACCTCCGGCTCACCATCCCGGGGGAGAGAAACCTAGGACTTCTTCGCATTCAAAGGGTTCCAGAGGAAAGTCTTCTAAGGACAAGGCTCAGCTCCTACCCGACCCTGAACCTTCAACCTCAACAGGAGCCCGTCCTAAGACTCCCAGGGAGAAGCAGGAACCTACTCCCTTTGACACAGACTCATTTACTGCAAACATTATGCAGCAAATGGGTAGTCTGGTAGGGAACTTGGTTCAGGACAAGTTCCAAAGAAATGCTTTCCCACATCTCTTCTTCCTTGGAGGAGTCAGGCCAGTCAATCCGGGCTATCTCGGATAGGCTGGTCACTCAGGAGAACCTCATAGCAGGTCTACGTGAAAACCCCGCGACAGGTCTTGCACAGCCTGGCATGGCAGCCCAAGCCATGCCGGACTACAATTCTCTCCCTCCTTACACGGCGAGTAATCCCTGGAGGATCTCGTCATACGCCCCCTTCAAGGACGGGATGCTGACGTTGGCGGCCTGTGGAACTCAAAAGATTGAGGACTTCGAGTTTCACCCAGCAAATTTGCAACACCCCTTCATCGGTTATGCCCGCCTTATGGAGGCTGCCATGAGGAGAGAAGATAAGATCCCTAAGGATACGGTGATCTTCGGCCGGGATAAAGCCCAACGAGACTGGCTAAGAAGCCTAGAGGATTGGGACTGTATAAATACCAGGGTCCAAGCGTTTAAAAGCGCTTTCACAATGTTTGTAGTGGACGGAGAAACACCCATCCCGTTCACTACGAAGGTGACGGAGCTAACTATGCAGGCCGCTATGAGAGACGAGCCAATGCCGCAGCACCGGGGAACTGAGCCTACATCACTCCTCCCTGGTATGGAAGATCTATGGTCAGATCTCCCGGCCACCTTTTCGGTCGGGAAACTGAAACCAGACTGCGCCATCACTCAATTTAGTGAGCGGCTACCTAGACTTTCAGACAGTCTCATTCAGGCCAAATTCGATGCCCGAACGAGACTATCCAGATCCCTCAATACTCTGGTCATGACAGAGGTTTCAGCCGTTACATATGGTGACGAACCTCTGTTTAAGTTGATAGCCAAATCACATTTGCACACGGTGCAATGTGATTTGTATGACTTTATCGTGGCAAGGCGTAATTGCCGGAAACATGTCCTGCAAGAAGCCACCATCCGTCACGAGCCCAATAAATTACTGGCCGCTCCGATCTGGGGTGCTGAGCTGTTCCCAGAATCGGTAGTAAACTCAGTACAATGTGAGGCTACAAGACTCAACCAGAGTCTCAAAGTTCGCTGGGGATTATCCAGTAAAAGGAAATCTGAGTCGACTTCTTCAGCCAAGAAGTCAAAGAAGCTTAGGAAATTCCAGCCTTTCCAGGCTCCCCAGCAACAAACAATGGTTCAGGCGGTTCCGGTCTCTCAGGTGCCGCAACCATCGACGTCAAAGGCACAGCCAGCAACAGTTTCTGCTGCTGACGCCACCTCAAAACCAAGCCTCCACCTCCTACGCTGTCTCCCCGGCCTTCAACCCAGTATTTGAAGGCCAGTCATTTCAACCTTTCAACAGGTTCGGCAGGGGTAACAGGGCTGCGGAAGAGCATCCAGCCGGGGTAAGCACTTACGAGGAGGGCGCGGGACACGCCCTTCCCCGAGCCAGTGAGAACCCTCAGGTAGGAGGGAGACTGTTCCTATTTTGTCACAGATGGAGGTTCAGCAGCTGGGCACAGAGCATTGTGTCCAAAGGCCTAGGATGGAGCTGGACCAAAGGCCCTCCTCCATCCAAAATCTTCTATCAACAACCAACAGCGGAATTGATAGAGTATGCCCAAGAACTCCTTCAGAAAGGAGTAGTGTCAAGAGTCAAGCACTTAAAGTTTCAAGGTCGCTTGTTCAGCGTGCCAAAGAAAGGCTCAAACAAACGAAGAATAATTCTAGACTTGTCCCGTCTAAACTTATTCATTCGTTGCGACAAGTTCAGGATGCTGACTATCTCGCAGGTGCGGACCTTACTACCCCGTGGGCCCGTCACCACCTCTATCGATCTTACAGACGCATACTATCATGTTCCAGTAGCAAGACACTTCCACCCGTTCCTAGGTTTCAGACTAGGGAACCAGGCATTTTTCTTCAAGGTAATGCCTTTCGGGCTCAATGTAGCCCCATTTTCACAAAATTGGTGGAGACAGTGGATCAAGAACTCAGGTCTCGGGGAATAATGTTAGTTGCGTATCTGGATGATTGGCTCGTTTGGGCCACAAGCATCGAAGAGTGCCACAAAGCGACGGTCAAAGTAATCCAGTTTCTGGAACACTTAGGATTCCAGATAAACAAGACCAAGTCCCGGTTGACACCGGAGTCTCGCTTTCAGTGGCTGGGCATTCAGTGGGACTTGAACTCACACACACTATCAATTCCGTCGTTGAAGAAGAGAGAAATAGCCAAAGCAACCAGACAATTTCTCAAGTGCAAGCAAACGTCTCGAAGGAGCCAGGAAAATATCCTGGGCTCTCTACAATTTGCCTCAGTAACGGATGTTCTGCTAAAAGTAAAACTCAAAGACATAAACCGAGTCTGGCGCTCAAGGGCAAACAGCAGGTCCCGGGACAAGCTGTCCGCTTTCCCGGCGACCTTACGCAAGCGCCTCCGCCCCTGGGCGGAGGTCAAGAGTTTGTCGAAGTAAATTCCTCTTCAGTTCCCTCCGCTGGCATTAGTTATCCACACAGATGCATCACTAAGCGGCTGGGGAGGGTACTCTCAGTACAAGAAAGTACAAGGAACTTGGTCCCTTCCATTCCGCCAGCTCCATATCAATGTATTGGAAGCTATGGCAGTGTTCCTCACCCTGAAAAGACTTCAACCAGCCAAGAAATCTCACATTAAGCTGGTGTTAGACAGTGCAGTGGTAGTACAATGCATCAACAGCGAAGGCTCCAAGTCAAGCCATGTGAATCTTGTCATGATAGCCATATTCTCACTGGCAGCCAAGAACAAATGGCACCTGTCCGCCACACACCTAGCGGGAGTAAGGAACGTGATAGCAGATGCGCTATCTCGCTCAGTCCCACTAGAGTTGGAGTGGTCCCTGGACAAGCAGTCATTCAATTGGATCTGTCAACAAGTTCCGGGGCTTCAGGTGGATCTTTTCGCCACGGAGTCGAATCACAAACTCCCTTGCTACGTGGCTCCCAACCTGGACCCTCTGGCTTATGCCACGGACGCCAAGGCTATAGACTGGAATCAATGGAAGAAGATTTACATCTTTCCTCCAGTGAATCTTCTTTTGAAGGTTCTGAACAAACTCAGGACTTTCAAGGGACGCGTTGCTCTAGTAGCCCCCAATTGGCCCAAGAGCAATTGGTTCCCACTTCTATTGGAGTTGGGACTCTGACCTCAACAGATTCCCAATCCCAAATTATCCCAACTAGTACAAACGAAGACTGTGTACGCTTCCTCAGGAATTCAGAAAACCCTAACTTTATGGACTTTATGAAGTTTGCGGCAAAAAGGGATGCCAACATTTACCCTCAAAATATCCTATTCTTAGAATCGGATAAACGAGAGTCAACCCTTCGTCAATATGACTCGGCAGTTAAAAAACTAGCTATTTTTCGGAGGAAGTCCGAATCTCTAACCTTTTTTAGATCATTATTTGAAAAAGGTTTAGCAGCTAGTACTATCACTACTACTAAATCGGCATTAAAGAAAATCTTCCAGTTTGGTTTCAAAATAGATCTAACAGACTCTTATTTTTCATCTATCCCTAGAGCCTGTGCTAGGCTCAGGCCATCAGAGAGGCCTAAGTCTGTGTCATGGTTCTTAAATGATGTTCTCAAGCTGGCCTCAGATACTGATAACGATTCATATGACTTTTTACTCCTCCTGAGAAAAACATTATTCCTTTTAAGTCTAGCTTCAGGAGCCAGGGTATCTGAACTGTCGGCTCTATTTAGAGACTCAGGTCATATAGAGTTTCTCCCTTCAGGAGAAGTATTACTTTCTCCAGATCGTCAATTTTTAGCTAAAAATGAGGATCCACTGGCGAGGTGGGCCCCTTGGAAAATTCTCCCACTTCCTCAGGACCCTTCCTTATGTCCAGTTACTGCCCTAAGAGTATACGAACGGCCATAAGATCTTCAGGCCCTTTATTCACGAGGGAAAAAGGTGGTACCATTTCCATAAAAGGAATTAGGCAGCAAATATTATATTTCATTAAACAAGCCAACCCAGAATCTTTTCCTCGGGTGTATGACATTAGGGCAGTAGCCACCTCAGTCAACTACTTTCAGCATACGTATATCTGAGTTTTAGTACCTGGAGTTAGAGAAAGAATCTGACTGGGATTTCCTTCATTCTTCCATAATTTTTTAAATTTATAAGCTAAAATCTTACTAATTCACTATGGTATTTTCTTTAATGAATTGATATTATTGCTGTATAAATTAATATTAATATTTGAAAATAGTAAATCATTTATTTATCATACAAAAAAACATACATCTTTGTAGGAGAGAGAGAGAGAGAGAGAGAGAGAGAGAGAGAGAGAGAGAGAGAGAGGAGAGAGAGAGAGAGATTATTTTTATTATGTGATATCATTTAAACTTATTAAACTTACTAATACAGTATTAATCAAAATTAATATTTGAAAATTAGTAAATCATTTTTGTATCATAAAAATGTATTTAGTCATGAAAATAAACATCAAAATACACTAATTAGTGATTATTTTCGTAGGAAAATTCCGCGAATGGGCGAGTCCGTCCGCGAATAATTTCTAGATAGGTTCCAAAGAAAAATCTGCGAATGTGTGAGTCCGCGAATCCGGAGAACGCGAATACGGGGGGAACACTGTAGCGTATTTGGACGATTGGCTAGTGTGGAAGATGGACAAGGACAAGTGTATGAAAGCCCTAGAACACCTAGGGTTCAAAATCAACAGGGGCAAGTCCCGCCTGTCTCTCCAGAGTCAAGGTTCCAGTGGCTAGGTATCCAATGGGACTTGGATTCGCTTACTCTTTCCATTCCATCGGCAAAGAGAAAGGAGATTGCAAAGGCGACAAGGTAATTCTTGAAATCCAAAAAGATGTCCAGGAGAAACCAGGAGAGGATCTTAGGCTCTCTCCAGTTTCCTTCCGTGACAGACGTCCTGCTGAAGGCCAAACTCAAGGATATCAACCGAGTTTGGCGTTCGAAGGCCAATGCTAGGTTCCGGGACAGGCTTGCTCCGTTGCCAGCCATCCTGAAGAAATGTCTTCGGCCTTGGTCGAAGGCATCAAACTTGGCGAAGACAATTCTGCTGCAATTTCCTCCTCCGTCCTTAGTGGTGCACACGGATGCGTCTCTGACGTGTTGGGGGGGATACTCGCAGTACGAGAAGGTTCAGGGGACGTGGTCGACTCAGTTCCAGAAGCTCCACATCAACGTCCTGGAGGCTATGGCTGTGTTTCTTACGTTGAGGAAACTTCGCCCGCCAAAGGGGACTCATATCAGGTTGGTTCTCGACAGTGCAGTAGTAGTGCACTGCATAAACAGAGGCGGTTCAAAATCAAGCCATGTGAACCACGTAATGATAGCAATCTTCTCTCTAGCGGCCAAGAACACCTGGCATCTGTCAGCTACTCACCTGGCAGGAGTTCAGAACGTAGTAGCAGACGCACTTTCTCGCTCAGTCCCACTGGAATCAGAATGGTCACTGGACTGGAAGTCATTCAAGAAGGTTTGCAGCATAGTACTGGGTCTGGAAGTGGATCTGTTTGCTACCGAGGCGAACCACAAACTCTCATGTTACGTAGCCCCCAACTTGGACCCTCTGGCCTACGCTACAGACGCTCTGACCATAGATTGGAACCAATGGCAGAAAATTTACTTATTTCCTCCAGTGAACCTTCTCCTGAAGGTTCTGAACAAGTTGAGGTCATTCAAGGGTCAAGTGGCACTCATAGTACCACATTGGCCGAAGAGCAACTGATTTCCTCTTCTCCTAGAATTGGGTCTCCGTCCTCACTCTCTTCCGAACTCGAGCTTGTCACAACAAGTACAAACAAAGACTGTGTTTGATTCCTCAGGTCTTCACAAAACCCTAACTTTACGGATTTCATGAAGTTTGCAGGACGGAGGGGTGAGGACATAGACCCAGAAAACATTTCGTTCTTGGAGTCAGACAAAAGGGAATCAACACTCCACCAATATGATTCAGCAGTTAAGAAATTGGCGGCTTTCCTCAATGCGTCCAATATCCAAAATATGTCAGTTAATGTAGCTATCACCTTCTTCAGGAGTTTATTTGAACAAGGTTTGGCGGCTAGCACAATTACAACTACGAAATCAGCCTTGAAAAAGATTTTCCAGATCGGATTTGGTATCAATTTAACTGAGTCTTACTTCACGTCTATTCTGAGGGCTTGTGCACGTCTTCGGCCTGTACAGAGACTGTCGACGGTGTCATGGTTTCTTAACGATGTACTTAAGCTCGCTTCGGATACAGACAACTTGGCGTGTGATTATCAATCCTTATTGCATAAGACACTATTTTTGTTAAGTCTGGCTTCAGGTGCTAGGGTTTCAGAGTTGTCAGCTTTATCTCGAGACCCAGGTCATAGAATTTTTACCTTCGGGGGACGTGTTGCTTTCACCAGATCAGACATTTCTCGCCAAGAATGAGGACCCTTTAGATAGGTGGTCGCCATGGAAAATTGTCCCGTTTCCGCAGGATCCATCATTGTGCCCTGTGCAAACACTGAAGGATTTCCTTTCTAGGACAGCTGGCCATTCGAAAGGTCCGCTTTTCATTAGGGAAGCTGGGGGGACCATTTGTCTAAAGGGCATAAGGCAACAAATTTTGTATTTTATAAAGAAAGCTAATCCAGGATCATTTCCGAAGGTGCATGACATCCGAACTATTGTGACATCTATTAACTATTTCAAAGATATGTGTTTTGATGATCTTAAAAAGTACACTGGTAGGAAGTCACCCTCAGTTTTTAAACGCCATTACCTTAAGTCCTTGGAGGCTCTTAAATACCCGACAGTAGCAGTGGGCAGACCAGTGTCCCCTGCTACAGCATGAACAATTTGCAGTGGCTTTAATTTTTCCTCATTTTCTTTCCGCCAGCCTCATTAACAATCTACCTAAGCTACCTCAGCCCATACTATGATGTTCATATTTAGAGTTTAAGTTCTATTTGTAAATATTGTTATTGTATTACAATTTAAATCTGTATTTTTGTAACTGAAATTTATATACATCTTTAGCCTTAAAATATGGCGTCTATTAAGGCTATGATATATTTTTATACTATGTGTATCTTAGTTTATTATATTCTCACATTTTTTAGTTTTTTTCACTTTCAACCCTTTATTTTTATATTGTCATTTAACTTATATGTCTTTAGCTTGGTGTTTTCTCTGGTACAATTTCACGGAGCGACACGGCTTAGCCCAGAAAAGGGATTTTGAAGCAGGAAAAATCTATTTCTGGGTGAGGAAGTCGTGTCGCTCAGTGAAATCCCACCCTGTCTTTCCCACCCTACTTAGTCACCTAGCTAGAATGCTATCTGTAGGTATGCCGACTCTGACGCTACCTTCGCGGTAGCAGGGAGTGAGCCATAGCACGGCTTCCCATTTCTAAGGGGTTTTGATGTGGAAAAGGCTAATTGGAGAGGCTGCTGTGGTAGTGTTTTGCACTCGCCCCAGTTTCATACTGACACCCTTTAAGAAAGGGTGAGCGAGTCAGAATATTCTGGCATGTCCAATTTAGCAGTTCTCTGGTATTTTAGCAATAATTTACCTTAGAAATAGTGCTAAAGGAACGTATTTCACTGGGCGACAGGGCTTCCTTGCCCAGAAATAGATTTTTCCTACGTCAAAATCCCCTTATATATATATATATATATATATATATATATATATATAAATAATATAATTTATTATATAATTATATATATCTAAAAAGGAAAGCCAATATAAAAACCAAAATGTAGAGAGGAAAAGTACTATATTTTCAGAGACAGGCCATCTCTGAAATATAAGTTTAACTTTTCTCTCTAACATTTTGGTGTTTTAATGGGCCTTCCTTTTTATTAGATGGAATTCTGTTGTTACAGAACATTTTTACCAGTCCATATATATTAATATATATATATTATAATATATATATATAATATATATATATATATATTTTATTTATATTTATTTATATTTAATATAATAATTATATATAATATATAATATATATATAAATATATATATATATATATATATATGTATATATGAATATGATAGTCAGAGATATAGATCGATATAGATATATGATATATATATATCTATATATATATATATACTATATATATATATATAGATATATATATATATATATATATATATATATATATAGATATATATATATATATATATTTAATATAATATATATAAAAAAAATTATTATATACACACATATATATATATATATATATATATATATATATATATATATATATATATATATATATATATATATATATATATATATACACGCAGTCCCCGGGTTACGACAGTCACGGCTTACGACGTTCCGAGGTTACAACGCTTTTCAATTATATTCATCAGAAATTATTTCCAGGGTTACAACGCATGTTCCAGGGTTACGACGCTTGTTCCAGAGTTATGACGCCTATAAACACTGATCTGGCAGATGAAATATGACACAAAAAATGGATTTTGATGAAGGAAAAATCTATTTCTGGGCAAGGACCTGTGTTGCCCAGTGAAATGTCCCTTTAGCACACATTTCTAAGGTATAAATATTGCTGTGATACCAGAGAAAAAATCTAATATGGCAATGCCAGAGTATTCTGGCTCGCTCACCTTTATTTAAGGTGTCGGTATGGTTTCTGGGGCGAGTGAAATCACTACCAGAGGTCCTTTGCCTTTTAGACTCATCCTTCTTCAATATCCCTCATCTACAGAGGAGCCGATCTAAGGCCCACTACCCGCTACCGTTACGGCTAGCGCCTCTGACGTCATTCCTGCAGATAGCACCGAAGCTTGGGCCAAGAAAAATGGGGGTAAAAAGGAAAGGGTGGGATTTCACTGGGCGACACAGGTCCTTGCCCAGAAATAGATTTTTCCTTCGTCAAAATCCCTTTTCTGGGCTCAGCCTGTGTCGCTCTATGAAATAGTACCAGAGAAATGGCCGTACAAGCTTGGAAAGAGGAAGCACACAACTAAATAAGATGGGATAATCAAAATCAATTAAGGTTAATTGCTATAATCTAGATATAAGGTTACAGAACAAGTAACAACAGAGCAAATCGAACCTTAACACTAATTAAATATACATAAAGATAACAGTTATTCATAACTATAGAGTAAGACTAAATGCGAACCGGGACTAGTCCCAGATCCAAAACATATGGAAATGATCACAAGTATATACAATATGTGGCATCCAAGGTACAGTACGACTACAATGACGACTGAGCTACGGCAAGAATGCTAGCGAGGCAGGTAGGAAAGAGAGATGTAAGGAGAGACATAGGATAAACTACTTACTACTAAATTAAGCAGTGTCAGGGGAAACTGTGTTTCCGGCTGCCACTGCTGGAAATTTAAGGGGGCCGGCCGGCTAATGCCGTTTTTTAACGACAGGACTTTGACATTCATACCACTTAATAAGGTGACTTGGGACATCTCCAAACCACATATGATTTTCGCCTCTGACCTTCGGTTTTGTGACGCCAGGGCAATTTATCCCGAAAATAACCATTTTTCAAATTCTATCTCTTCCCTTGATATTTAATATTAAGACCTGGGATTACTACCATATATAGACCTGATGTAGACCTCCAATCAAATGGAGTTTTTTTTCTAAAAGTAATTTTTTGGCTAGATATGAATTTTTCAATATGGTAAAAAAATAAACCCTATAAATCATGAGAAAAAAATTTATAAAAAAAGACGAAACAAAAATTGGAAAAAAGGGCTTTATTTGATTGCTCTATAATGTCTTTCTGAGTTATATACGAAATTCCAATGTTATAGCTTTAAAACTAAGTGAGGAGATAGATTTTGAAGGTCAATAAGTATAGTTTTGAGATACGGGCGTTCAAAGTTTTCCTTCGTATTTCTATAAAGACAATGTTAATAAATAATGATTTTTATGAATGTATATTTCTTTTTTGTGTATTAATAAACCAAATATATCGTAGCCTGGGGCACTGCTTGAGGCAAGATGGGGCACTCCTTCCTACGTAACCCCCTCTCTCCCCTTTACTAACTCGGATTATTACAGCGAATTTTCTTCTGTTTGTTAGCGAGATGTTTTCCTTGTATTTTCCTCTTTGGCATGATGACATTCTTGCCGAAACAAAGATAAACAAACGTGAATGCAAGAGAATGTCAAGAGGTGAAACTCGAAGGTGTACTTTCTTTTTACAAAGACAATTTAATAAATCATGATTATTATGAATTTCATATTCCATTTTGGGTATTAAAAAACCAAAACTAAGTTATTTATCATAAATGAAGATCTCTTTGCTCAAAGATCGTAGCCTTGGGCACAGTGTGACTTGTGCTGTCAGGCAAGAAGGGGGCATTACTAGGCAACCCTCCCCTCTCTCTTCACTAACTACGCGTATATTATGATATTCTGTAACAATACTTGAGCGATTTTTCTTCGTCTGTATGTTAGCAAGATGTTTTTCTTGTCTTTTCCTCATTGGCATGATGAACTTCTTGCCGAAACATACATAAACATACGTAAAAGCAAGCGAATGCCACAAGGTGAAACTCGAACGTGTAATCTACTTGAAGTCTGTGGTCGTACTGAATCATGGTTGAACCAGATACTCGCTTCTGCGAGCCACAGAATCTCTACAGATGCCATTTCTCACAATTTCTTTGCCAATAATTATCAAAATTTACGATAACAGAAGAAATATTGCATTTTCTTGTATGGATGAATGTTTTAGGCTTATTGAGTTATGTTTACTAATTACCCTGTAACTATGAAAGTAAGAGGAATTTTGATGAAATATTTCGTATACGTATTCTCAATTGCCATATGAAGCTCCATGAATTTTTTCATGACTGCATTTTTCGCCCAATACCACCATATATAGGGGTTCCGGCCGGCCCCCTTAAGGGCTTCTAAGGACTTAAGATAATGGCGTTTGAATACTGTCGGAGATTTCCAGCCTGTGTACTTCTTCAGATCTTCAAAATTCATGTGTTGAAAATAATTAATTCTTCAGATCTTCAAAATTCATGTGTTGAAAATAATTAATAGAGGTAGCTACTGCCCTAACATCATGTACCCGTGGGAAGGACTGCGGGTTGGCCTTTTTTATAAAGTATAAAATCTGTTGCCTAATTCCTTTTAAGGAAATGGTGCCTCCTTTTTCTCTAATGAACAGAGGGCCTGAAGATATCAGGGCAGTACTACTTAGATATGCTCTTAGTGAAGTAACTGGACATAAGGACGGGTCCTGTGGAAGTGGGACAATTTTCCATGGGGCCCATCTATCCAGTGGGTCCTCATTCTTAGCTAGAAATTGGCGATCTGGAGAAAGTAATACTTCTCCTGAAGGGAGAAACTCTATATGATCTGATTCTCTAGATAAAGCCGACAGTTCAGATATTCTGGCTCCTGAGGCCAAACTTATTAGGAATAATGTTTTCCTTAAGACAGCTATATAGTCACATGAGTCATTATTAGTGTCCGAGGCCAATTTAAGGACATCATTTAAGAACCATGATACAGACTTGGGCCTCTCGGATTATCTGAGTCTAGCGCAAGCCTTGGGGATAGATGAAAAATATGAATCTGTTAGATCTATTTTGAATCCAAATTGGAAGATCTTCTTAAGAGCAGACTTAGTAGTAGTAATAGTACTAGCTGCTAAACCTTTCTCAAATAGTGTTCTGAAAAAGGATATGGCCAGATTCGTGGTCATGGTTTGTGCATTAGAGTCCCTCAGGAATACAGCTAGTTTTTTAACTGCTGAATCGTATTGACGCAAGGTCGATTCTCGTTTATCAGATTCTAAGAACAGGATGTTCTGAGGATCGATATTAGCATTCCTCTGTGCTGCAAACTTCATGAAGTCCATAAATTTAGAGCTTTCTGAATTCCTGAGGAAGCGAACACAGTCCGCGTTTGTACTAGTTGTTATAGTTTGGGATTGGGAATCCGTTGAGGTCGGAGTCCCAATTCCAGTAGAAGCGGGAACCAATTGCTCTTGGGCCAATTGGGGGCTATTAGAGCAATGTGACCTTTGAACGTCCTGAGTTTGTTCAGGACTTTCAAGAGAAGATTCACTGGAGGAAAGAGGTAAATTTTCTTCCACACATTCCAATCTATAGCCATAGCGTCCGTGGCATAAGCCAGAGGGTCCAGGTTGGGGGCCACATAACAAGGGAGTTTGTGGTTCGACTTGGTGGCGAAGATCTACCTGAAACCCCGGTACTAGTTGACAGACCCAACTGAATGACTCCTTGTCCAGGGACCACTCCGACTCCAGCGGAACTGAACGTGATAGTGCATCTGCTACCACGTTCCTTACTCCCTCTAGGTGAGTGGCTGACAGGTGCCATTTGTTCCTGTCTGCTAGTGAAAATATGGCTATCATGACATGGTTCACGTGGCTCGACTTGGAGCCACCCCTGTTGATGCAGTGTACTACCACTGCACTGTCCAGCACCAACTTGATATGAGATTTCTTGGCTGGATGAGGCTTTTTCAGGGTGAGGAACACTGCCATAGCTTCCAGTACATTGATATGAAGCTGGCGGAATGGTAGGGAACAGGTTCCCTGTACCTTTTTGTACTGTGAGTAACCGCCCCACCCGCTTAGTGATGCATCTGTGTGGATCATTAAGGCCGGCGGAGGGAATTGCAGCGGAATTGTCTTTGACAAATTCTTGATCTCCGTCCACGGGCGGAGTCTCTTCCGTAAGATCGCCGGGATAGGAGCTAGTTTGTCCCGGAATCTCTTGTTTGCTCTTGATTGCCAAACCCGGTTTATGTCTTTTAGTCTGGCTTTCAGTAGAACGTCCGTTACTGAAGCAAATTGGAGAGAACCCAAGATTCTTTCTTGGTTCCTCCGGGACGTCTGTTTGCACTTAAGAAATTGTCTGGTTGCTTTAGCTATTTCTCTCCTTTTCAATGGCGGGATTGATAGAGTTTGGGAGTTCAAGTCCCATTGAATTCCTAGCCACTGGAAGCAGGACTCCGGTGTTAGCCGGGACTTGGTTCTGTTTATCTGGAAGCCTAGATGTTCCAGAACCCGGATTACTTTGACTGTTGCTTTGCGACATGCTTCGATGCTTGTGGCCCACACGAGCCAATCGTCCAGATAAGCTACTAGCATTATTCCTTGAGACCTTAGTTCTTGAACAACTGTCTCCGCCAATTTTGTAAATACCCTGGGGGCTATGTTGAGCCCGAATGGCATTACTTTGAAGGAGTAGGCCTGCTTTCCTAGTCTGAAGCCTAGAAACGGGCGGAAGTGCCTTGCTACTGGAACATGATAGTAGGCATCTGTAAGATCTATAGAGGTGGTGACGGCCCCACGGGTAAGTAAGGTCCGCACCTGCGAAACGGTCAGCATCCGGAACCTGTCGCAGTGAATGAATAAGTTCAGACGGGACAAGTCTAAAATTATTCTTCGCTTGTTTGAGTCTTTCTTTGGCACGCTGAACAAGCGATCTTGAAATTTTAAATGCTTGACTCTTGACACTACTCCTTTTTGAAGGAGTTCTTGGGAATACTCTACCAATTCCGCTGTTGGCTCCTGATAAAAGGTGTTGGATGGAGGGGAACTTTGAGCCAACTCCACCCTAGACCTTTGGACATAATGCTTTGGGCCCAATTGCTGAACCTCCAACGGTGATGAAAGAGGTACAGTCTCCCTCCTACCTGGTGATTCTCACTGGTTTGAGGAAGGGCGTGCACCACGTCCTCCTCGGGAACCCTTGCCTCGGTTGGTGGCTCTTCCGCCGCTTCGTTGATGGAAGGCGCCTCTAGCTCTGCTACCCCTGCCAAACCTGTTGAAGGCTTGAAACGACTGGTTTTCAAACGCCAGGTTGCAAGCAGGGAAGACAGTATAGGAGGCTGAAGATTGTGCCTGTTGTGGCGATTGTGTCAGCAGCACAAACTGCTGTTGTGGCTGCGCCTTAGAGGTTGAAGGTTGTGGTACCTGAGATACCGGAACCGCTTGTACCAGAGTCTGCTGTTGAGGGGCCTGGAAGGACTGGAACTTCCTAGGCTTCTTCTTTGACTTGGGATTCGATCTGGCGGACTCAGGTCTTCGTTTGGAGACGAGTCCCCAGCGAATCCTTAGGCTCTGGTTGAACCTGACCGCCTCACAGTGCACTTCGTTCACTACCGAGGCCGGGAAGAGGTCAGTGCCCCATATAGATGAGGCTAATAGCTTGTTGGGCTCGTGGCGGATCGTGGCCTCCGCCAGCACATGCTTCCTACAATTTCGTCTAGCTATGACGAAATCATACAAGTCACATTGCATTGAATACAATAGTGACTTGGCGATGATCTTAAATAACGGTTCTTCTCCGTAGATTAGAGCCGATACTTCTGTCATAACTAGCGAGTTGAGTTGAGGGACCTGCAAAGCCTCATCCTGGCGTCATACTCAGTTTGAATGAGGCTTTCAGATAGCCTGGGTAACCTCTCGCTGAACAGCGTGATGGCGCAGTCCGGCTTCAGTTTACCTACAGAAAAGGTGGCTGGAAGGTCTACCAAGTGATCATCAGTTCCGGGGAGCAGGAGGGAATTCGGTTCTGTCTCCCGGAGCTGGGGCATAGGCTTGTCTTTCATTGCTGCCTGCAATGTCAATTCTGCCACCTTAGACGTGAACGGGATGGGCGTTTCATCGTCTACAGTGAAGATCGTGAACGGGCTCTTGAATGCCATAACCCTGGTATTAGTGCATTGCCACTCCTCAAGGTTACGTAACCATGCCTGCTGAGCCTGGTCCCGGGAAAGGATTACTGTCTCCTTTGGGACCTTGTCTTCCCTCCTCATAGCTGCCTCCGTCAGGCGGACATAGCCTATGAAAGGGGGCTGTAATCCTTGCGGATAGAACTCGAAGTCCTCAAACCTTCGAGTTAAGCAGCCCTCAATCGTGAGCATGCCATCTACGAAAGGAGCATATGAAGCAACCCTCCATGGGTTGTTCGGCGTAAAGGGAGGAAGGGTAGACGAGTCCGGCATTAGCAAGCTCTGAGCTGCTAGGCCAGACTGTGGAAGTCTTGTCAATGCGTTCTCTCGGAGACCCACAATAAGGTTCTCCTTGGTAACCAACCTATCCGAGATAGCTTGGATAGACTGCCCCGACGCCTCTAAGGAGGAGGACAATTGGACAAACATTTCTTGGAACTTGGATTGCACCAAGTTCCCGACCATGCTGCCCATCTGCTGCATAATATTTACTGAAATATTAGCAGAGAAAACGTCAGGGTCAAAGGAGGAAGGTTCTACCTTCTCCTTAGGGGCACCTTGGATCTGGCCCCTTTTGAGGTGGATGCCTCAGGGTCGGAGGAGTAGGGCTGAGCCCTCTCCTTAGAAGTCCTGGTCCTCGACCCTTTAGAGTGGGAAGCCAGTTTAGCCTTGTCAGCCCCGGGATGGTGAGCCGGAAGCTTATGGACATGGCTGGTACCTGACTTCTTAGACAGGGACTTCTGAAGCGATTTAAAGTCTCGCTTGCTTTGACTTTAGGGATCGCCAAGGTGGACTTCGGCCTGACCGACTGAAGTCCCCCGGTGAATCCCTGGAAAGAGGTTGAAGTCGAAGGAGAAGAAGCTCTAGATGGGCTCAAGGAAAGCCCTTGAGCCCCTACAGTACCTGCCTCACAAACATTCTTACTGTTATTCATGCCTTCAACAGCCATGGGCTCGAGGTCCAGATCCAGGGCAGCTACTTCATGCGCGACTTCCTGCATGGAAGCCTCCTCCGGGGGCTGAGCGACCGCCTCTTGAATGGAAGCGATCAGGGGAGCTGCCACTTCGGGGTCCACAGATGACGTACTCTTCCCGCCGGGGAAGATGAGAGTGTCCATCTCCTTGGAAAGGATGTAAGGTTGGCCCTTGGAGACGTTACGGCCAAACCCACCAACCCAGGCCTTCAGGGTGGCTAAAGCAGTCTCCTGGACCACTTGGACGCCCTGAAAAGAGGGTTAACGTTAATAAGACTAACCTAGGTTAAACCGTAACTTATTCTAAAGGACATATAAAATTGACATAAATTTCATTGGTCCCCATTGCATTACTGTGTGAACTCCGGAACGCCACCTACCTCAGAGGAGATTTGGTCTACGAGCTCGTAGCATATGAGGCAATTCTCATGGTGCCATACCACGGACTCGTTAAGGCGGATCGCGCAGGTGGAGTGGGTCTGGCAGACCTCGTGCCCACAGGGGTCTTGGAGGACAGCGTTGCAGCCAGCCTCCATACAATTGGTGACCTGTAAGTGAAATGATACATGAGTATCACCACTAACCTTCCGGACTAGGTCCGTGGTTGTGATATGCCATGACGCCGGAGTACTCTGGTGTTAATAAGTAACATTGTTCAGTCTCGACCTGCTCTCTAGCCCTGTACTGTGGTGAGGCATCCGGTAGGATCGGTAGGACAGCTTGAAACAGTGTGTTTCTGACGATGCCGGAGATCAATTTAATCACTGAATCAGGATAACCACCTATTCCATACCCCGGAGCAAGGAGTAGATCGAACAAGCACCGGGTGAGGAGCAGGTGGAGACCAGGAAAGGAAGTAACACGGCGGAGTTTGACAACTCCGCCATAGGGTAACTTAAAACTAGAACAAGGCGGGAGATGATCCCTGGCGGGGTTGGAGGATTCCGCCAACAAACTTAAACTAAAGGCAATGGATGTCATTATATGTAAAAGAACATGCATGCAACAAGCGTACCCTTTAAGGGAGGCCAGAGCCTCCACAGTAATCAACCATACTAAAGCGGGCCTGGCTACGCCGGGGTCCTGCATCCACCGGAGCGGGGAGGAGATGGTGACTAATGATATATATATATATATATATATATATATATATATATATATATATTATATTATAATTATATATATGTATATATATACTATATTATATCTATATATATATATAATATATATATACTGTATATATATATATAGATATATATATATATATATATACTATATATATATATATATATATATATATATATATATTTTAATAATATATATTATGATAATATATATAAAGGTTTTTGCCACGAACGAAAAAATGAAAAAGCGAGATAGCTGAGTACTTTCGGTCTTGTTCCGACCCTTTACTAAGGCAAACTGATTTTACAGAGGAAAACATAGTGAAAAGAAGGCTTAATATCCAAACTGACACTACAAGATTAGCAATAAGGTCGATTTCACTCTACAGAAACGAGGAAACGCCTGAGGGTAGCCACACCTTGGAGAATACACACGCGGTAAACAGGTTATTCTTCCAGAAAACTACATTTTGAAAAAACAAGGAAGCATATACAACTTAATATCATGAAATTTACACAAATTTTCCCAAAAAATTATTATTAATGAAAAGACAAAATAACGGCTACCCAGATGACATGATCCAGCAAGTTGTCAAAAAGAGATTAGAGGCTTTCCAAAACCCGACCCCGAGGGACAACACACAAGACAAAGACAAAGAAATAGTGATATACCATCAGATATCATACAACAAACACCACGAAGACGAAAGGAAAGCCCTCCTTGGTATACTGCGAAGAGGAACCACCCCCCTAGCACCATATAACAAAATAACAGCAAGAATTTACTGCAAGCCAAATCTTACGGCCTCACTGGTAATGAAAAATAGTACGGCTCCATCGACGGAGAAAGAGGTTGAATCTGATATAGTTTACAAGTTTGTCTGTGCTGACGAGCAATGTCAGTCCCCCCAAAAATGCTATATCGGACACACAACAACTACACTCAAACGTCGCATGCAGGCCCACAGAAACCAAGGTGCTATTCACCAGCACTTTGTGGATACCCACAATAAAAAACCATCCTTGCAAGAACTTCTCACAAACACCAAAATAATCCACAAGGAAGGCAACTACAATCGTTTATTGATATCAGAAGCCGTCAGCATCGCCACGCAACGCCCAAACCTTAACATCCAACGCGAGGCAGACCGATCTTTGCCCTCGTGTAGGAGGGCAGCCCTTCAACCGCGTGGAACAAGACCACTACCACACGCGGACAGGAGCGCACACTGACATTTTGTTAATTAAACATATATGTAATTAATATATATTTATGTAAAATTTGTATATAATAACTTACTTTCAACTTTTGATATAATTTCTGTTAACATATTTATTTATTTGTCTTATTTTATGTTTCACTATAGTCTTTTGTAAATATTTAAAACTAGGTATCTGGCAATTGTACTACCTTTCCGTCCTCATGACGTCACAAAACGCATGTAGGCTCATATTTGTATCAGTACGCTTGATAACGTCAATACGTATAGGTTGACGAAACAGCTGTCGCGTTTTTGTAAAAATACTGGAGTAAATGGAAGAACCCCATTATGTGTCCATTAGTAACCTGAACAATGAAGTGAAGAAAATAGTAATTAGAAAATATGAATCAATTTCAAAAAAGCTGGTAAACAGTGAAAAAACCATTCTATTCAATGAATGTTGTATCCGTGAAAAATTGTGCCCTAGAAGTATATATATATATATATATATATATATATATATATATATATATATATATATATATATATATATATATATATATATATATATATACAGGCGGCCCGCGGTTAACGGCGCAATCACTCAACGGCGAATCGGTTTTACGGCGGTCGTCAAAAATATTCATTAAAAAAATAAGGCATTTTAAAGGTATCTTTACGGCACAAATTTCAGTTAACAGCGCCGCTAGCGCCGTTGTCTAACGAGTTCATACATATGTAGAAATGCCGTTCAGACCATAAAGGTTATGCAAATTATATTAACAAATTTTATGGAGAGTTATTACGTAGGTATTAGGGTAAAATATATGCCTCTGACGCTGTTCTATGCCGAAAATATCGAGTTACCCAAGTGCAAAATTTAGCTATGGATGTGTCGATTCATAAATGTTCATGCTTTTGTTTAAAATGTGTATGAAAATGTATTACGTGAAAGGCATTTTTATTTCTGTACAGAAATATGATACAAAGGCAGCTTTTGAAACTGCCCTTCACGTTATCAAATACGATGTTTTTTCATGTTCTTTCTTGTAAGCCGCCGCCTGCCGCTCTTCTGAAAATATAGATTTAAAAAAAGTGCAAATTAGCGATCGATGTGTCGATTTTATAAATGTTTATGCTTTTATGTTTAAAATGTGTATGAAAATGTATTACGAATAGGGTATTTTTATTTCTGTGCAGAAATATGATAAAAAGACAGCTTTTGAAACTCCCCTTCAAGTTATCGACTACGATGTTTTTTTCAAGTTCGTTCTTGTATGCCGCCGTTGCCGCTTTTCCGAAAATATAGTTAAAAAAGTGCGCAAATTTAGCGATCGATGTGTCGATTTTTCAAATGTTTATGCTTTTATGTTTAAAATGTGTATGAAAATATATTGCGTAAAGGTATTTTCATTTTTGTACAGAAATAAGATACAAATTAGGCAGCCTTTGTAACTACGCTCCACGTTGTCAGGGATGGTTTTTCATGTTCGTTCTTGTCCGCCAGTTCCGAAAAATGCATCGTGTTTATTTATTAGTTATGCATCTTTTCCATGAATCCTTTAAAAAGTTATACATTATTTCACTGTATCCAAGAATATTGTATGTATTCTCATATTATTGTATTTTAAAATACTACGGCAAACTTAAGCCCGTATTCCGCGGAGCGGCCAATGTTGTGGTTTGAAATCAGCTGATGAATACGAGTCTGTTTCACCATAACGCAATTCTGAGCGAATGCTCTTGCTTCTAGTTAGCATAAACGAATATCTATATACTTGACTTATATGAGACAAAGTTATTTTTCCTTAAACAGCGTGTTTTTAGGTGGAAATATTTATTGAATATGTCTCGTTGTGAATGTGAACTACTATTTTTTTCGTTAACAGATTACGTTGGCGGCATGTTTATTGCGTAAAAAAATATGTGATTCCGTTCGCAATACGTAATCCTTTATATCATCATATCATCGTAATACGAACTTTACGTTATTTATCTTATATCGGCGTGAAACCAACAGTAAAATGTGTTCTTTCAAGCACAGTAGTTTTGATTAAAATGATTTTATCCCAATTTTATCTACAGTTGTGTTTGATGGCAGACGTTTACTGCAGTTTTATCCTTGTTGCTGATGTACGATAATAGTCATTAGCAGCTTGAACAGTTTTCTCAGCTTCAGTTATAACTAGGTTTAAATTTAACGGTATATTTCCCGATTGATCTTTAATCTATATTGATCTCTGATCTATAGCGAATAAAGTTATTACATTAAGATATCTCAGTTCTATTCTATACATAACGCCATTTATAACAAATACGGTAATGTTGCACTGCAGTACGATGATCGAAATACAAGCCAAACAGATGTTACCCAGTTCGGTTGTACTTAGAAGAAAAAATAAGTCGTTTCTCGTTCGGTTGTTCATGGCTGTACATGTTCACGCAACGAGTATAACGTTAAAACCATAATTTCATCATTCTCTTTTGCTGTTATTGAACTTATGTAACTAGAAGATGGATAAAGTTAGGCCATTGTAATTTGATCTCTCATAAAATCGAACTATCGTAAGACTAATGATCGTAACCTGAACACTACAGCTACCTGTACACTGTATAAACTTTATATCTTTACATACTCTAGACACCCACATGTACTGTACAGTAAATTCTATAGTACTATACTGCATAAATATAATTATACTTATTGCGCCGTTGGATTACGGCGCCTTTGGCTGGTCTAGCGTTTCGAAAGAAGGTGTGCGGCGCCCGTAGGCTTTAAAATCGCTCAGCGTCGAAAATCGCTTGGCGTCGGTGGCCAGGAACGGAACCCCTGCCGCTAACCGAGGGCCGCCTGTATATATATATATATATATTATATATCTATATATAATATATATATATATATATATCAAGCAAGAGAAAGAGGGAGAGAGAATATCGAACCAGAGAGAGAGAGAGAGAGAGAGAGAGAAATAATAATAACTGTATACATGTGGGACTAATTTATTAGTAGTTCATTTATTTTAAGGTCCTTCATAAACATCTTACAAATGTATGGGTCCAAATGGTACATTCCCAGACTAAGATTTGGGTTGTTTTTATTAGTGATTTGTATAATTGCCGATTCCAGTAAATTTCTTGAAACAATCATTAGATCTAGCAATTACAGAGGTATCACCCCAATTAATACAATGAGGTTTTTCACTCAGATGGATAAACTGCATTTGAAGTCTGGGCTGTTCTAACTGAATACATATGCTGCCTAATACATACACATAAATTTGTACTTGACTGACCAACGTAAAACGATGGGCAATCCTTACAAGGAATTTTGTAAATGAAGTTGTTATTTGTTACGGGACTATTCTTAATTAGCATATCTTTAATGGTATTGTTATAAGAGAATACTACATTAACATTAAACGATTTAAATATTGATTTTATGGTTTCAAATCCACAAAAGTAAGGTAAGCTAAGTACATTTTTAGGCATTTTGTTTTCATTAATAGCAACACTATAAAACTGTTTGTGAGCTTTTTGATAACATAAATCATTTAAATGAGGTGGGTAGCAGAGATCGTTTCCTATCTTTTTTATGTATTCTATTTCTTGGTCAAAATATTGTGGACTCGTGATACGCAAAGCGCATAAGAAAAAATTGAAATTTTAATATTAAGATGGTGGCCAGAATAAAAATGTACATTTGTTAAATTATTTGTGGGTTTTCTATAAATACTGAATTTGCATTGGAAAGATTCTCTGTATTAATACATCTAGGAAAGGGATGACATTGTTATTTTCAATTTCAACAGTGAATTTTATGGATGGCACTAAATTATTCAATTTAGACAGTAAATCATTTACATCGATACCAACAGGGAAGACTACTAAGATATCATCGACATATCGGTACCATTTTAAAGGGACAAGTGTGATGTTCGGGAGGTGTTGTCTCTCAAAAAATTCCATATATATGTTTGAAAGGAGAGGTGATAAAGGGTTACCCATGGCCATACCAAATATTTGTTGGTAATATTCTCCATTAAAAATAGATCTGCAATCACAAATACATAACTTCATCAAGGAAATTATGTGACTAATGGACATAGGCAATTCATGCAGTACAAGTTCATTACTTTTATTCTAGCACAAAGTCAATAGGGACTTTTGTAAACAAGGAACATACATCAAAACTGACTTCGTCACCTCTTTCTCCAAGTCCTTACTGGTGGCGCACTCTACACACACACACACACACACTTTTTATATATATATATATATATATAATATATATATATATATATATCTATATATATAGATATATATATATATACACACACCCATGAAGAGTTTCAAGGAGTAGTATATCACGCCGGAGAACAGGAGAGGATGCCCTATACTTATACTAGAAAAGTTACACTAAGGCGGAGCATGTACCTCCGCCGTACAACTAACCCTCCCCCAACAACTAGAGGAGTGCCCAGATAGCAAGAGCGCTCCGCCGGAAGACGAAGGGAGGTACATAAGATAGGGAAAGCTTTCATGACCAACTGAAATCGCATCCACTCCGGTAGCTGGCGGAGCCAGCTACCCCCTCCCGACAACCAAAGGTACACCCGGATAGTGAGCAGGTGCTCCGTCCGCTGGCGGAGAGGTAAGGCATATGAGGAGGGAGAGAAATCAGACCCAAGGTACGCCGGGGAAGACCCGAAGCGACCGGAGGGGGGGTGGCCAACCCCGACCCCCGACCACGCCGGAGCTCCCCCAGAGCCCGAGGAAGGATGTACTGTCCCCAGTGCTACAGGCTGTCCTAGACTCCCGTGACCCCTTGGCTAGGGGGAGGGGGGAGAAGAGCTCAGATGGTTGCCATATCGACTGTAAGCGAGCCAGGACAGATCCCCCCCCCCCCTTCCCGTCTGGAGGGAGGAGAGGGGACTGGGGTAGGGCGACCAGAGGTACCACGCGACCGCGGGTGGACCAAGAGGCGATAAAGCAACACAACCGACTGGGTCGGTGACCACGTGCACCTGAAGGGCCATGGGGCGATAAGGCAACAAAACAGTATATGAGACCTAATGCAATAAAACCGCCTAGAGACTGGTCGCCCTAAAAGCTAACCCAATAACACATAATAAAAGCTTTTACATCGTAACATAAATATAAAGAGGGAAAACACAAGTGAAAGAGAAAGAGATGTCCAGGAGGAGTAGGCTGGTTCCGAAGAAGACAGCCAACTGCTCAAAAGCTAGCCTTAGCCGATACGTAGAGAGCAATAGCCAGGATGCTGGACCAGGAAAATATAAAAAATCACTCAGGCGCCCACACACCTAGACAAAGAGACATGCATGCATGAACGAGATCTAAGGTATAGGCAATGAATCCCTACATATGATGTAAAATATAATATAGTATAATGTATATAAAATATAAAGAAGACTAGAGTAGCACGTGATAAAAACCCCTAAAAGGTAAAAACAATGAAAGATTTCTCGGTATAGAGGACCGGGAAATCTAACAAGACACGAGGCGAGCCGCTGGCTGCCATGCGCCAGACCAGGTGGCCTTATTTCGGACCTAAAAAATGGTAAATAAGGGCCCCTGACCGACAAAACTAAATCCAGACCTTTCGGGTTACTTAACTTAGCTGCTGCGATAGCTGCACGTTCCATGATGAAGATAAATCCAAGGAAAAGCACAAAAAAACAGAGCAAAAGATGGCACGTGTTACTCCTAGTCGGCTAACGAAAAGGATGACCACCAGAGGCGTGACAGTCGGCGTGGTGCGGGGAGTAGTAGTAGTAGTTGCCATCCTGACCTATGGTTCGGCGCTCTCAGGAAGGGGATTTTGGTGTAGGAATCTTCTAAATAGCAAGAGGTTCGTGGTAGTGGTCTCACTCGCCCCAGATACCATACCGACACCCTCTTTTTATATAGGGTGAGCGAGTCAGTTATTCTGACATCTTCCTGATTTGTTTTTCTCTGGTATATGTTAGCTTCATTTACCTTAGAAATAATGAACTTAAGGATTATTTCACGCAGCGACACGAACTGAGCCCAGAAATGAGATTGTCAGATTCGTAGTCATCTTCTGGACATCTGATTCTTTTAGAAAGATGGCTAGCTTCCTTACTGCCGAATCATACTGCCTGAGTGTTGATTGTCTTTTGCCTGACTCCACAAACAGGGTGTTTAGTGGGTCAATACTAGCATCCTTCTGTGCCGCAAACTTCATGAAGTCCATAAAGTTAGGGCATTCAGAATTCTTGAGGAAGCTGACACAGTCCGAGTTTGTACTATTTGAGTCAGTTTTGGGTTGGGAATCCGTCTGGGACGGAGTTTCAACCCTAGTAGAAGAGGAAACCAATTGCTCTTTGGCCAGTTGGGTGCCACTAAGCTACCTGTCCTCTGAAAGATCTGAGTTTGTGTAGAACTTTCAGCAAGAGGTTTATTGGCGAAAATAGGTAAATCTTCTGCCAATTGTTCCAGTCTATAGACATCACATCTGTGGCTTGAGCCAGAGGATCCAGATTGGGAGCCACATAACACGGAAGTTTGTGATTGGACTCTGTGGCGAACAGGTCTACCTGGAGGCCCGGGATTTGTTGGCAAATCCAATGGAATGATTTTGTGTTCAAGGACCACTTCAACTCCAGTGGAGTTGTTCTGGATAGTGAGTCTGCAATGACATTCCGTACTCCTGCCAGATGAGTAGCTGACAGGTGCCAATGATGTTTCATTGCCAACGAAAAAATGGCAATCATCACATGATTTATTTGGCTCGACTTGGAGCCTCCTCTGTTTATGCAATAAACTATCACTGCGCTGTCCGAGACTAGTCTGATATGAATGTTCCTGGCTGGAGCTAGTCATTTCAAGGTCAGAAAAATGGCCAATGCCTCTAGTATGTTGATGTGGAACTGGCGGAATGTTGTCAACCATGTTCCTTGAACCTTCTTGTACTGAGAGTAGCCCCCCGTCTGCTCAGAGATGCGTCCGTGTGGACTATCAGAGACGGCGGGGGAAATTGTAGTGGCACTGATTTGGAAAGACTCCGGACTTCTGTCCATGGGCAGAGTCTTTTCCTTAATATTGGCGGAATCAAGGAGATTTTGTCTCTGAACTTGTTGTTGGCTCTTTTCCGCCAAACCCGATTGATATCCTTCAGTCTGGCTTTCAACAGAACATCTGTTATTGAAGCAAACTGAAGTGAACCTAAGATTCTCTCTTGGGTACGACGAGAAGCCCGTTTGTTCTTGAGGAATTGTCTCGTAGCTTTCGCTATCTCTGCACTTCTTTGGCGGAAGAGATAGTTTGTGTGGTTAGGTCCCATTGAATTCCCAACCATTGAAAGCGAGACACCGGAATGAGACGGGACTTTTCCTTGTTTATCTGGAAACCCAGGTAGTCTAGGAATTTTATTACTTTGCCTGTTGTCTTGCGACATTCCTCATCGTTGGTTGCCCAAATGAGCCAGTCGTCTAGGTAAGCTACTAACATCAACCCCTGAGCTCGTAGTTCCTGCACTACTGTCTCTCCTAGTTTGGTGAATATTCTGGGCGCTATGTTGAGCCCGAATGGCATAACTGAACGAGTAAGTTTGTTTTCCTAGTTTGAAGCCTAGGTATGGAGAGAAGTTTCTAGCTATCGGTACATGATAGTAATCGTCTGTAAGATCGATAGAGGTGGTGATGACCCCACAGGGAAGTAAGGTCCACACCTGCGAGACGGTTAGCATGCGGAACTTGTCGCATTGAATGTATTAGTTGAGACGGGACAAGTCCAGAATCACTCTTCGTTTGTTCGAGTCCTTCTTTGGTACACTGAACAAACGTCCTTGAAATTTCAGGTGACTGACTTTCTTTATTGCCTTCTTTTGAAGAAGGTCTTTGGCATAGTCTAGAAGGTCTGTCGTTGGAATCTGATGGAAACCGACTGGTTGAGAAGGCCCTTCCTTCCATCTCCACCCCAGACCTTTCGATACAATACTGTGGGCCCACATACTGAAGGTCCAATGGTCCCGGGAAAGGTACAGTCTCCCGCTTACCTGCAGAGACTCATTGACTGGTTGAGGTCTTACTTCCTCTGCCTGCTCTGAAGCCTCTGCCTCTAGAGCCAGCTCTCTGCCGGTAAGCACCTCTGGCTGCTACCCCTTGCATGCCTATTATAGCCTCGAAATGCCCCCTGTGTTTCAAAAGAGGCGTTGAAGGCTGGGGAAGTCACCAGGGCAGCCGAACTCGAAGGCTGTTGAGTTGGTTGACTCTGCAGCAGAACAAACTGCTGTTGTGGTTGTGCCTTAGATGTCGAAGGCTTGCTCATCTGGGAGACAGGAACTGCTTGTACCACTGCTTGAGACTGAGAGGTCTGGAAAGGCTGGTACTTCCTAGGCCTCTTCCTACTTTTAGATTGTGGTCCGGGGGTCTCGAACTTCCTTTTGAAGGGAAGTCCCCAGCGGACACAAAGGTTCTGGTTAGCTTCCGCGGGTCGGGTTCCGCAACCCTCAATTGTAAGCCTGCCCTCTGAAAATGGAGCATGTAGAGCCAACCGCCATGGGTTGCTATTCTCGAATGGTGGGAGCTTGGATGAGTCCGGCACCGCAAAGGACTGCGGTGTGCTTCCGGACTGGAGAAATCCGGTCACCAATTCCTCCTGGGCTTGTAATCTTTGGGTCTGAGACATGATGGACTGTCCAGATGTCTCTAGACCCGAGGCGAGTTTAGTGGACATCGATTGAAGTCTCGAGTCCACTACTTCGCTCATCTTCTGCATGAGAAGAGTGGCGAAAGCCTCCTGGTCGAAGCCGAACTCCGTCGGTTTGGCTTTAGAAGACTTAGCTCTCGACCCCTTGGTTGGGGGAGTAGCTTTGGCCGAGGAAGTCGAAGGCTTGGGGGCCAATGACGACCTGGTGGAGCCTGCCCAGGAAGGCTTGGCTGGTCTAACCGCCTTCGGCAGAGACTTCGTCTTCAAGGTTTTCACCTTGGGGATTACCGAGCCCGACCTAATCCAAAGGGTCGTGGGCTTCCCAGGGAAGCCCTGAAAAGAAGAAGAAGAAGAAGGAGTTGGGCTAAAGGAGAGAACGTTAGCCCCACAACTACCTGCCTCACTTACCTTCCTATCTTCCTCCTGGTCCTCGTTGGCCATGGGCTCCCGGTGCAGGCTGATGGCCGCCACCTCCTCCGTCATGTCATCATACAAGCCCTCTTGGTCTTCTTGGGGTGGCTTGGGTCTCTTGGCGGACCCGCTCTATGATGGGAGCCGCTACTTCCACCGGTACTGCTACTGAAACCTTGGCGTTCGGGTAGAGAGGGAGCACATCTCCTCCTCAAATCAGGTTCCCCAGTGTTGGGGACTTTTCCTCGTTATCTAGTTTAACTATTTGCATCCGATATGTGTAACATCGAATTCAGAGTAACAATGAGGCGAGGATGCTACCTACCGACTCATCTCATCTGTTACGTTCCTAACAAGGTCGTAACACACCATGCAGGCTTCCGGGTGCCAGACCACGCGTCCCTCCAGGTGGATGGCGCAGCTGGCATGAGACCGGCAGACCTCATGCCCATACAGTTTATAAAGGATGGCTGGGCACCCCACCGGAGTGGACAGCAGCGATAACATAGAAGACGGAAAACAGAGCGGCGGGAACAACAGTACGTAGAACTCCGGTGTATACATCCTGGCACATGTGATGGTAGACCACACTTCGCCGGAATAAACACAGGCCCGGAGACATACCAACAGAAGCTACATAATAAATTTTCTTAACCCTTAAACGCCGAAGCGGTAAAAAAAAAAATGTCTCCCGTGTGCCGGAGACGTTTCAGAGTGAGCGCGGAAGCGGAAAAAATATTTTTTCAAAAAATCACAGCGCGCTTAGTTTTCAAGATTAAGAGTTCATTTTTGGCTCCTTTTTTTGTCCTTGCTTGAAGTTTAGTATCCAACCATCAGAAATGAAAAAAAGTATCATCATATATAAATAATGCGATATATGATAGCGCAAAAACGATATTTCATATATAATTGTATTCAAATCACGGTGCGCAAAACGGTTGAAGGTAACAAGTTACTTTTTTTTCGTTGTAATGTACACTAAATTGCGATCATTTTGGTATATAACACATTGTAAAACGATAAAAGCAACACAGAGAAAATATTATCACAAAATAATGCATGAATTCGTAACGCGCGGACGTAAACAAATATTTTTTTTCAAAAATTCACCATAAAAATAAATATTGTCCTAGAGACTTCCAATTTCTTTCAAAATGAAGACAAATGATTGAATATTACTATACTGTAAGAATATTAGCTTACAAATGCAGTTTTCAACCATATCTGATGAGTTAAAGTTGACCGAATGTCAAATTTTTTTTATATATATTTTTTTATATGCAATTATTTCGGAAATAAGAAAAGCTACAACTTTCAAATATTTTTCGTTTTATTTTACATGAAATTGCGCACATTTTCATATATAAAACTCTATGAAATGCCTAATATGAAACGGAGCAAATATTCCGAGAATGGGACTTACGCATTTCGGAGATTTGTGGCGGAGAATCCGCGCGCGGAGGGAAGGAAAGTTTTTTTTAAAAATTCACCATAAATCTAAATATTTTGCTAGAGACTTCGAATTTGTTTCAAGATGAAGATAAATGACTGAATATTACTAGACTGTAAGAGTTTTATCTTACAATTGCGTTTTTCGACCATTTCGGTAGTCAAATTTGACCGAACGTGGTTTTTTTTCTATTTATCGTGATTTATATGCAAATATTTCAAAAATGAGAAAAGCTACAACCTTCAACTATTTTTTGTTGTATTATACATGAAATTACGCACATTTTCATATATAAAACTTTATGTAACGGATAATTTAAAATGGTGCAAACATTACCACAATCGCACGTATGATTTTTTCGGAAGAGTTACCGCGCGGACGTAAAGAAAATGTTATTTTTTTCATAAATTCACCATAAATCGAAATATTGTGCTAGAGACTTCCAATTTGTTGCAAAATGAAGGTAAATGCTTGAATATTACTAGAATATAAGCGTTTTAGCTTACAATTGCGTTTTTTGACCATTTCGGTAGAGTCAAAGTGACTGAAGGTTGAAAATTTGTCACATCATTATTTATATGAAAATATTTCAAAATTGATAAAAGCTACAACCATGGGTTGTTTTTAGTTGTATTGTGCATGACATTGCGCACATTTTCATATATAAAACTTTATGTAACGGCTAATTTAAAATGGTGCAAACATTACCACAATCGCATGTATGATTTTTTTCGGAAGAGTTACCGCTCGGACGTAAGGAAAAAGTTTTTTCAAAAATTCACCATAAATCGAAATATTGTGCTAGAGACTTCCAATTAGTTGCAAAATTAAGGTAAATGATTGAATATTACTAAAATATAAGAGTTTTAGCTTACAATTGCGTTTTTCGACCATTTCGGTAGAGTCAAAGTTGACCGAAGGTTGAAATTTTGGCACATCGTTATTTATATGAAAATATCTCAAAACTGATAAAAGCTACAATCATCAGTATGTTTTTGTTGTATTCTACATAAAAATGCGCACATTTTCATATATAATACTCCATGTAACGGCTAATTTAAAATGGTAAAAAAATTATGTCAAAGTGACGAAATAATTTCCGAGATGTGTCACAGATACTTTTTAGTGCGGCAAGAAAGAAATTCGCGCTTGCGCGCCTGCGTAACGATTGTAAACAAAACAACACCTTGATCCGTGAACTCCCAGCATCCCCCAAGGCGCGTGATTCAAGAGTTTTCGGCTGGTAGGCCTAAAAGTATTTTTCCGCAAATTTTAAAAAAAACTTTTGTATGTCGACGTAAAATACGTCCAGTCGGCACCCGAGAGACAAAAAATGTCGACGTAAAATACGTCCAGTCGGCGTTTAAGGGTTAATATTAAGCTCTGAATGTCTCCGCCTACTCCAGAATCCATAATCTCGTTATCACAATAGCTATAACTGGTGGGGTTGGCCTGATACGAGCAGAACAGGGAAAATAGGTAAAACTTAAGCCTGAGTCTGATCGCACCGGAGAAGAGTAGCAGTTCCAAGTCAATTAGAGTAGGAAAGTAGCGATAACACTAGAGAAATACGGAAAACAGAGCGGCGGAACAGCGGTACGTAAATTCCGGCATATAGCCTCCTGGCGGGTGTGATGGTAGACCACACCTCGCCAGAAAAACCACAGACCCGGAGACATACCAACAGAGATTACATAATCTACTAATCCCCCAATCTCCTCTGACTAATCCCTGGGACCGTGCTCTACGCTCTAGCTGTTGTTCGTCGGTAGGATTCCTTGGGCTGCGAGCTAACAAAGCAGCGCCGGAACGAGTCCGGGACGGGGGGGTGGGGGGGGAGTGTCTGGAGGAGAGTGGACGAGTCGTGATCGCCTGGCCACAGCAACCGATCAGTGAATACCACTTCTTGAGAAGCTGTTAACTAGCCTACTACTAAAGGGGGCAGAAGACGGTCGGCCAACTGACACCCTAAAGGAGGCAATGGCCCAGGCTACACTCAACAAAAATAATTCATTAAATAATTGATGAGGAATTATTGGAAGTACTGACGAAAAAAGGGGGGGGGGGAGAAAACCGCACCCAACTAAGATTCCAGCGCAATCCTCCGAAATCGGTACAGATCTGGTCAGGTAGGCTATGATGGCTCCTATAAGGATGCCACGAAGAGGACGCCTAGAACCTAATTCAACCCTCTAAAATCGAATCTACCGTAACAAGAGAGAAACTCTCTAGTCCTGGGCCACCCTCCAAGCAAACATATCTGCCTGGTTGGGTTGGCGGTACAAGGAGCCACTAAGGGTGGTGGGATATACTCAGCCCGCCTAGCCTACCCTCCAAAACCTAGCCTAGGTCTGGACGGATAGGCCAGGGAAGGACATCGTGAAGAACTTCCAACTTCATCAAATAGCAATACAAGACTATAATCGAAAACTAAACTAGAAATAGGCTAGCCTAGGATGCCAAAAACACAATACTCGCGCATAATGTTATGAAGCATATCACCGTACGCATGAAAGGGAACCAACGCGCTCCTGAGGGACTGATGATAACGAAAAAGGCCCTACAATAGGCTAATAACGTAAGATCAAACAGTAAAAAACAAAGCCTCAGTTTACGTCAGGAGTGAGACGGGCCCTATAATAGGCTAAAAACGTAAGGACAAAACCGTAAAAACAAGGCTCTCAGTATTCATAAGGAGTGAGAATGACGATAAAGAATACAAAAACAGTAGCCTATACAGTGAAGTGCTAAACGGTAAAAAAATACACAGCGAGATAAAAATTGATATAATCGCACACGCCACCAACCATGCATCCAAAATGGCGGATCGTAAGAGCTTCATACCCGGCTCCCAAGAACAAGAGATTTAAAATAAGGGCCAAATATGGATGCATTGTTGCTCCAACGTGTTCAAAAACAATAAATGGAATACTCAACTTAGATGAAGAAGCTTCTTGATCAAGGGAAAACATGATGCTTTGCAGAAAACACTTCCTGGAGACAGCGAAAACGGCGCGTGCAGACACGATAGTGCTATTTCAGGAATGAGGGTTTCTGGCAGAGGTAGTAGTATCAAGCGGAAGGTAGACGTTGTAACGGCACCTCTCTAGTGGGGGGGGATTTTGAGAGAGGAGACTTCTAATTGACAAAGCATCTGTGGTAGTGGCTTCCACTCGCCCCTGTGCTAGACTGACACCCTATGAGGGTGAGCGAGCTGGAGGTAGTAACTCCAGCATTCCATATGGCTTTTTTCTCTGGTATATTTGGCATTTATTTATACCTAGAAATGAGTGCTATAGGGACATTTCACCAGCCAACACAGGTCAAGCCCAGATATATATTATATGGTATATATATATATATATATATATATATATATATATATATATAGTATATATATATATATATATATATATATATATATTATAGATATATATATATAGATATATAGATATATATATAAAGTATATATCTATATATATAGATTATATATATACTTATGTATATGATATATATATAGAAATATATCATATATATATATATATATATATATATAGTATATATATATATATATATATATATATATCTATATATATATATATATATATATATGATATAGATATATATATATATATATATATATATATATATATAATATATATATATATATATGTGTGTGTGTGTGTGTGTGTGTGTGTTATTCATACATGCATATGAATAATATGTGTGTGTGTGTTATTCATACATGCACATCTCAAATTCCTTATAAATCTCAATGTTTCAATATAACATAATTTTTGTACTATGTATTCTCAATTGTAATGTAGCGAATTGAATAAATAAAGATGACTACATATTTTTTAGCTCGAGTTACACAATACTCAATCCTAAATTAATTCTAAGAATTTAACACTATATTTACAAGCTGTTAGCACTTAAGCAATAATTTTTTACAGATCGCACCCTACGTACATACTATAATATCTCTATGTTAGATACATCTTTATTTTCAACCTTACATTTTGTAAAGTCTTCAATAAAGGGATAGACTAAAACAACTCCTGTACTATATAATTTTATTAGTAGATTTAGAATTGGAGGACGAGGAACAGGAGGAGGAGGCCTCCTCCTTATTTGGAATTTAGTTTTTCCTGTGTTTACTTTTTCGGTGTTGATGTAATCAATAATATTTCCATTACTTTCAATAACGCACCAAATTTTATGCTAGATAATCATAAACATCTCTAGGATTGCATGACCGTGCAAATTGGAAAACAGTAACACTAGATTAAATCTAAAATTTTTAGACCTAGCGTGAAACGCGCCAGTTTGGCAACATTGGTGCTCTGTTTGGCAACATTGGTACCCAGTTAACCTACTTCTGACGTAGTAGGTTAACTGGGTATTAGTGCTCATTGAGGATAATAGAACGTGCCCTCTTATCCTGAGTCCATTTACACTCTATCATGTGTTATAACGTTTATCATACAACATAATACCCAGCCATAAGACCACTTAAGAGAATTCTTTGACATTAGTCTGGTCACCATGGGGCTCTGGATAGACCATGGAAAGTGTACTCCTTGGGGACAAGACAGCGACTACTCTATCAAAAATACAACTTTTAATATTTGTATACAGCATAGTAGAAAAATGGTTTGCCTCAGTGTTAAACTTTGTTGGTTCTCTTAGATATTAATCAGTTACCGTTGATTAAAAGTCCTTTCCTTAACCACTGGATATGGATGTGAGTATTTTTTGAGGTTGCATATAAATTTCAGTCGTTAGAAGTAAGTTTATAATCTTTAGAAATATACAGTACCTTTGCTAAATGAAATTTAAGAATTCCTTTGGTCATGAAAAGTTTTTTAGAGTTTGTTGCTTTTCAGAGTGCCTTTTAACGAAGGATATGGAACTCAATGACATAATCAGTGTAAAAATGTACATAAATGATATGCACCAGTATGCGCAGTTGAATGCCCAGTACATCAAATATTTCACTGTGAATCCACCAGTTCGCTTTGTGGTTGAGGTAAGTCATTGAAGTTGAATTATAGTCCTACATTCATTTGTGGTAACCAAAGTATTTACTGTTGAATAACATGCTGTAAAAGTCGATATGATTACGTAATTAGTTTCATGCCTTTACTTTTTGATGTGGCTGGATGAATGTTTACGTGGTCATTATTATGTAAAACAAACTGGATTCCACTCAAAACATCCATTAATGAAATGAGGTACTTTTTATGGCATACTCTGTGAGCAAGTCTATGATGCACAAGGCCAGCTTAATTTTACAACAGATGGTATTTTGAACTATAAGAACATGTCTGCAATTCAAATTGAAATAGCCTTTAAGCTGTCAAGAATCTGATTGCTATGTGTAACAGTAGATGTCTACCAGTTTGCCAGAATTCTTTCTTCAGGCAAGGTAATATTAGAACAAATAAGGAAGTTAAATTTAAAGCTAGTAATGAGAGGTGCAAAGGCTCCATATTGAAAAGTTCATAATAGTACTTTGAAAGTTTTTGCCACATTTCCCTCTCCATTGTGTTGCTTTCTCTCTTGGTACCCTTGGCTTTGCACCACTGAACCCTTTGACCTAGAAGGGACAGTGGTTATGATTGCTACATATTAATAATAGTGGAAATACTATTTCTCTCTGCTGCATACAAGAGTATCATTCTGATTGGAAATAAGTGGTACTGGAATATTGTGTCATCATTGTGGGAAGGCATTCACAGCACTCTTCCTCACAAATTCTTCTGTGCCAAGTCTTGAAAACTATTGAGATGGCTTTGTCTGTCTGCACTTTTGCTGTCCGGCCTCAGGTCTTAAAAACTACTGTGGCTAGAAGGCTGAAAATTGGTATGTTGATCGTCCACCCTCCGATCATCAAACATACCAAATTGCAGCCCTCTATCATCAGTAGTTTTTATTTTATTTAGGGTTAGCTGTGGATCATTTGTCAGGCACTGCTGAATCCACTTCTGGAGGTGTCACTGATGCACCTTCACTTGACCGCATTTGGCGAGCAACTGAGTGCTGCCTAGTTGTAGCTGAGAATTTCATACTGCAGCACATCGAAAGGAGAGACTTGTAATTATGTCAGTCAAAGACAGTTCCAACAAGATTGTGACACTGTGGCTCATCTAGATCCTCAAAGGTGCATTTTATAATGTTTGATTTGGTCAACCTAAGAATAAAGGCCACAACCGGGCTGTGGCTGAAAGTTTCATGGACTGCAGTGGAGAGTTTTATGCAGCATTACAGTCATAGAATCCCCACCATATTCACAAGGGCTTAGGTACCACAATCACCCCTGGATAACAAAAATCTGCAATATATTGGAACCCCTCTAAAAATGCTTATAAATGTGCATTTTAATAGCTGGAACACCAAATACCCTTCTAGTAATGCTTAAAACTGCCAGTTTTTATTTTCTGCTATTTATTGAAAAGTGCGTTGCCAAAAAATCTGTGAATAAGCGGGGGTCCACTGTATATGCTGTGCAGAAAACTCAATTTCTTTGTTGCATATTTTACTTGTTTATAGTTAACTTGCCTGTTATCTTATGATTTTATACTCTTGCTATATATGCTGTAAGATGCCAATAGTTATCTACTGGTTTGCTGGCACAAAATTAATTTTCTTTGAGGTGTGCTGTGGTATTTTAGTTTGGTATGGCGAAAGCATGGGAGAGAAAGGAAAAACATGGGCATAGTGTGAATTGGAATGTTTTGTGTGTGTTGATCTAGGGTTTTTTTTTTCTTGGTATGGTGGCCTAGATTTCCTGTTTGGGGTTAGTGCTGTCAGTGCATGTCACGCAGTGCTCTGCAGGCATTAATTAAAGTTCTTTGCAGTGTCACTTCGCCTCTTTGATTTCTTTTACTGTAACTCTGTTCATGCTCTTTTCCTTCCATCTTACTTTCCACCCTTTCCTAACAATTGTTTCAAAGTGCAGCTCTGAGGTTTTCTTATTATACCTTTAAAACACTTTTAATCTCAATTTCCCTTTTGCACTGAATGACCTCATAGGGCCAAGCACTTACCCTATATTTTATCCCATTCCATCCCTACCTTAGATTAGGCCTAGTTGGAGGATGTATGGGCAATGTTGTTGTGGTTGTTTGACCTAGAAACCAAAGTCACAGGTAAGAATTTGGTTTTATTTGCTTATTACAGTATTTTTCATTATTATGCTGTACTATGTAGTACTGCAATTCAGAGATTAAGGTTTAAAGCATGAAAGGTTCAGTATTGCATTCATATTTTTATTTTGTAGGCTCCTCTCCCAGCCAGTGCCCTTGTACAAGTAGATGTTGTTGGATGGAAACATAGTTATGTCACACCTGTGGAAGAAGACCAAGTAAAACCAGTATACCGAACAACTATGCATGTGCAGAGTTTATCCCACTGGGCTCCAGCAAATATTGGACCATATAGTCAAGCAGTCAAGGTTAGTCATGTAATAATGCATTTTAATGAATACATTGTGTTCGTTGGCTGAATGTCAAATTTTTATCAATGAAGAGAAGGACAGCTTTGAAGTTGTGGGAGTAGTTCGAGATATCACTATTTATTTACTTTATCATCATGGCTTTTTATTAATTAAGGTGTACTTTGAAGTTCTTAGTTTCATGTACGCACATATTTTTATTACTCACTACGAGTTGATAAGTTTAATTTTAATAGTGTCTATGACTTTGGAAGATCTGATCCAAAAAAGCTGTCAGTTGCCAGTCAGTTCATCAGTCCCAGAACAGCATAGTGTATTTCACTCTGTTTCCATCTCTTGACATCTCAGATGAAGCCCCTTCCTCCTTCCTGGTCATGAGGATACAAGTATAACTCCCCACTTGCTTCTGGTTACTGCAGTGTTTGTATCACAGTGTTGGTTGATTGAGGAACATGTAAAATACATTTCTGATATGAGGAAAGACTGATATTTTCTTTAAATTAATCTGAATAACATTATTATACTACCCTGTATGTTGCCATATGGACAAAACCAAAAGCATAGGTTGCATACTGTAAATCTCCACTTTGGTGCAAATCCAGTGAAGAAATTAGAAGGGAATTTCTTCAACATTCCCTCCAACACAGAGGGCAGAGTATATATACTTATGACTAAGTCAGAAGATGAAGTTGGCTGTGCTGTAGTAGTAGGAAATTATGTAATCAAGAAAAAATTACCCCCTTGCTACTCAGTATTCATGGCTGAATTATGTTTGCTTGAAGCTGTAAAATAAGTTTTTAAATAAAGGAAAGATTGATGAAAGTTTTATCATATATTGTGACTCAAGTAATATTTTATCCTCATTGAAACAGTTTATGCCCTTTCACCACCTAGTACAAGAATTACAGGATTGGCTGGCCCTCCTGTACTTCTGCAAGCATATCAGGGTGATCTTTTGTTGGGTATCTGCTCAAATGGCTATAGGTGGGAATGGGAGAGCTGATAGGCAGCTAGAGAATCAATAAGATTATGTAATCAGGCACTCATAAATCTCCCAGACTGATTTAAAGCAAATTATTCATGTTTATTTATAAGTAAGAAGTGGAGGATTAGTTTGAATAACCTAATCGGTAATATTAAGTTGAAGGCCATTTAACCTTCAGTTAAGATCTGAGGACTAGCATTATTTTAACAAGGCTGCGTATAGGACATATGCATCCTATGCATAGATACTTAATGCAAAATGGAGACAGGCTCGAATCTGCAGTTCCTGTTCAGAGGCTTTAACAGTAAAGCATTTTCAAATTGATTGCCCAGTTTTTACCCAAGAAAGGAGAGCTGCCTCACTATATGGCAGGTATCTGGTAATTGTAATTGCAGTGTCAATAAACTAATGTTGCCTTCAAAGAAAATAACTTTTATTTCAGAATTTCAATCTAATTTTTTTTCACCAGATTTTACTGTTTATTTTGTATCTTCAGTCATAGTTTTGCATGAATTTTAGCTAGATTTGAAAATGTAAAATTCTTTTAACATACAATTCTAAGCTCTGAATGGTCTCAGTTTCCTCAATGCTTGGGATGTATGGCTAAAATATATAAATTAGTCAGCTGATCCTTAAGCTACATATGTGTTTGTATGATTTTACCTTTTATTGCTGGATGTAATTTAGATTCCACTATTTCATGTGATCGTTATACCATTCATCATTATAGTGCAAAACCCTCTTGTCTAATTGACAGGTTGGCAATGTAATTGTTGTTGCTGGGATGATAGGATTAGTACCTGGAACACTGCAAGTTATTCCAGGGGGAGTTGAGGTCCAAGCACGCCTTGCTCTTCGTCATATATCAAGGGTCATAACAGCAATGGCTCCTTCAGCAGACATCAGAGCTGTTGTACAGGTACTTATCACATGATTTTTATGCTTTGTTTTAATATATGTCTACTTTGTACTAAAATACTGGACATTGCCAGAGCTTCAGGTACTATAGTCAAACTTAGTTTTTTTGTCCGCTAAGGCCTTGGCCACACAGTTGCCACAGTTCTCTAAATACGCCACGACAGTGATGAAAAAATGTCTGATATTTTTTATACTAACTAAATAAGGGATTTTGACGAAGGAAAAATCTATTTCTGGGCAATGGCCCGTGTCGCCCAGTGAAATATCCCTTCAGTTTATATTTCTAAGGTAAATAATACTAACATTACCAGAGAAAAACAAAAGAGGGGGATGTCAGAGTATCATGACTCGCTCACCCTAAATAAAAAGAGGGCGAGTGAGACCACTACCACGGACCTCTTGCCATTTAGATCTCTCCACCATCAAAATCCCCCTGCCAGAG